>NC_081415.1:595845834-596208334 GCF_030272615.1 Cryptomeria japonica | reverse complement strand
TCAAGATCCTAGTGAGTCTGTCCCTGATACCTCCAGAGAGTTATAGACATGACATGTAGTACTGAGGAATTGCCAAAAGGACAGAGTGAATCAAGACAATTCTACCTACTAGCAATAGCCATTTACCATTCCAAGATTGCAATCTTGAATCCAATTTAGACAAAACACCATCCTAGATTTTGTTTTCTCTAACCTCTCTATCCAAAGGGAGACCTAAATAAATACATGGAATAGATCCTGAATGGAAGCCCAAAATATTAAGAATTTCCTTTTCTGTCTTCTAATTAGTATTGAGGAAAAAGACCTTGGTTTTTTCTTTGTTCACCGTCTAGCCAGAGGCTTTCACGTACTAGTCCAGAATTATTGAAGTTTCTGGCTTCAGAAAGGGAGCTATTACCTAGTAGAATCATGTCATCTGCAAATTGTTGGTGATTTACTGGGTTGACAATGCTCATAAATCTAACCCCTTCTATATTGCTAAGCTCTTGATATTTCTGCATTGTCCTACCTAGGGCTTCTGCCATGATAATATAGGGGAAGGGGGATATAGGGTTCCCTTGTCTCAAACCTCAGGAGTTGGCGAAGAAACCATGGGGGGAACCATTAACCAATAATGAGAATTGAGGAGTTGAGATGCATTCAAATACCAGGTTGACCCAGCTTTTGTTGAAGCCAAAGGCTGCCATGCATTAACATAGAAACCTCCAGTCTACTTTATCATAAGCCTTCTTGATATCTAACTTGATGAGCATAAAGTGGCAGGAGTTGATTTGAGAGGAATGGATTGCCTCGTGAGTGAGGATAACCCCATCCAAGATAGATTTACTAGGAACAAAACTAGATTGTTCTTCCAAGATGATATTTTGGAGGAGGGTTTTGAGTCTATTAGCTAGTGCTTTTCTAAAGTTCTTATAGAGTGTATTGCAGAGGGTGATAGATCTAAACTCATCCAGGCTGTCTACAAAATCTTTTTTTGGAATAAGAGCAATGAAGGTATTATTAATCTCTCGAAGGATCCTACCTGATTTTTTGGCACCTTCGAAAGCATCCACTAATTCTGTCCCCCAAAAATGCCAACATGAGTGATAAAAGGCAGCTAGAAAGCCATCCGACCTGGGTGCTTTTTTTGAGTACAATTCTTTTAATGATTTCTCTATTTCATCTACTGTGAAGCTTTTATTAAGAGCCATATTATGTTCATGAGAGATTAGCTTAGGAATATTCTGGAGAAGACTTTCTTGGGGAACCAGGTTGGAGGAATCCGAGTTGAGGAGTTAAAAGAAGTTAATAGTAAATTTGGCCACTCCTTCGGGATCTTCTATCAAGCGACCATTATCATTAGTGATTCTGGTTATTTTGTTTAAGTTTCTTCTAGCTTTAGTACTAGCATGAATTTTTTTTAATTCCTATCCCCTTCAACTAGCCAAGTTTCTCTTGGTTTTTGTTTCTAGAAGGTTTCCTCTTTAGACAGGATATCTTCATATTTTTTCATGAGTATTTTTTCTTTCAAATATCGATCTTGATCCATTCCAAATTTGATCACGAATTAGTTTACTTCTTGTAAATCTATCTCAATTTTGGATTTGGCATCAAAGATATTGCCAAATTTTTCCCGATTCCATGTGAGGAGAGATTGTTTGATCATCTTTAACTTAGATACAAAGTAGAAAAGATTGGATCCAAAGACCTTGAAAGATGACCACCATTTTTCTACCATACTAATGAAATTTTCTTCTTTCAGCCACATGAACTCAAATTTAAATGGACATTTCATTGGCTTGAGGTCTTTGGCTATAGATAATTGGATCGGAAAGTGATCAAAGCCTGAGATAGGGAGAATGGACGCCTTTACTAGGTTGTTGTTGAGGGTGCCTAAATTGTCCTTTATAAGGAACCTATCTAATCTCTCTGCTATCATACTGAACCCAGATCTTCTATTGGTCCATGTAAAGACACCATTGTCTATAGGAATATCCATGAGGTTATTATGGAAGGCACTCTTTAAAATCTACTAAAGACTAAGGTTCTCTAGAGCAACCTCCTGATTTCTCAATGAGATTGCAAATGGTATTAAAATCTCCACCTATTATACAATTTCTATTCTTGTTTCTATTCATGAAGGAGGAGAGTTCCTCTCAGACTACTCATTTTAAGTCATTTGGGGTGGGTTCATAGACATTAATCAAGTTAAAACTTAGGTTATTGCTCATACATATAACTTCTAGTCCCATCCAGAATCTGTTGGTCTCTATAGTTTCTAATGAGATATGTCTGGGATCCCATATAATGCCTAAACCTCTAGAAGCCCCAACTACAGGGATTCCTGACCAATTGTATCTTCCTAAACGTTTTCCAAAAGTTTTGCCTCCAAGACTGTCTAGCTTAGTTTCCTGAATAATACTAATTTAATCTTTAACCTTAAAGATGCAGCGCTTGAGGATGCACTGCTTGTTAGGGGTGTTAATGCCTCTAACATTCTACATTAATAAATTCATGGTGACATGGGAGAGAACGTCCCCCTCCCTACATTGAAGACATCTATAAGCTTAGACTGGTCCGAATCCTTCTCATCCAGGAGTCTTAGCTCCAAGTTTGATCTTCTCCCTCTTCTCTTTTGGGAAGATCCATAGTCTGGTTTAATCTTGCCTTCCATATTAAGAGCTAAACCTAGCGGGCCTACTTCCAAAGGGGTTTCCTTACAGGGAACAGGGGAAGCCTCTCCAGGAGTCTCTAATTTAGGCAACGATTAAGGAGATGGTGTGGGGAAAGAGGTGTTGATTACTGAGTCTAGCTGAGTCTCTCAGAGGTTAAAATCCTTTGGGCCTCCCAAATCAAAGGAGTGATATATGTCTCTGAGATCATCATCATCAGCTAGGTTGCGTTCCACAATCTCTATCTGTTCAGCTATATCTGATTTCAAAGAGTTGGTGAATTCAAGTAAATTTATAAGGGCTTCTCTATTCAACGAGATAGATTGCTTGTCCAAATTGCTGTTAACCTAGACTAAATTGGGGGGGGGGGTTTCTCATTAGGAGAAGAGTGGCTCGATATCTCATTGTCCAAGGAGGCATAAGATGGGTCTAAAATAGGATTCCTAAGAAGGGCATTATGATATCCTTTTCCAGTTGAAGTATATGGCGGGGTTTTAGCTTTCTTGGTTTCCGAGACTGAGGTATGAGAGGATGTAACAAAGATGGTCAATATAACCCTAGTTTTATTGTGAGTAGACAAGCCAGCTAAGGGTGTAGTTATGGGAGGGATGGGATGAATATTAGGGGATGGAGTTGGCTTCCTGCTGGTCAATATTTTGATTATTATCAATGGGGCTATGGTTTATTATTGTGTCTTTAATAGTATTTTTCTTTTGACAAATAGACAATTCAGAAATATCAATGATACTGTCATAGATTGAAGGGGTTAGTGGTTTTGAGATCAATAAGTACTTTTATATCTCTTTCAAAATTTTTATCCCTTATGCCTGTAAAAGCCAGACATTTCCCTAGCCCTTCCACAATTGATTCTATAATTTCAAGGACATGAAATTCACCAGGAAGAGGGCCGATGTTGACCCAATGCAAAGTGCTTTTAAATGCAAAGATTTTAGAGTTAAAGTTGGGAATCTAGTCAATGCAGTAAAAAATACAACCATTAAGCAAATTCTCCTTGCATTTGAGTAGACCTTTCTTCACACTAGAGTTAAGGCATGTAATTGAAATGCACTAAGAGCCCAAATTGAAGGTACTTCTAATTTGTAGAACTTAGATTCCCACCAACCTTTAACGTCTTCGAAGGAATGATAGGGCCTTTGCCATTTAGCAATGAAGCTATTGCTTTGATGAAAAATGGTATTCTTCTGGAGAATATCTAATTCCAACTTGATCGCAATTTTTCATTCTTTAGGGTTCGAAGGAGGCAAACTTGACCAATCTTCCCGCTTCACAGAGTGAGTGGGGGTTTCTCTCCTATTTTTGTTTGATGTTGAATGCTAGGAAAAGCCCCGTGATGCAGGATTTGCCTTGAGCCAATGGTGATTAAGAACCTTTCTGAACTCTTTGACTTGACCCACCGATCTATTGAAATGACCTTCGGGAGGAGGGAAGGAGGGGGGAAATAGGCATATTTGGTGCCCCTGAGCAATGGCCTAGAAGAAGAAGCAAATTAGGTCATCACCCCTAGGGGTAACAAATTAGGGCTTGTCAGGATGTGATGGGCGTTCCTTTGATGTTTGGACTTCCTACTTTCCACCACCTGCCAAGCCCCACCTTCTTCGCTCATGGATGGCTTGCATTTGGAGGGAGAAATGATAGTGAGTCACATGCTATGTGAATTTCCTGAACTTTAAACATTTGCTGATGAGAGAGGGTATTAATTAAATAAATATGCTTTATTTATTTAATTAATTGTCAGTGTTTTAATGATTTAAATCAAATAAATTTAATAATTTATTTAATTAATAGGAGAAGAGGGTTAAGATGATTTAATTAAATATTAATTTAATTAATTATTGACCGATGGTTAAATAATCAAATAAATACTAAGTATTCATTTAATTAAGTGGACAGATTTGGGTGTCTACAATTACCCCTATTTGAGATGTTGCGATTTATCACATCGTTTCAAAGAAAAACAAGTAAGCATAGTACTGAAGATGGAAAAAAAATTAACAAGGAGATGCAATGGTTAGTAATCAAAACAAAGCATTCAAAACACAAAGTAAAACCATTATACCTTGTTACTTTTACCTTCTCCTTTGGATTGAGCTATGGATGAGGTCGAATGCACCCAATGATCCACTTGATTTGATGAGATCCTTGATTGGGATGTGGGTTTCTCTCCAATGCACAACAACTTAGATGGATATGGATGGATGAATGCTTGTAAATGGATGAAGGATATGGATAGCTATGGAGTTGGATTCTATTTTCCTATAGTGGTGATGCACAAGGACCGATTTCTAAAGCCAAATTAACAGCATGAGATTACACAAGATGTGATATGGAATGAAGGGGAGGAGACCCCAATTTACAGATTTGAAGGGGAATGAATGGATAGTTGAGATTGAAATTGGATCAAGGGAGGAGATTGAAAGGTGGGGACATAGATTTAAGGGACATGGTGTGGAGATCAAGAGATTTTCCATAAAGGCATTTCTTGTCTCCACACTCCACAATGTACATGGGGAAGAGATCCTCAATTACATTGGGAAGACAAAAAGGAATTAAAAATTCCTTAGGAGAAGATAGGGGAAGTTAAAATTCCTAAATAATGAGATGCATGGGAGAAAGGAAATGGGAAAATGATTAAAAATTCCTTGGGAAGATGAGAGTGCATGGGGAAGAGAGGAAATTTGAAATACTTGAAATGACCAAAGTTGGTGCATTTAAGGTTTGGAAGATGGGGGGGGACAAACCATTTATTGCAAATGGTTGACTTTGTGGCTAATTGCTGGGTAACTATTTTATCACCAATGTACTAATGACAAAACATAAAATTCACACAGCGCTATGCTAAGAAATTAATCTCTCCTCTCATCAAGGGGAGGTTCCCTATGAAATTTCTCCTCTAATTAACAATAAATTAAATTGGTGGGTTGGCGTTGGGCATATAACTCTCTTTTTTCAGAGTTTATGTATTCTCCCTTCACCTAATTACAGTTTCTCTACCTCTTCAAATATTCAAAGAAAGGAACTATTAATCTAATAAACTACACTAAGAGTTACTTTTAAGCAGCACAAAGTCTCCTATATGGTAACACTGATTCACACTGATCGTTACAAATTAAACAAGTAGAAACTTAGCTTAAATCTCAAAGTCTTTAAGTGTAAATTTCTAATCAATTAAACTACTAATAACCATATCAATACAAAGTTTACTAAAAGTTACTTCCTTTATCAGCAGATTTCTCAAGTATGCTAAGAGCACAAAGTCTATTGGCAAGATTTGAGAGCTCTTTAACCATGTAGCAATATCTTAAAGATCAAATATGTAAAGATAATATGTATTCAATGGACATAGGAACATTAAATAATATAAACAAATTTATTGATACAACACAAAGTTTGCAATAAACAAAACCATTTTCTTTATTTGTTTGATTGAATTCTCATCACAAAAGCTCAAAGTCTAAATTGGGATAAAAATCCAGCAGAGTTTTGCTAAGCATGAAAAAGATAAAAATATTTACAAAAAGGTCCTCCTTATATAGGAAAAGAAGTTGAGAAAAAGGTGGGCACAATTGACTTATTCATCTGCACAGTCCCATTTTACTACAACTATTACATAAAGAAAATGTGCAGCTACATAAAAGTTTACAACATCTATTAGTGCAGTTGCATGAAGAAAGAGTGCCAAAAGGGGGAACTTCATTCTTGATTCTCTTCTTCGTTGGATATCTGGAAACCTTCGAACTTGGCGAGGATAGCTTTGACCTCTGATCCATTTGGCATCAAGGTAGAACTTGTGATGAGTTGAATGCGAGACATTACATCTTGGATCTTCACTTGCTTCCTCTTAACATCCTTTAGCATGGATGCGAGTACATCTAAGCTAACTTAAATTTCTAACAATTTATCAAATGTATCAAGTGAGAAGTCTTCTCCCATGCACTAGTCCATCAAGGAAAGAAATTCTTGGGTGACGACCTCAGGAGTGACGAGATTTTGATCACCATCATACAAATAGCAAGGGAGATCACCTACTTTAGCAAAAATAAGGTCAACCTCGTCATCACCTTCTTTCTTTTCACGATCCAACTCTACAATCATTAATTTCATTGTCTCTTGTTTATGAGACAATAATGACAAGATCTGAATGTACTTCTCCCTTGTGGGAATTACCTTGTTCTCAACCAGGACATCTATCCTGAAATCCTCCATTTTGCTCCAAAGGGTAGTGCTTTTCACAACTTCCTCAATTTCCTGGGATAAAGAGGTTTTGAGTCTTTGCATCCGACTTTGGATGACTTCATAATCAGACAATAGCTCCACCATTGAACCTACAAGATGAGAGCCTTCTGACCTTAGCCGCGAGATCCATTCGTCCATTACTCAACCCTTAGCTCCTACCTGCTCAATCTTCTTGATAGCTTCAGTATCTATTGATGATCATATAGGTACAACCTCTTAAGAAGATTGTGTTACCTTTAAGAGGATGTTGGTCAGTTTCTTACACTTCTGCTTCAGGATATTTTTCTCATCCCTCTCCTAATCCAATCTTCTTAACAAATAATTTAGGGCTATTTGAGAATCTAATTTCATAGTTTCATGTGTCTCCACTCTGAGCTCCACAACTTGCATGGTATAATCTTCTTATCTTATGCTTCCTTTGTCCTTGTCCGACGATGGCACCATAACTTCAACATATTTTCTTTTAGAAGCCAGGTCTACTACTAACCAAGATATTGTCTTTGGCTTCTTTGTTCCCTTAGGCTTTGGAGGAACCAAAAGTTCAAAGTCAAATTCATCAGGAGATATTACCTATTTCTTCCTCTTAGGGGCCACTACTTCCATCCAAGGGGGTAGTTCTAGATTGGATGATGGAGTAGTAGCTCGTTGTTGACTTGGGGTCAAAGATTCTGGAGTAGGTTGACTGGAACTTGAAATAGTTACAAGTGTAACTGATGGTGTGGATATTGAAGCATCTAAAGGAACATTTGTTGCTGGTACCTCTTCAATTATTGGTGGAAGAGTTGAGGGTGCCATCAGTGTAACTTTAGTCCTTACCAATGAAGGGATTGTTGTGACAGTGGTAGTAATGGCTAATAAATCTACCGAAACCTGTTTTACAAGTGCATCTTGCAAAGTTTCATTAAAATCCATCATGGTAGACTCAAAAGTAGATGAAGGGATATCATCTAAAGTAAAGAAGTTGGTTATTGTAAAAAATTGACCAGCGGTCTCTGATTGCGGCATGTCCATACTTAGATCTCCATCTTCATGAATATCTTCATCTTCTTGATTAGAATCAGAGTCAGAATCAATAGAGTGAATGACTACTTGTGAAGTGGTTGTCGTATGTACCTAAACTAAATGTGGTACTTCTTCTACCTGAACTTCCTCTTGTTGAGTAATTTCACCTTCTTCGACCTCCTTATCCTTTTGAGCTTCACTAACAGGTGGTTGTTCTGGCTCTTTGGCTGCTGCCTCCTATGACGCTGATGATGATTCGCCTTGTTTTGACCCTTTAGCTGTAAATTTGATTTTAGGCCCTTTACCTTTTGATTGTACCATAGGAGTTGAGGATAGTGCTTATGAGTCTGCCCTGTTCTTGGTTCTTGTTTTAGCTATCGCTGTCTTTCCCAATGGACCATCACTGTTGTCATCATCTCCTGAACTAGTGGGAAACTATTTCATCCTGAGATTCTTCTTTAGCAACCAAGCATTGGTGTTTGCTATCATGGGAGAGATCCTTTGAGTAATGGACTTTCTTTCCTTCTTTGACCATTGCACAAGTGGGAGTGGGGAATCAACAATCTTCTTCTCATTGTAAACTGGATCCACTATGTCATCTGTGTCTTCCATAGTCATTGGAATCTTAGCTAGATCCATATTTTCAATTTGTTCTAGAGTAAGCCAGCTGAAGTCCGTCCTCCTAATATCCTCCTCATTTTGATAGTCCACCCAAACATCTTCAAACCTATAAACATGAGTGTATGTCCTTTTGAGCTTGCTTTTTATACCCCAAAAATCAAAATTGGTTCGGGCCTTGATTCTTCTCATGGTATTCCACTGCATCTCCTCCTCCATATTTTTGGCTTTGGGATTAGTTAGCATGGAATACCTGCCATTTGACTATGGGAATTTTAGCCTAATCTTGTGTGCTTGTGATTGTTTCTCATACACATTAATCTTTTGCCTGCATAGCTCGATAAGGACAATTCTATCTGAAGGAAACCTTGGAAGAATGAAGGGCTCACTTGAGAAGCATCCAATCCAGATATAGGTAAATGTGGGGAATTGAAGGAAGACACACCCAAAGTGGGACATCCTATTGTAAGTGGCCTTTGATATTCTTCTCTTATACAAGCCTTTATAAAAATGCACTTCCAAACAACAAAGAAAGCATCATTAACCCTTCTGTAATGATTACCTTGATTTTTGATAGTTAATTGATTATAGTACTCCCAAACGGGCACCATTCTTCTGTCACCCTTGGTTGACAAGCCTTGATATTGCCTCATAGAAGCAACTGCGTAAACCAGGTATGAGGTCATATAAAAATTCAGTGTTACCTTGACCTCTTTTAGTTGGGCACAAAGCGCATCACTGATTTGTTCTCCCCAATCAATTCTTGCATCTCCCTTTCTGATTATATTCATGTAGTAAATCATCCAGCTTTGGAAATAATGAGTCTTTTAATCCTCTCACTCTGGATAACATGGTGACCATGTCATTATATTCCTCATTAAAATCACTCATGTGGAAAGACTTAGGTCATCGTGAGGTGAGGGAAGATCTACCAGTTGATAGATAAACAATATTGATCACCTTTTTGTATTTATCCTTGTGTTTCTTGTAGTACTCTTGAGCACACTCTTGAGAAATATCAGCCACTTCTTCAGCTGATGAGCCTTTGAAAATATTATTGAAGAATATGTTGTCTAGAGTCATTATGACCTTCTGATCATCATCTTTTACTTGCCTTCTGTTTGGATCAAAGTGATCAGCCACTGCTAGTACAAATTCAGGATCGTGAGCTGCAACTGAGAAAGATGCATACTTATGCAGCTCAGATTTGATTAAACTGGTCAGGCGTGCAGGAGGCTTTTGAACCTGGTCAAGAAAATCTTGCATGTCAACATGCCCAATTTCAGTGTCCTTGATCTCCTTAATGTTAGAATCCACTGAACTCTCAAGGTACATATTCAAGTACCTATCGTACTTGTATTTCATCTTTTTTGATGATGCCTTACGTGGAGAAGGTTGTCCTGAGGAAGACTTGGGCTTGTTGTGGGAGAGATTTGACATTCATGCACAATGACTACATTCAACACTAATGATTAGCCATTCAGAATTATCAAAAAATCAATTTTTTCTCAAACGAATCAAAAAATGGGACTCAAAACAGGCCGAGGAGTAAAAACTACTAAAACAGTAGGTCGGAGAAAAAAGTCCGATCTAGTTCTAAAAACAAAATGCACATTAGGGTTTAAAGTGCAATGTGCAATTCCAGGGAATATGAACAACACATCAAGGTTTAAACTCCGATGTGCATGTTCAGAAAAAACCGAAAGGCACATCGGACTTTAAAGTCTGATGTGCTTTTAACCGGGAAGGACAACTATGTGACATGTCGGGTTTTAAAACCTGACATGCCACCTTATACCTCTCTGTATATTGGATTTTAAAGTCCGATATATGAAGGTTAAGAGGCCGCATATTGGACTTTAAAATCTGATATGCGGAGAAAACAAATCTTCAGCTGCACACCGGACTTTAAAATCCGGTATGCGGCTTAAGATAGGGGGCTTTGGAGGACAATTGGGTTTTGAAGTCCGATTGTTCTCCAAAACAAAGGAGGCAATCAGACTTCAAAATCTGATTGACCTCCAAAGGGGAAATCCGAAAACAAACAAGAAAAACAAAGAAAAAAGAAAAAAGAAAGTGAAAACACGCAATCAATAAAAACCCGAAAACAAGAATCTTACCTCTTCCGCTGTGGTGTTTGCAAATTCCGGATATCGAGCGATTCGATCGAGCAACGAAGAATAAAAGCTGAATCATGATAGGATAAAATGGAAGAGGGAGCGCATGAAGAGGAAAATGAAACACAAATAAAAATAAAGCACGAAAAATTAACTTTAAAAGGCAATTAACTAACCCTAAAAATAATTAATGCGCCATTAATTACAACCCACAGTTGCATGTCAGGTTTTAAAGTCTGACATGCAAGCCAAGGACACTTGCACGTCAGACTTTAAAGTCTGACATGCAACTGAGAGCAAACTACATGCAGTTCAGACTTTAAAGTCTGAAATGCATACAAAGACAACCTGCAGTTCGGGTTTTAAAACCCGATCTGTAGTCCAAAACAAACCGCAGCTCGGGTTTTAAAACCCAAACTGCAGTCAAAAACCACATGCAATTCAGACTTTAAAGTCTGAATTGCAGATAACAACAAAACACAAATACACTTCAGACTTTAAAGTCTGAAGTGTGCTTATTAACAAAGAACCCTGCAGTTTGGACTTTAAAGTCCGAACTGCAGGGTAAACTGCAATCCTGAAAAAACAAGGAAAACAATAAAAATGAAAGACAAAAAGTGAAATGAACTAAGTGACTGAGTTGATTAAGCTCTCTTGGAGAGCATAAGGTATGAAATGGACCAGTTTCATAGAGTTGCCTCACGATTTTGGCCATACTGAAATCGAGGACAACAACTGTCTTTGACTGGAGAACAAGCTGCACCACTTGAAGCTTGTAGAATCCAGAACTCCAAGTGCCTGTATCCATTGGGTTATAGAGTTAGATGACTAAAAGAGAGATAAAAGACTATACATATTTTACAAAAGATAAAACTTCCTTTACATTGCTCTCTATTGAGTAAATAGCTTCAAATGTTCTCTGCTATGAGGTAATGAGAACGGGGTACCATCTACATATGTAAGTAAGTAGCTATGCTCACCACATACTTCATGAATAGTGAAGGGACCTCTCCACAAGGAATCAAACTTTCCATGCAAGCCTTTTGGTTCCCTCCTCTTGTCCCATAACAAGACTTCATCACCAACTGAGAAGTCATGGGAAGTTGTTTTCCTGTCAAACAATGCTTTCACTTGGCTTTGGTGTGCAACAATCCTATCCACCACTTCAGTCCTTGTTTCCTCTAGCTGAGAAAGAAACATAATTCGCTTATCTAGTGAATCTTGATATGTGTTATCTTCAACAGCCTTAGCGAGCTTTAGTGCTAGAAGTTCCACAGTGATCAAAATCTCAACATTCAACCCATACAAAAGTTGAAAAGGTGACATGTTGATTACATATTTTGGAGTTATATGATCCACCCATAGCGCATCATAAAGAGCTTTATGCCAAAACCGTTGTTTCTCATCAACAAGTTTCCTCATGATAGTGACCAGGTTCTTGTTGCTTGACTCAACCTGACCATTTCCTTGTGGATAATAGTCAGATGAGTGAGAAAGAGTTATACTATGATCAAAGCAAAAATCAATTATCTCATAAGATGAAAAACATGAAGCATTATCAGCTATAATCTTATGAGGAACACCAAACCTTGAGACGATGTTCTGCTTTAGAAACTGACAAACCACCGCTGAGGTAGATTGCTTAGTTGGAATTGCTTCCACCCGCTTGGTGAAGTAATCCATTTATGTGAGGATGTATATGTGACCTGCGCTTGATGTTGGATTGACAGGTCCAATGAAGTCCAATCCCCACTATTTGAAAGGCTCTTCAATTATTACTAGCTTTAGTGGAAGTGCAGCTAGTTTAGGCTTGCCAACAAATTACTAACATTGCTCACACTTGCAAACCCAATTGTATGTATCTTTAAATAATGTTGGCCAGTAATACCTAGCATGTAAGATTTTGTGTGCAGTAATAGGGGCATAAAAATGTCCTCCACAAGCAAGATCATGAAAAGATTGAAGTAATCTTACTTGCTGTTGTTTGTCCACGCAGCGCAGGAAATTGCCGTCCAGACCCTTCTTGTGCAAACCATTATCCCATAGGACAAATTCACTACTCTGAGCTTTAAGGTTCACTTTTCTTTCCTTGACAAATGTGCAAGACAATCTCCATATGTCAAGAGATACGCCAAGTCGGAATACCACTCATCAGTAGTACTAACAAATAGAACATGAGGAAGATCTTGATTAATACCTTCTTTTTCAAGTACCATTTCATCTATTGATTTATTGTCATCTATCAACTGACATAGACCTTTCCCACGAACCAACTTCATGGGCTTGATTTCCATATCATATTCTTGAATCTTGACAACCCAGTTGCCCCCTTTTAGTCCCAAACTCTTGTTGTGTCAGAATAGACTTGACAACAACATTAGGAACAAGAGAAATGACATATGAATTTAGAATATAGAACCTGAAATGTTTAACCGCTTTCACCATGGCAAAAGCATGCTTCTCCATTTGTAAGTATTTCAACTCATGAGCTTTCAACAGATAACTCATGAATGCGATAGGTGATTCCACACCTTCACTATTTCTTTGCATTAGTATAGCTGAACAAGTATGATCTGACGCATAGCTATACATAATGAACTCCTTAGCATAATCTAGGCATACTAAGACTAGAGCATTTGCCATGGCTTCTTTGATCTGATGGAAAGCTTGCTTTCCTTTTGGAGTCCATTTGAAGAAAGAATTACCCTTCATCATATTGACTATATGACGAGTTTGTTCGGCAAAATCGGGAATGAATCTTCATAGGAAGTTAACTTTTTCAAAGAAAGAATGAACGATAGTCTTACTGGTCGGCAATGAAAGGTCACGGATTGCTTTTACCCTTTCCACATCAATTTTAATACCTTCCTTCAAAACAATATGCCCAAGCAATTTACCTTCAGTGACCCCAAAAATAGACTTCTTGGGATTGAGAGAGATTCCATGCTGGCAGCATTTTTCTAAGACTTGTTGTAGATGGGAAAAATGATCTTGATGTTCCTTAGAATAAACTGTCAAATCATCTAAATAGACAATAATGAACTTACCAAGAAAACTTCAGAAGGCCAAATCCATTGCACATTGGAAAGTTGTTCCCGCATTTATTAACCCAAAAGGCATCCTGCGATATGCAAAGGTACCCCAAGGCATGGTAAATACGATCTTGTGCTGATCTTGTTCCAACACTTCTACCTGATTATAACCTGAAAATCCATCCAACATGGACATCATCTCTGCTCCAGTAACAACTTGTAGGACATGGTCCATGACAGGCAGGGGATAATTATCCTTCAAGGACACTTGATTTAAGTTTTGGAAATCTACACATCCGAATTTCACCATTCTTCTTACGTACAGATACAATGTTAGCGATCCATGAAGAATGGTGGATGGGGATGATTATCTTTGCTTTCAACATCTTTTATACTTCAGCAAAGATGGTGTCGGAGATTTTTGGATTGTATTGCCTTTGCTTTTTACAAAAAGGCGAAATACCTGGTTTCAAAGGAATGTCATGGCGGAGCTCTTCAGGATGAAAAGACTTCAGATCTTCATAGGAATATGCCAAGACATCAAAATACTGCTACAATAATGCAACAAATTTCTGTCTTTCTTCTTGTGAGCAACATTTTCCAATGTTGATCATTTTGGGATTGTCCTTAGTCCCAATGTTTATTTGTTCATATTCCATTGACCCTGTAGTTGATCTTTGCTTCTTCTTAACATAGCGATCATGCTTGTCAAAAAGCTTTTCTAGCGAAACTAGACCCTTGGGGATCTTGTTTCCTTTTAGTTGTAGAAATTTCTCTCCTATTTCTGCATCAACACTTTCAATTGCATCCTTTGAAGGGTAGTGACTACCTTCAAAGTATAGATCATCAAAATTCTCAGAAGTCTGCAAAAAATTTATCACATGACAATCATCATTAAATACCTGCCAATGATCAAAGTTGTTAGGGACGCTTGGCTAGAAAAATAACTCAACAACATAAGTTGATCTAGGGAAATCTTTGCGAGGAACCAAAGATGTTGCTGACACTACTAATGAGTCAGCCCTATTATTGAATTCATGAGAAACCACAGATATATCAAAAGCATCAAAAGTTTATATTAAATCCTAGACAAGGTTGTGGTAATGCCGCAGTCTTTCACTCCTTGTTTGATATATATTTCTGACCTAGCAGACTATTAACTCAGCATCTCCTTGAGCATGCAAGTTCTTAATTCCCTTCTACTAAACAACATTCATTCCCAGAAGGAGTGACTCATACTCAGCAGTGTTATTTGTATTATTGAACTACAATTTGAAGGAGAAAGGGAAAAAATTACCCTCAGGAGAAACTAGAACAATACTGGCTCCTGATCCGGTGGAAGAACAGCTACCGTCAAACTCCAGCATCCAAACATCATCTGGACTACCAATGCTGACGGTATCAAAATTGAGAATTTCTTGTTGTGAAGTTGAAGCTCCTTCTGATTCAATAACACTACTTTCACAATCAACTGGGAAATAATTGAGTGAAGTATCAACTTCATTCTCAGGAGTCATCTTTAGACCATCATCAGCATGCATGAAATAATTACCCATGCCTGATGATTCAAAAATAATCTGGGCCTACTGATCGTCAGACTTGGCAACGGTATATTTTGATTCTTTTTCTAGAAGTAACCTTTGGACAACTCCTTTAATTGGGATACGAGCCTCAGTCGTATCCATGTTTAACTCACCCCCAACATCTCTACAAAAATTCCTTCCCAACAATAGCCCATAGGAAGATAATACATGAGCTACCAGTACTATCATCTTGATTTTCTTTTATGGGAATGAAGCAAAGGCTAACTGTGCATCTTTGATTTGACCAATCAAAGGAACTTGTTTTTTATCCATAGAGAAACACCTTCCAAATGTTTTGGTCAAAGTTAAACCAAGGAAATAGGCAACTTTTGATGGCATAACATTATCAGATGCCCCGGAATCAATTACACAGTTGCTAAGTTTGTAACCATTTGTTAACAAAGAGATTTAAAATGGTTCTATCTTCTCAACAGGAGAAGGGGAAGATACTAGATTGTTTTGAAGAAAGTTTGATTTTGGAAGATTGCTAGGGGTAGTATCTTTTTCTTTAACAAATTTGACCAAACGGTCAAATTGATCGGGGTTAGATCTCAAATATTCTACCTTAGACATTTGTATCTTGGTTTTTCTAGCATGATCTAGAATATCAAATGACTGAAAAGAATTCATTAAAGACGAACTTCCATTCTCATTTTGAGAACTTACAACATGAGGAACACTAGTCTTCGGTGCAGGTGCAGAAGAACTGATAGGTGCAGAAAAATTAACAGTAGTTGAAGGAGTACTTACACCTTTATCTTTCATGACGTCCTTCGAGATAGAAGTGTCCTTTGGGGGGTTTGGTATAGGAGTCCCGCGCTTAGCAATAGAAACTAACAAACATTGAGAATCCTAGATCTGAGCAAAATCATCATTTTTCACATTGGCAGGTGGCGGAGCCGCTTGTGTTTGTGAACGCGTGAACATTGCAAAGACATCTCCTTCACGTGCATTTGATGCATCATCTTCTTGGTACTACAAAAACTTGATGTTAGAGTCACCAACTAAATCTACATCACCTTCTTGATGCAAATTAGCATCTTCTTCATCAAATGGAGGAAGATCATTTTGTTCAGCTTCATAGTATCCAGTAGCTAAACTTTGGGGTGGTGCTTCCAATGCAAGCCTCTCTAGAGCAGGAGGTAATTTATTCTGATTACGCATAGCATAATTAGAAGCATTGTTAGGATAAGTCATTCTTGGGACATCTTGATAAAAAGTATTTCCTTGTGAGGAAATCTACTTCTTAAGTGCCAACAACTCATTTGCTAGCTTCTGTATCATAAGATCAACAGAACTAGTTGAAGAAAGAGATGCATCAGCAGCTTGATTACTCCTAACCTTGTTAGGATCTCTCCTTAACTTGCCAGTAGGGATAAGATCATCTTCAACCGATATGGCCATTTGTTGAGCTGCAGCCAAATCTATAGGATTGTTCCTCCGCAAAAGGAAACTCACCTCTGGCAATTGGGAGTTGATGAAAAAACATTTCAATTTTCTAGTAGTAGGTCTTGAAATAACTGGAATATGATTATGTAACTTGTCGAACTTGGCTACAAACTCACGCATGGGTTCCTGAGGCTCTTTCTTCAACTGAGTTAATTGTGCTAATAAAGAATGATCATCTTCAACAGACTTGAATCTCACCTCAAACAACATTCTGAGAGACGCTCAAGAAGTGATACAAGCATTGGGTAGATGATAGAACCAATCGGCAGCAGCTCCATGCAAAGTTTCAATGAACAATCTTACTGAAACATCTTCGTGTTGAACACCAAGAACTCCACAAGCGATGTATAAGGAAGCAATGTGTTCGTCTGGATGTTGAGCACCATCTCCGAAAAATTTGGGTAGATTTTTTCACGTACCTTTGGGTAATTCATGCAAAGGTGCGGTCAAGTTCAGAGGACCAAAAGAAGTACCCCAAGGACCAGCAGCAGCCATCCTTAATGGATTATAAGGTGGTATTAAAAAAAGATTTACTAATGGAACAACTACAACTTGCAAACTTGATGCCTCGCTTGGTACGGGAGATCACTGTGCAGATGGAGGAAAACTTCATGTCCGTTGCAAAGGAGAAAATGTCCCTGGAGGTGTCACAAAGGGAAAATTGAATTGCTGCAATACTTCAAAGGTAGGATTAACAATTCCTGCTAATCATTGCCCATGAGTGTAATGTCGATCAGCCAGATTATGATTTGAAGAAAAACAACAATGTGGAAATTACAATGAAAATGCATTGCAACCCAAGAGACAAACCGGTTGCACGTCATTCCCTAGCAGAGTCGCCAAAAAACTATTGGGTGAATATTTTGTCACCAGTGTACTAATGACAAAACATAAAATTCACACAACTCTATGCTAAGAAATTAATCTCTCCTCTCATCAATGGGAGGTTCCCTATGAAATTTCTCCTCTAATTAACAATAAATTAAATTGGTGGGTTGGCGTTGGGCATATAACTCTCTTTTTTCAGAGTTTATGTATTCTCCCTTCACCTAGTTACAGTTTCTCTACCTCTTCAGATATTCAAAGAAAAGAACTATTAATCTAATAAACTACACTAAGAGTTAATTTTAAGTAGCACAAAGTCTCCTATATGGTAACACTGATTCACTTGATCGTTACAAATTAAACAAGTAGAAACTTAGCTTAAAGCTCAAAGTCTTTAAGTGTAAATTTATAATCAATTAAACTACTAATAAACACAACAATACAAAGCTTACTACAAGTTACTTCCTTTATTAGTAGATTTCTCAAGTATGATAAGAGCACAAAGTCTATTGGCAAGATTTGAGAGCTCTTTAACCATGTATCAATATCTTAAAGATCAAATACGTAAAGATAATATGTATTCAATGGACATAGGAACATTAAATTATATAAACAAAGTTATTGATACAACACAAAGTTTGTAATAAACAAAACCGTTTTCTTTATTTGTTTGATTGAATTCTCATAACAAAAGCTCAAAGTCTAAATTGGGATAAAAATCCAGTAGAGTTTTGCTAAGCATGAAAAAGATAAAAATATTTACAAAAAGGTCCTCCTTATATAGGAAAAGAAGTTGAGAAAAAGGTGGGCATAGTTGACTTATTCAACCGCACAGTCCCATTTTACTACAACTATTACATAAAGAAAACGTGCAGCTGCATAAAAATTTACAACATCTATTAGTGCAGCTGCATGAAGAAAGAGTGCCAAAAGGGGGAACTTCATTCTTGATTCTCTTCTTCGTTGGATTTCTGAAAACCTTCGAACTTGGTGAGGATAGCTTTCACCTTTGATTCATTTGGCATCAAGGTAGAACTTGTGATGATTTGAACGTGGGACATTACATCTTGGATCTTCACGTGTTTCTTCTTAACATCCTTTAGCATGGATGTGAGTACTTCAAAGCTAACTTGAATTTCTAACAATTTATCAAATGTATCAAGCGAGAAGTCTTGTCCCATGCACTGGTCCATCAAGGAAAGAAATTCTTGGGTGACGACCTCAGTAGTGATGAGACTTTGATCACCATCATACAAATAGCAAGGGAGATCACCTACTTTAGCAAAAATAAGGTCAACCTCATCATCACCTTCTTTCTTTTCATGATCCAACTCTACAATCATTAATTTCATTGTCTCTTGTTTATGAGACAATAATGACAAGATCTGAATATACTTCTCCCTTGTGGGAATTACCTTGTTCTCAACCAGGACATCTATCCTGAAATCCTCCATTTTGCTCCAAAGGGTAGTGCTTTTCACAACTTCCTCATTTTCTTAGGATAAAGAGGTTTTGAGTCTTTGCATCTAACTCTGGGTCACTTCATAATCAGACAATAGCTACACCGTTGAACCCAGAAGATGAGAGCCTTCTGACCTTAGCCGCGAGATCCATTCATCCATTACTCGGCCCTTAGCTCCTACCTGCTCAATCTTCTTGATAGATTCAGTATCTATTGATGATACTATAGGTTCAACCTATTGAGAAGATTGTGTTACCTTTAAGAGGACGTTGGTCAGCTGCTCACACTTCTGCTTTAGGATATTTTTCTCATCCCTCTCCTGATCTAATCTTCTTAACAAAGAATTTAGGGCTGTTTGAGAATGTAATTTCACACTTTCATGCATCTCCACTCTGAGCTCCACAACTTGTATGGTATAATCTTCTGATCTTATGCTGCCTTTGTCCTTGTCTGACGATGGCACCATAAATTTAGCGTATTTTCTTATAGAAGCCGGGTCTAGTACTACCCGAGATACTGTCTTTGGCTTCTTTGTTCCCTTAGGTTTTGGAGGAACCAAAAGTTCAAAGTCAAATTCATCAAGAGATATTACATATTTCTTCCTCCTAGGGGCCACTACTTCCATCCAAGGGGGTAGTTCTAGATTGGATGATGGAGTAGTAGCTCCTTGCTGACTTGGGGTCGAAGATTCTGGAGTAGGTTGACTGGAACTTGGAATAGTTGCAAGTGTAACTGATGGTGTGGATATTGAAGCATCTAATGGACCATTTGTTGCTGTTACCTCTTCAATTATTGGTGGAAGAGTTGAGGGTGCCATCAGTGTAACTTCAACGCTTACCAATGAAGGCATTGTTGTGATGATGGTAGTAATGGCTAGTAAATCTACCGAAACCTCTTCTGCAAGTGCATCTTGCAAAGTTTCATTAGAATCCATCATGGTAGAATCAAAAGTAGATGAAGGGATATTATCTAAAGTAGAGAAGTTGGTTATTGTAAAAAATTGACCAGCGGTCTCTGATTGCGGCATGTCCATACTTAGATCTCCATCTTCATGAATATCTTCATCTTCTTGATTAGAATCAGAGTCAAAATCAATAGAGTGAATGACTACTTGTGAAGTGGTTGTTGTATCTACCTCAACTGAATGTGGTACTTCTTCTAACTAAACTTCCTCTTGTTGAGGAATTTCACCTTCTTCGACCTCCTTACCCTTTCCAGCTTCACTGATAGGTGGTTGTTCTAGCTCTTTGGCCACTACCTCCTGTGACGTTGATGATGATTCACCTTGTTTTAACCCTTTAACTGTAAATTTGATTATAGGCCCTTTACCTTTTGATTGTACCACAGGAGCTATGGATAGTGCTTGTGAGTCTACCCTGTTCTTGGTTCTTGTTTCAGCTGTCGTTGTCTTGCCCAATGGACCATCACTATTGTCATCATCTCTTGAACTAGTGGGAAACTGTTTCATCCTAAGATTCTTCTTTAGAAACTAAGCATTGGTGTTTCCTATGATGGGAGAGATCCTTTGAGTAATGGACTTGCTTTCCTTCTTTGACCATTACACAAGTAGGAGTTGGGAATCAGCAATCTTCTTCTTATAGTAAATAGGATCCACTATGTCATCTGTGTCTTCCATAGTCATTGGGATCTTAGCTAGATCCAGATTTTCAATTTGTTCTAGAGTAAGGTGGCTGAAGTCCATCCTCCTAATATCCTCCTCATTTTGACAGTCCGCCCAAACATCTTCAAACCTATAAACATGAGTGTATGTCCTTTTAAGCTTGCTTTTTATACCCCAAAAATCAAAATCGGTTTGGGCCTTGATTCTTGTCATGGTATTCCACTACATCTCCTCCTCTATATTTTTGGCTTTGGGATTAGTTAGCATGGAATACCTGCCATTTGACTCTGGGAATTTTAGTCCAATCTTGTGTGCTTGTGATTGTTTCTCATGCACACTAATCAGTTGCCTACATAGCTCAATAAGGACAATTTTATCTGAAGGAAACCTTGGAAGAATGAAGGGCTCACTTGAGAAGCATCCAATTCGGATATAGGTAAATGTGGGGAATTGAAGAAAGACACACCCAAAGTGGGACACCCTGTTGTAAGCGGCCTCTGATATTCTTCTCTTATACAGGCCTTTATAAAAAATGCACTTCCAAACAACAAAGAAAGCATCATTAACCCTCCTATAATGATCACCTTGATTTTTGATAGTTAGTTGATCATAGTACTCCCAAACAGGCACCATTCTTCTTTCACCCTTGGTTGACAAGCCTTGATATTGCCTCATAGAAGCAACTGCGTAAACTAGGTATGAGGTCATATAAAACTTTAGTGTTACCTTGACCTCTTTCAGTTGGGCGCAAAGTGTTCCCCCCAATCAATTCCTGCAACTCCCTTTCTGATTATATTCATGTAGTAAATCATCCAGCTTTGGAAATAATGAGTCTTTTAATCCTATCACTCTAGATAACATGGTGACCATGTCATTATTTTCCTCATTAAAATCACTCATGTGGAAAGACTTAGGTCATCATGAGGTGAGGGAAGATCTACCAGTTGAGAGATAAATAGTATTGATCACCTTTTTACATTTATCCTTGTGTTTCTCATAGTACTCTTGAGCACTCTCTTGAGAAATATCAGCCACTTCTTCAGCTGATGATCCTTTGAAAATATTATTGAAGAATATGTTGTCTAGAGTCATTATGACCTTCTAATCATCATCTTTTACCTGCCTTGTGTTTGGATCAAAGTGATCAGCCACTGCTAGTACAAATTCAGGATTGTGAGCTGCAACTGAGAAATATGCATACTTATGCAGCTCAAATTTGATTAAACTGGTCAGGCGTGCAGGAGCCTTTTGAACTTGGTCAAGAAACTCTTGCATGTCAACATGCCCAATTTTGGTGTCCCTGATCTCCTTAATGTTAGAATCCACTGAACTCTCAAGGTGCATATTCAAGTACCTATCATACTTGTATTTCATCTTTTTTAATGATGCCTTACTCAGAGAAGGTTGTCCTGAGGAAGACTCGGGCTTGTTGTGGGAGAGCTTTGACATTCGTGCACAATGACTGCATTCAACACTGATGATTAGCCATTCATCATTATCAAAAAATCATTTTTTTCTGAAATGGATCGAAAAACGGGACTCAAAACAGGCCGAGGAGTAAAAACTGCTAAAACAACAGGTCGGAGAAAAAAGTCCGATCTGGTTCTAAAAACAAAATGCACATCGGGGTTTAAAGTCTGCTGTGCAATTCCACGGAATATGAACAACACATTGAGGTTTAAACTCTGATGTGCATGTTAAAAAAAAACCAAAGGCACATCGGACTTTAAAGTCTAATGTGCTTTTAACTAGGAAGGACAACTGGGTGACATGTCAGGTTTTAAAACCCGACATGCCACCTTATACCTCTCCACATATCAGCCGTATATCAGACTTTAATAGGCCATATATCAGACTTTAATAGGCCATATATCAGACTTTAAAATCCGATATGCAGAGAAAACAAATCTCCAGCTGCACATGGGACTTTAAAATCCGGTATGCAGCTTAAGATAGGGGGCTTTGGAGGACAATCGGGTTTTGATGTCCGATTGTTCTCCAAAACAAAGGAGGCAATCGGACTTCAAAATCTGATTGACCTTCGAAGGGGAAATCTGAAAACAAACAAGAAAAACAAACAAAAAGGAAAAAAGAAAGCGAAAACATGCAATCAATAAAAACTCGAAAACAAGAATCCTACCTCTTCCGCTGTGGTGTTTGCAAAATCCAGATATTGAGTGATTCAATCGAGCAATGAAGAATAAAAGCTGAATCATGATGGGAGAAAATGGAAGAGGGAGTGCATGAAGAGGAAAATGAAACACAAAGAAAAATAAAGCACGAAAAATTAACTTTAAAAGGCAATTAACTAACCCTAAAAATAATTAATGCGCCATTAATTACAACCCACAGTTGCATGTCGGGTTTTAAAGTCTGACATGCAAGCCAAGGACACTTGCACATTAGACTTTAAAGTACGACAAGCAACTCAGAACAAATTACATGCAATTCAGACTTTAAAGTCCGAAATGCATAGAAAGACAGCCTACAATTCGGGTTTTAAAACCCGATCTGCAATCCAAAACAAACCGTAGCTCAGGTTTTAAAACCCGAACTGCAGTCAAAAACCACATGCAGTTCGAACTTTAAAGCCCGAACTGTAGATAACAACAAAACACAGATACACTTTGGACTTTAAAGTCCGAAGTGTGCTTATTAACAAAGAACCCTACGGTTCGGACTTTAATGTCCGAACTGTAGGGTAAACTGCAATCCTAGAAAAACAAGGAAAACAATAAAAATGAAAGACAAAAAGCGAAACAAACTAACTGACCGAGTTGATTAAGCTCTCTTGGAGACCATAAGGTACGAAACGTACCAGTTTCATAGGGTTGCCTCATGATTTTTTCCATATTGAAATTGAGGACAACACTAATCATGAGGATTAGCCACTATCAAATTATTAGAGAGGATGATTAAGTGAGATAATGAGAGATTAGAAGACAAGTGAGAAAATTAGGAGGATTTGACAAGAAGAAAGAGAATGAGTGGATGAATTAAAAATTAGAAAATAGTCATAAGCATGTTTCTAGAAGAATTAATTAAGCTTAGTGAGGATTAGAGGAAAGTGATTTGTAGGAATCACATGGTTTAGTTAATTAATTTGAATCAATTAACTAAAGGTAATTTAGAGGAATTAAATAATTGAGAAACTTTATAAGAATAGGGATTGTATACACATAAAAATGGCTATTAGTGATTAAATAAATATTTTATATTTATTTGATGATTATTCTTCTATTAAATAGTTAATTTGAAAAGATTAATTTATTTAATTCATTTTCGTATCTTTCTATTAATTAATATTTTATTAATTAATTCATCTATCCAATTCCTCTAATTAATTAAATATCTAATATTTAATTATTCCTCTAACCAAGTTAATTAAATATTTAATGTTTAATTATCTTCCTCCAATCACTTAAATATTCTAATATTTAATGGTTATTCTTCTATCCTATAGTCTCAAATATTAAATGATTTCCTAAATTATTTAATCTCTTTTATCCAACTCACCCTCAATCTCCACTTCATCTTCCTTTTGCCAACTCATCAAACATGTGGCTAAAAAAATTAATATTTCTTAAATATTAATTCATCATTTATCTCCAACTTCCAAAATTTAATGAAAATTGTGTACGTACACATATTTCATAACCATTTCCTATATTCTCTCCAACACCCCCTACATCTTAGGAAGGACTTGAGTCCACTTTTCCTCTCATGCCTAAATCTTCTCTAACCATTCCTAGATTCTCTCAGTTAGCAACCCAGTCAAGGTGAGATGAGTGACACTTGTCTTCTCCTTACCCCTTTCTCTCAACCTTCACCTTTTCTCACAGCCACATAATCTAATCCTCTCAAGGTCTATAAAATCAAGAGCTTTAGTTGAGAGAGAGTTAGACTTCAAGAATCAAGAGACTTCAAGAGTCTTCAAATTGATCATATGCCTCCATGAGTTTTTGAAGCAAATAGCAAATAGTAATAGAAAATATCATATAGCATTTTAGCTTAATCATGTAGTATTGCATATCATAGTATCAGTTAACTACAAGTTATCAATCCATTCTTCATATTGCATCTTGGAAGCCATCAGTGCATTGTCTGAGAGCACACCATCTGCATCCAAGAGCAGTGGAGTTAGGACATAATGAGACATAAACCATGAAGGTAATATTAGTTATTTTATTTCATATGTACTTTATGTAGTTTCATTGGTTGAATTTGGATTTCCTGTAGTATTTCCATTTGTATTTTGTGAAACTAACTTATTACAGGTAGCATTCTGAGGATGAAATTCAAGTTGACACATTTTGGTGCCCACCGTGGGGCACCCAGACCTCGCATATACCTCTGAAAATCTCACAAATAGTAAAATTAATGAATTTGTAATACAGATTCATGCATGTGTGAATTCTAATAGTGCTTTTGTTCCACAGGTTAGCACATTTGCATCCTAGGTTAGCACATTTTCCTTCTAGGTTAGCACATTTGCACCATAGGTTAGAGCATGAGCATTTTAGGTTAACACTTTTGTTTTAAAGTCTGCGCATTTGCATTACAAGTTCACGCATTTGCATCCTATGTTAGCGCATTTGTCAAAGAAATCACGCTTTTGTATCCACAGAGTAGCACTTTTGCAGTCTAGTTTAGCACTTTTGACTTATAGGTTAGCGCTTTTGAGCAAGAAGATAGCGCATATGTTAGATTAGCGCTTCTGTTTACAAACTAACAAAAATTTCTTGCAGGTCTGAATGTCCATGAAATCAAATTTTACAGATTACTAACATGCATGTGTAGGATGGTATTTAAGGCAAATTTTATGCATTTCATCATCTAGTTAATTAAAAGTCTTGTATTGGGAAGTAACATATCATATCTTGTTCATCTAGTTTAACTAGGAGGGCAAATTGACATCATGCAACTTGCATTTTTAGTATTTTCTCTAAACTAGTTGTACATAGACTTTTAAAAAGGCTAAAATAAACACCATGTTTGTTGGAGCAACATCTCCAAGTAAGACTTAGCCAACAATAACTTTGAAAAGGTTAAAAATAACACTTGTATTCGATGTCTCGAAAGTGGTAGGTATATGCTCTCCCCTTAATTGGGTGACCAAAATGCCAAACCCACTTTTTTATGCTTTATTTGCTTTCAAGCAATTGAATCCTTTAGAGGGCCTAACTTCTTGAGCTACCTTGAGGGGGCCAGTGAGAGGGAAACGACCTAAATTGGAAACAGGCTAATATTGAGTCCTTCCAATCCACTATAAATAAATCATGTTTGTGACGAAAGTCCCAAACAACATGTGCTGATAAGTTCATACCGACACTATGTTTTCCCATAAACCCTATGGAGCGTAACCTCTATAGGTTGGGAACCTTCTGTATTTATAGAGCTGAAAGTGCCGCATGTATGGCCACATGACCAGAAGCCTTTACTAAAAACCATTTGTACTAGTCACCAAAATCCTTCTAGTTGTTGGCCCAAGAGGTCAAACCTCTGAAGTGGCTCACATACATACGATTCCTAGTAGAAATATAAAGTTTGCCATGGGGATTTTCCATGGAAACTAGTGCTTGGCTACCCCAAAGAAGTGAGTGCTGAGGGTGGAGCCAGTGGGGTCAAGCATCTAAATATCTGCTTTGAATAGCGTAGCCTCAGGGGAAACCCCATGTGAGATTCAACAACTATTGTCTCAGCCTGACATAGGGATTGTACTTGCTTGTGCATTTTGTTTTATTAAATATTGTGTCTTCTATGTCTGTAACATGTTTCAAATGGCCAAAAATTGAAGAAAATTATCATCTACAAGAGAGCAAAAATCCAACAAATTACTGAAAAAGTGTGATCAAAAGGGTAATACAAAAAGCTTTCCAACACTTGAAACACCAGATCAAATTAAAGTATCAAAACGTCAGTATCAAAATTATTCTTGAAGTAAGTTTGTCTCTAAACCATCACATATTGTCAAAACTAGCTCAAATAACTAGGTCACTAATCCTACAAGTTGTTCATGAAAAGTTCTATAAACATCAACATTCAACAAGCTATTGATTCAAACAACTTAAGTGCAAAAGAAAATCAACATCCTTGTCAAGTTTCTCATCAAGATAATCAAATCCTCTATCACGAAGCTTGATCAATCTATACTAGGTTCTTAATCTTGGATATATCTTTCCTATTTCGAACCTAGGTTGTATCAAAACTAGAATCGCACCAACATTGGAATCAAATAAACTTGTGAATTGCCAAATGCTTATATGACTTTTAAGAATCACCTTAAGAAAAGAAAACCCAGTTATAAAGATACTCAAAAAAGGATAAGATTCTTTTATATCAATCACAAGATCTTATTGAAACATAGGACATTCCTACACCATTTTCGTCACTACCTACGTGACTGCGGTACAAAATTTGACAGTGAAATTTTGCAAAGACGTGGTTTTCAACAAAGAGACGCTTTATCCCAATGAACAAACAATAGTGGTAAAATCAACAAGGCATATCTTCCTAAACCAATGATCACCTATTGATTTTGTCCTTTGGAAATTTCAACAACTTTTAAAATAATCACATGCCAGTTTGGACTAGAGCCCAACACGAACAACTTAGAAAACAACAACAAATGGAAGAAGAAGATAATCCTGTATTCCAAACTTTTGGATTTACCGTTGTTGATGAAGAAGCAGTCAATAGCACCATTAGAGACCTTGAGCAAGATTTCAAATTTGATAGGCTAATCGAAAAATCGTTGGCAAAACAAAAAGAAAAATATCTCTTGATGTTGGCAAAATCTGGAGCTAAACTACCACAAGACTTTAACATAGAAATCTTGAAACAAGATGCAGAGGCAAGTAACACCCAAAACACAGATGAGCCAAATAATGAAGATGTGAACAAAGAAAGCAATGAAGAAACAAGGAAAGAAAGGGATGACGAAAGAAAAGAGTGTAGTGATAAGAGAACTCACAAACAAACAAAGAGAAACTATGTGGATAATCCATTGTCAAACCTTACTCAACAAATACAAACTCTACAACAATAGATACAATACATGCAAAATGGGACAAGCTCCAAGAAGTATTCATTAGAAGATATATGCCCATATCGGTTCGATAAAAATCTGAATATGATACCATTTCTGGAACATTGCGAGATTCCTAAATATGACAAATACGATGGAAAATCTTATCCTCAAGATCACATTAGGGAGTTTTGTACTATGAGCATGGAATTTGCTCATTATGAAACTTACCTTATGCGTTTTTTTCCTAGGAGTTTAAATGGATAATCAATGAAGTATTTTTCAAGATTGCCATTCGGAATCAAATTTTTTGAAGAACTTGTGCATAGGTTTACATCACAATACTCCTACAATATAAGGAATGAAATAACAATGTTGGATCTTTGAAATGTTAAATAAAAGGATGGTGAATCCTTTATGATCTTCTTGCAATGATGGAAATGTGTGTTTAATAGGTATCCCCAAGATGTACCTGATCAAGAAAAAATGGACATATTCATTGATAATCTTATCAGTGAAATGAGTTATCGACTAAGGATGCAATGTCCTCCCTCTTTTGCCAAAATGATCGAGAATGGTTTGAAAATAGAGAACGCAATGGTAAAGAAAGGAGAGCTAAAAATTTACAATAATTCATACAACAACAACAACAACAACAACAACAACAACAACAACAACAACAATGACAAACCCAAGTTCTGGTCAAAGAATAGGAATGTCAGCAATGAAGGGAATGACGATAATAGTACTACAAAACAAAAACAACCAATTTTTAATCTATCAAGTCAAATCCCAAGCAATAACAATCTAGAAAACAAAAAAGCCAAGTCCTTTTTCTCCAATCCTTGGAGGAAATTTACAAACATTGGAGAATCTTTGGAATCAGCTCTAAAAACTTTGCTTGCTAACAAATTGATTGTTTTACTAGAAGAAAGAAGTTATGAACCACCAGTCAAGCCAAATTGGTGGAATGACAATCATTTTTGTAATTACCATCAGAATAAAGGACACCTAAAAAATGATTGTCAGAGATTGAAACACCTTATCCAAGATCTAATCGATAATGGAACCATCACAGTGGATAGCCATAAGACAAATGAATCACACTTGGCTTTCAAAACTCTACTTCCGAATTATGACAAAGGTGAATCATCCCAATTAATGGATGATAAAGGAAAAGCCAAAGTGAATTACACTTATACATACGATGATGTGGTAAATGTGATCATTATTAATGAAAATCCATCTTCAAAGCCAATCAATGTTATCACGAGAAGCAAAGCAAAAGTTACCTTTCCAGGTATAGCAAAAGACTCAACACCCAATCCATAATAATACAATTTAGTAGATCAATTACAAAGAATACCCGCTCAAATATCAATTCTGGAACTTCTCAAGGTTTCACCTATGCATAAGGAAATTTTGGAGAAAGATTTAGTGGAAACAACAGTTTCAAAAGACTTGGATGTAGATCAGTTCCAAAACATGGTAGGACACCTTATAGCTCCTCATTGCTTATCATTTTCTGAAAATGATGACGCATCCTTACAACATCCTCACAATTCTCCCTTACATGTTGAAGTCTCCATTAATAAAACTCGTGTCAAACATGTGCTCATAGATGGAGGAGCTGGCTTAAATATTTGTGCATTAAGTTTGATAAAAGATTTGGGATATTCAGAGAATGCAGTAGACCCGAAAAGGAAAATAACCATCAAGTCTTATAATGAAGCAGAACGTTCTTCTAAAGGAATTGTTGTGCTACCAATAAGGATAGGACCTGTCAAAAGGGATACATTGTGTCAAGTTTTAGATTTGAACCTCTCTTACAACATTCTTCTAGGAAGACCATGGATTCACAAGATGCAAGCAGTTCCTTTTACATATCATCAATGTGTAAAATTTCCTCATGCAGGAAAATAAATTACTATAATTGTAGATTCCAGTCAATATTGTAATAATTTGAAACCCGCACAAGATACAAGAGTTCTACATAACAGAAAATCAGTATATCCTACCAAAGAAATTCAAGCAAAGTTATGGGAAACTTTTGAAGAAAATCTCAAGTTAAATGATGAAGGAATGGGAAAATATTCTTTGCATAATTTTCCACTTTCTCCTAAGTCATATGGAAAGCCTACATATATTCAATCAAAGCCATCAGAAAGATCAAAACATATGTTTAAAGGAACATTTGTTAGTGCTGGAACTCTTGCAGAGGAAAATGAAGATAAAGATGTTCTTGGTTGGTTATACAAGGATGAAGATAAAACTATAGCAATAGCAGCAGAAGTCAATATTCCCGTAAAATAATATGGTAAAGGATATGAAATCATGCAAAAGATGGGATATGAAGGGAAAGGACCAATTGGTAAGCAACATCAAGGTATTTCAGAACCTATATGTCTACACTCACAATCCATAGAAGATAAATCTGGGTTGGGATATCTAAAATCCAATCAAAAGCAACATAATCATCCATAACACAAATGGAGAAAGAAATTAGTTTTTAAAGAAGAAAATTGGCAAGAAAAGCTACATCAAGTGGCCAAAATAGTAACTGATAAACAAATGGAGCAAGAAGAACATGAAAAGAAAGAAGAGGAGATTAACATCAAAGGTGAAGAAAAATCTTGTCAACAAGTTAGGAAAATCAAACAAAGGCAAAATCTGAACAAGATATTCCAGAAGCAGTAAAAATATAGATGACAGAAATCAGAGAACTTTTTGCACCATACGACATTCCAGTATGGTATAGTGGAGTAATCTTAGACCAAGATTCAGAGACATATTCCAATGAATATGAATGGGGTCCAGATGTCTTATCTACTACATCGAGTAAAGAACACAATGAAGACCAAGAAGCTATCATAAAAGAAGACTTATCCATTACAAAACAAAAGATGGAGTTAGAAAGAAGGCAAGAAAAACTCAAAATTCAGAGAAAAGAGGCATATGCAAAAAGGAAAGAGAATAACAAAGACAAAGAATTAATGCCACAAGAATCACAAACAAAGATAGATCAAGCATCTATAAATACAAGAATTTCATCACAAGAGGAACAAGTTGTATCAAGATATGGAAGAAACATAGAAGAATTAAGAGATAGTCAAGTTGGATTGACTATTAGTCTAGAAGAAGTTGAGTTTGAAATGAGACAAAATATATTAAAAGAATCCTCTTTATCATGTGCACAAGTATGTCAACTCCAAAATTCAAATGAGGTCAATCAAGAAGGAATTTGTAGTATTAAAGATGTGCGTGTGGATATAATCCATTTGTTTAAGGGACAAACGTCAGTTGAAGAACCACTTGAGTGTGAAATACAAAATGCTAATATTGATTTGGTTAAGACTAATTCAAAGATGCTTGAGAAAGACAATTCTCAAAAACATTTAATCTATGACAGTACCTATTCTATGCTAAATTATGATCATTATGTCATGAACATTGAAACACCTAATGATGATGATGATTATGATTTACCCCTTCTCCATCCTAAACTAATCGATTGGGATAATTTAGACAACCCCAAACTGAATGTCTTTTCTAATGATCATGACTTAGCTATGTACCTTAACATTGTTGAACCCATCCATACTAAGATATCTTCCATTGCAGAATCAAGTAATGTTTCTCATGGTCAGGAGAATGCCAAACTTTCCAGTCGCAAAAGAGAAATAAAACAAGGAAAGAGACCTATTGTTGAAAACCATTTCATGGCAATGTTAGATCAATCAAAAGAGAAAACAAAGGATGCATCTGATGTTAAAAACCTCTTTGAGGCATCAGAAGATGGAAAGTTTGACATTCTTCCTACATATTTTCAAGAGAGATCTGCTATCCTGATAGAACCAACAAAAGAAATAAACATTGGTATATCAAAAGATCCTAAAATACTTCATTATGCTGCCTCATTATCAGAAAAAGAGAGGAATGAATACATGCAATTCTTTAAGAAAGGGCAAATAAATTTTTATTGGTCCTATGCAGATATGCCAGGACTTAATCCAGATCTTATCATGCATCATCTTAATGTGGATTTAAAAAAAAAAACCATTAAGCAGAAGCTAAGAAAGATGCATCTGCACATTGCTCTTGTAAAAACCGAGCTAAAGAAACTATTAGAAGTGGGTTTCATAAGACCTGTTGCTTATCCAGAATGGGTTTCAAGTATTGTACTAGTATCAAAACTAGATAAAAGCATAAGAGTCTGTATAGATTTCAAAGATCTGAATAAAGCATGTCCAAAAGATGATTTCCCGCTACCAAACATTGATATCATAGTAGACTTATCAACATGACATGAGATGTTTTCATTAATGGACGGCTTCTTAGGATATAATCAAATAAGAATCACACCTGAAGATCAAGAGAAGACAACTTTCACCTGTGCATGGGGAACATATTATTGGAATGTTATGCCGTTTGGGCTTAAGAATGTAGGAGTGACTTATCAAAGGGCTATGATGACAATTTTCCATGACAGATGCATACATTTATGGAAGATTATGTCGATGACATACTTGAAAAATCTCATACAAGACAAGAACATTTGAACATTTTAGGCAAGATTTTTGACAGAATGGAAAGATATCAATTGAGATTAAATCCATAGAAATATGCATTTGGGGTAACCTCTAGAAAGCTCCTTGGGTACATTATATCAGCCCATGGCATTGAAGTAGATCCTGAAAAAGTCAAAGCTATCATGGAGATGGAGTCACCCAAGAACATAAGTCAATTGCAATCTTTACAAGGAAGGTTGCAATCAATCAGAAGATTTGTTTCTCAGTTGGCCAATAGATGCCTTCCATTTACCCATCTTCTACATAAAAATGTTCCATTCAAATGGGATACTAAATGTGAAGAATCTTTTTTGCAAATAAAAGAATATCTTATGAGTCCTCCAGTACTAATATCAACAACCAAAGGGAAACCATTATTGGTCTATATCTCAGCAACAAATGTATCATTAGGCGCTCTCCTAGCCCAACATGATGATGAAGGAAAAGAAAGAGAAGTTTACTATATTAGTAGAACACTTGTTGGCTATGAATTAAATTATTCCTCAATAGAAAAGACATGTCTAGCAGTTGTATTTGCAACTCAGAAGCTGATACATTATATGTTGATTCATTCTGTAAAACTAATAGCAAAGATAGATCCTCTCAAATATTTGTTGAGCAAGTCAACATTAATAGGGAAACTAGCCAAATGGGTCATGATACTGAGTGAATTTGACATAGAGTATGTTGATCGGAAAGCTATCAAGGGACAAGTCATCACTAATCAATTGGCTGATGCACCTTTACAAAATAGCATTACTTTGCACATAGAATTTCTTGATGTAGATATCTTGACAGTGAGTACAAACTTTTGGGAATTGTACTTTGATGGTTCTTATACTCAATATGGATCAGGCCCAGGAATCTTTTTCATCACACCTCAAGGACACACAATTCCGAAATCATATAGACTGCGATTTCCATGCACCAATAATACTACAGAGTATGAAGCATTGTCTACAGGGCTTAAAATGGCCATTGAATGGAATGTCAAAGAACTACATGTCTATGGTGATTCACAACTTGTCATAAATCAAATAAATGATGAATATCAAACAAAGGATGATAAGCTTATGCCATATAAACAACTGATAGAGGAATTTAAAGGACACTTTAAAGAAATATCATTTACCCAGATTCTAAGAAACGAGAATAAAGCAGTAGATGCAATGGCTACAATAGAATCTCTCTTGCAAAATAAGGAGAATCAACATCGTTACAAATTTCTCGTGGAAGATATCTTAACCCTACCATTCGATCCGAGCATACCTATCAAATTTTCCATATATCAGGAACTATTCAATCCTTATACGGTCAAACTTATCAGTATTTAAAAGATCATATCCTTCCTCTTGAATTATCTCATAATAAGAGAAGAAATTTTATCCGTCAGTCCTCTCGCTATACTATTATTGTTGATATCCTATGTAGGCGTGGTCTAGATGGTACGTTGTTGATATGTCTTGAAAAAGACAAATCTGAGAGAGTTCTTAATGACATTCATGTGGGTATTTGTGGTACACACTCAAGTGGTTTAACATTAGATAAGAAACTTCTTCGTATGGGCTACTTTTAGCCTACTATGGAAAGAGATTCATTCACATATGCTAGAAAATGTAAACAATGTTAGATCCATGGAAATCTCATTCATGTGCCAACACAAGAGTTATATCCTATGACAAGATCATGGCCATTTTCACAATGGGGCCTTGATTTGGTAGGAAAGATCAATCCCTCATCTTGTAACGAACATAAGGTTATTTTGATTGCTATTGAATATTTTACTAAGTGGATTGAAGTAGTGCCTTTAACAATAGTGACAAGAAAACAAATATCATCATTCATCTTGAATTATATAATCTGTCGCTATGGTGTTCCTATGACCATTATCATTGATAATGGAAGACCATTCAAAAATCAAGATGTGAAAGAGCTATGTGAACAGTTTCATATCCAACATAGGTTCTCTACTCCATATTATCCACAAGGTAATGGTCAAGCTGAGGCATCAAACAAAACTATCTTGAAAATCTTGAAGAAAACAGTCAATGAAGCTGGAAAAGATTGACACATTCAGCTAAATCCTGCTCTTTGGGCATATCGAACTAGCATCTGCACTCCAACAGGGGCAACTCCATATTGTCTAGTTTATGGATCAGAAGCCATATTACCTATAGATATAGAGATACCTTATCTATGTGTATCCTTGTACGGTCTTATACCAAAAGAAGAACAATGAGTCTCTCGACTCCAGGAATTAGAACTAATTCAGGAACATCACCAAAATGCAACAGAACATTTGAAAGTATACCAACAAAGAATGACAAGAAGCTATAACCACAGAGTCAAGCTGCATATTTTCCAGATTGGGGATATAGTTCTAAGGAAGAATCCAAGAAATCAACCAGACTGGGAAAAGAAGGGAAAATTGGAACCAAATGGATCAGGAGCATACAAGTTATCTACCCCTGAAGATGATTGGTTCGATGAACCTATCAATTCTATCCATCTCAAGAAATTCTATGCTTGAGATATGAAATCCTGAGAAAAAATCAATAAAAAGCATATACAGTCCTGAAAAAATCAACAACAAGCATATAAAATCCAAAAAAATGCAATAAATTTAGATGGTGAAAACCTGGTAAACAGGCACTATCTAAGAAGTAAGCTCCTCCATCTATTGAGATCTCTTTGCGTACCTATCCACTCCATCCTATCGCATCTATCGCTTCTATATATTTTCGCTTATCCATTCCATCTTTCTCATCCATTGCTTTGAACCATTTTGCAAGAAATATGTAGCTTACCAACATTTATCAATCTTTGACATACTTGTCATACTCACTGTCTTAGATTTTATCAGAATCAATCAAATCTATATTTGTATCCCACCATGGTTTGCATCTTGATCAATTCATATATCCATAATAAATTTTTGTTTCCACTGGGGGAAAAATCCTAATTCCTTTTGCTAAGGTGATCTTTTGAATCTTTGAAAAATCCAAAACATTTGAAAAACTTAGAAAAACCAAAAACACCTAGGGTTTTGAAACAGATAAGAGCAACAAAGCAATGAAAATCAAGGCATTTCATCAGCAACTGAATTGTAAACTCGGGAAATGAAGAATCGATCAACAAGTAATAAAATATTATCAAAGATCATTCATCAAGATGATTATATCAGTTAATGACCATAAGAACATGTGAATGACATGCAAGATTCAATGTTTATATCTTGATTTTTTGCTAATCATGTACTCTATGCAACTCAAGGATGTCCATGACTAGAGAAGCTATGATGGGGCATGATTATTTTCTTTGATTGTTGTTTGTGGTTTATCTCTTATTATAGTATGTACTTGTCTCAGGATATGATCAGCAAAAGATCAAGGAGGACGTTCCAAGTCATGTATGAAAGGGGATAATCCTTGTCTGTTCTGCAAGCAATACTCAGGTCAACTTGATCCATTATATCAAGTTGCTTGTATTAACTTTCTATATCAAAATCCATGTAAGGAATACTCAGGCCATCTTAAATCATTATGTCAAGTTGCTTGTATTTTCTTACAACATTTTAAAGCTCAATGATGAAATCAAGCACTGTTACAAGATAGCATATGAAGAATGGCAGTACAATTTTTAGTTAGATGATTTTGGACTAGCTCATTATTTTTCTGCATTATAAGCATTCATTGTATGTTGCATTATAAGCATATCATTTCATTAACAGGTCAATGGTCATAAATAAAGATTGAGTATACTTGGAAAAACAAAAACAATTTGAATTTTCTTATTTTAGGTGCATTCATCCTTAGAATCATTTCAAATCATTTAGTTGCATTTCATCAATTGCATTAGTTTGCATTTAATTAAGTGCATTTCATTAATCATGTAGTGTATCATCACTTATCATCATTTCATTAACGATCATTTAATTTCATCTTTGCACTTAGATTCATAAACATTATAAGCATTCCATATAACTCAATCATTGCATTTGCCTTTTCTCATCATTTTCAATTGCATCATAAAAATTAAAAAAACATTTCATGTAGATCATTTGCATTTACATCATCAAAAGCAAATCAATCATTCATTTACATTTCATGTAGATCATTTGCATTTACATCATCAAAAGAAAATCAATCATTCATTTGCATTTCCATATAGATCATTGCATTTGCATCATTTACATATCATTTAAGTTAGTAGTCATTTTCATTTGCATCCACGATCATTAAAATCGAAAATCAACAAAAGCATTTATCATTGCATCATCATCAAATAGAATAACATGCATAAATATCATCATCCATCTAATCACATCATCATATAATAGTCATCATAAAATAGAGTAACATGCATAATAAAGATCATCATCATATAAAGACCATGTCTGCATATAGATCATCATAAAACAATAAAAGTCCAAGTATACAATGAGATCACATCAAAAGTACAAGTGCCTCATCAATACAAATCAAATCAAGAATCATGACTGCCTCTCAAGCCTGTGGGTCTAACACCTGGACCACCTGTGACACCTACACCAGCATCATCATCCAATGGAATCATTCTTCAATTTAATATCTTCATCATTCATTCAACTATCATCTATCAAGTCTTATACAGGATGTATCTTTCCTGAAACCAGATGTTTTGATTATTTATCATGTCTTATACAGAATGTATCTTTCCTGACACCAGACGTTTTGATCATCTATCATGTCTTATACAGGATGTATCTTTCCTGAAACCTGATGTTTTGATCAACTTTTGTCTTATACGGGATGTGTCCTTTTTAAAACTAGACTTGATCTGAATCCAATCAATCTTATCAATCTAATTCATCTGATCAATCTACAATCTATTCACTCATCTATATTTTATATAACATTCTTCTTCTATCGAGAGATCATCCATGCCTTTAATGCACAAATGATCTCTCGAGAGGGCATTATCATCAAATCAATATCCAAAAATTAGTATTTGGGGCATACAATCAAGATTTTCAATCTTCATCAGGCGCATTATCGAGACTTGATTTAATCTTTGAAACAATGTTGTCTCGACATCATTTCAAAGAGGGGCAAAATGTATACACATAAAAATGACTATGAGTGATTAAATAAATATTTTATATTTATTTAATGATTATTCTTCTATTAAATAGTTAATTTGAAAAGATTCATTTATTTAATTCATTTTCGTATCTTTCTATTAATTAATATTTTATTAATTAATTCATCTATCCTATTCCTCTAATTAATTAAATATCTAATATTTAATTATTCCTCTAACCAAGTTAATTAAATATTTAATGTTTAATTATCTTCCTCCAATCAATTAAATATTCTAATATTTAATGGTTATTCTTCTATCCTATAGTCTCAGATATTAAATGATTTCCTAAATTATTTAATCTCTCTTATCCAAATCACCCTCCATCTCTACTTCATCTTCCCTTTTCCAACTCATCAAACATGTCGCTAAGGAAATTAATATTTCTTAAATATTAATTCATCATTTATCTCCAACTTCCAAAATTTAATGAAAATTGTGTACATACACATATTTCATAACCATTTCCTATATTCTCTCCAACAACCCCTACATCTTAGGAAGGAATTGAGTCCACTTGTCCTCTCATGCCTAAATCTTCTCTAACCATCCCTAGATTCTCTCAGTTAGCAACCCAGTCAAGGTGAGATGAGTGACACTTCTCTTCTCCTTCCCCCTTTCTCTCAACCTTCACCTTTGCTCACATCCATTCAAATTTGCAGATCTTATCATGACCATTGATCTAAGCCACATCATCTAATCCTCTCAAGGTCTATAAAATCAAGAGCTTTAGTTGAGAGAGTTAGACTTCAAGAATCAAGAGACTTCAAGAATCTTCAAATTGATCATATGGCATCTGTGAGTTTTTGAAGCAAATAGCAAATAGTAATAGAAAATATCATATAGAATTTTAGCATAATCATTTTAGCTTAATCATGTAGTATTGCATATCATAGTATTAGTTAACTACAAGTTATCAATCCATTCTTCATATGCCATCTTGGAAGCCAACAGTGCATTGTCTAAGAGCACACCATCTACAACCAGGAACAGTGGGGTTAGGACACAATGAGACATAAACCATGAAGGTAATATTAGTTATTTTATTTCAAATGTACTTCATGTAGTTTCATTGGTTGAATTTGGATTTCCTATAGTATTTCCATTTGTATTTTGTGAAACTAACTTATTACAGGTAGCATTCTGAGGATGAAATTCAAGTCGACATAGGAAATAATTAATTTATTTAATAAATCAATTATTGGATTATAGTGATAGGATTAATTAAATTAAATCTAATTAATTTTGAGAAGAATAACAGGGAATATAATTAAATCAATTAATTATGTATTAAGGTTAAATTAATTAAAATAATTAATTTAAGCGTCTAGATTTTGCCCGTCTTTTACGTAGCGACAAAATTGGTGGTGGGTAAAAGATAGAGAAAAGATGCCCCAACGTGAAGACGTGGGTGGTATATGCCCCCCCGAGAATTTAATTAGGAATTTTTTAAAAAAATTGAGGGAAATTCTTGAAAAATGAAGAAAATGACCAGAGTGGAAGAGAGGGGGAGGAAAGAAAAAAAAATGAGAGAAAAATGAGGAAGGATGAAAAAGGGAGAAAAATGAGACAAAGGGGGCCCAAGGGGGCCCTATATAAGCCACATGGCTCCCAAGGAAGGGTCATTGTCACATACACCTTTAGAAGACTAGGAGAGAAGAGAGCCCTAGGAGCAAGATGGACCACATCCCACACCATGAGCACCATGTCGAGAGGGTGAGATGACACGAGTGACCGGCCGAGTATGACCCATAGGTATGTACCTCAACCCCACTTTGTTCTTTAGTAGGTTAGGGCATTAAATAAGGCTAGAAATTTGTCAGGGTGGAGATGTTTATCGCAGTTTCAACATCTCCATAGGGGAATTAATGTATCCATGGGGAGTTAATGCTTGCGTAGGCGTTGAAGGGAGTTGGAAGGAGGAATGCCACCCATGCAGATGAATCAATGTCCACGTAAATGTTTCTCTGTGGCTAGGTGGCTGAATGGGGGGTAGAGATTGTGGTTCAAGGTCTCCACTTGTGGCACAATGCATGCGCCACGAGTTTGACATTTCTGCCAAAGTGATCAACATCTCCGCCGAGGAGGCTAGGAAGGGGAAAATGAGGGAGGGGAAGGGAATAGAAGGGGTTCAAGGGGGCATGTACATGCCCCAGAGATGGTATAGGATAGGGATAGGTTAGGATAGGCTAAAATAGGACAAAATAAATAGGCTAACGAGGTGAATTTCTTGGTTGCAGCAGGAGGCAGGACCTCTCACATCGTGAGAGCAGTGACCTCCGACGATGAGGCTATATAGATGACTAAGGGCGAATGAGAGGAAGATTTTATAGGTGGTGGGTCTAGGATTCGTGGGGAGATGGTCACAGATTAGAGCATACATTGTGATGATGACAACGCTCATAGAGCGGTGGGACAACCAAACATGCACATTTCATTTTCCGACTGGGGAGGCCACCATCACCTTATTAGATTTCTGGAGGATCTTTAAGATCCCCATAAGAGGCACGATCCTAGAGTAGAGACTGGATGGAGGAGACTACTACCTATGCCAGGTGTGCGAGTATGAGACATTGCCATTGGAGGGTACACGGATTCACCTTGGGCAAGCCATGAAGATCTGATACATGCCTCAATTAGTATTGTTCATATGCAGATTGATCAGCAGCCGCATGATGCTAGACTTGAGGGGTCATGGATTCTCCATTGGATGGGCTTGTTGTGTGTACTATATGGTGTAGAATACTGTGAACTACTCATGGGGATCAATGATGCTCAGGCAGCTATTCCATGATAGTCATCTTTGTGTCTACCGAGGTTATAGGAACCTTGGTACAATGGTCACTCTGTTACACATATGGGCATATGAGCACATTGTAGTGATGAGGCCATTAGGGGTTCAGGATAGGAGGTGCACATTCCCCTTTGTTGATAAGTACAAAAGGCTACTGCACTACACCAGGGTAAGAGCCATGTGGTTTTTCCGAAGGGTGATTAATGAGATAATGTTCTTTAGTTCGTGGCCATTCATGGATTGTGAGAGATGGTGAGGAGATTGGCAGCTGACATGGGTGCAAATAGAGTGTTGGCTATTTGGTAGGACAATATATGTGATCGATCACTATGCACCACACAAGGTTATGAGATAGTTCAGATAGACCCAGGACATTGATGGTCATGAGCGGCCATATTCATGGATTACATGGGAGATAGGTGCCTGGGGACAGGCGGTGGGACCATTGGAGGTCCGAGTTAGCTTGGATGTCATAGAGAGGATCATTTCGGATGAGCGCCTATAGGCAAGGGATAATCTAGGACATACAAGAGCCTACAACTACTGGGGGGAAACACATAGACCAGAATGACTGAGGATACTTGGGGTCTTGGAGGAGGATGAGATATGACTCTCGATAGACGAGGTGGTAGGGGAAGAGGAGGATGGGTCTACAGATAGAGAAGCAATGGGAGGAGGAGGATAGGGAGCTAGGGGGTAGAGACAGGTTTCACGGAGGGGGGGATGATAGGTGCCTTGGGTAGGGGTAACCCTATAGGTTTAGTCATCAACAAAATAGATCGGTGGGATGGTCATAGAGGAGGAGGGAGGAGAGACCTGAGCCCATGGATATACCAAAGGTACAAGTGTAGGTTGATGAGAGCAGATATGTAGGACAGGTATAGGGACAGGTGCAAGTACATGCCAGAATATCACAAGAAGAGTATGATAGGGTTGTTCAAGAGAGGGATGGTGTGAGGGAGAGGGAGGGGAGTTCGAAGGAGGAGCTTGGGGTAGAGAGGGCCAGAGTAGACAGTCTTCAGTTAGAGGTGGCCAAACTAACTAGGGAGGTAGATGATCTGAGGGAGATCCTGTAAACGACATTGACAGAGGTGGGGGATTTTAGGCATGAGAGGGATGAGGGGGAGAGAATACTAGAGGAGGAAAAGAGTGGGGAGGCCATCTAAAAGATGAGGGAGGAGATAGAAAGGATGGATGATGAGGAAGAGATTCTACAGGCTAGATTGAGTAGGGAAGAGGCAAATGTGACTAGATTGAGGAATGAGAATGATCTTGCTCAACAGTTCCTAGCTCTTGGCGGATTGGCCCACCTTTTGATAGAGGTCTTAGTGGCAAGGCAATAGGTATAGAGGATGGGCAAGGATATTTAGTATTATAGTTATCTATATCATTAGGTCATGCCCAAAGATCAACAAGCACCCTCCTATGTAGAGACCACCCATTCCCAGAGGACACAAAGTTGAAAGTCAGGTGCATCCATGGGGATGAGGGCACCACAACCACCAGGTGCAAGCACATTAAGGAGAGGAGGTGCAGGTGGAGATGGAGAGAGTGTAGGATAGCACTCTTGATGTATGTGACACATTATTTTTTACCCTTTGGGGGATATATCATTGTATTATGATTTGACACATTCATTTTTTGAGATATATGAGATGCAATTTTGGCAGCGTATGCATGTATATGTACTTTATTATAGACTTTTATGGACTTTGATTATTATTTTATGATGTGATGGATGATTATGATTATGATTTTATTATATGCATGTGATCTGACCTATTTGTGATGTAGGATGTATGATTATGATATTTATGATGTTGCTAACATGTTTATGGATGCAGGATGCATGTTTACGATGTATGCCTATATGATGTGCATATGATGCTTATTATGTATGATTATGATCTAATGATTGTGCAATATGGTTGCTAGTGATGTATGCAATGCAAATGGATGTCCTATATGCATATAATATTATATTATGTGATTTGATGGATGTATTATGCAAATGTGATGTAATAAAATTAATGTATCTAATAGTGAAATGTGCTCAAAATGATAAGTGAATGAATGCAACTATAATGAATGTGATTAACATAATGTACCTAAATTATGTAAATGCAATTACTATGCATAATTCCCTACAATGTAATGAGAACCCTTATTTAGCCACTAGTATTATAGACACAACAAGTTGAAAGCGTATTGAGCTTGTTCTCGACAAACATACCAAAATGGGATTATTTTCAAATGTTTTATATTGAATAATGTGATTATTAATGATTCCAGAACTACATGAGATATTAATATTTGAATGGGATTTAGTTAAACTTACATCAGTGTTTATTATGAACTTAAAATGTAATGCACCTAAAATGAATATGCAATATAAATGAAGATGCACTTAACATTAATAATGCAATGATATGTACCTATATAGTAATGCACCTATATGAGAATGCAACTATTTTCTAACCTTAATACAATTTTTTTTGAGAATTTTCTAACCTTAATACAATGATACTAGACTAGATAGAAGAAAGGGGAAAGTGAATAAATTGAGGTCTCCAAAATGCAAGATGTGATGGAAAGTGTAATAGATGGAGATGCAGTTGTTTGTTGTTGTGCATATGTGGAGAGAAAACCTAGTTTTGATATTTCCAAGTATGATCTACATGACTGATTATAGGAATCAAGATGTGAAAATATGAGGTGTGGATTGACTCTTAAACAATAGGTATCCCTTGCACACAACCATGTAAACACCATATAGATGTAGATATAGGGCTGCAGTTTCACGCAATAAAAACCATCAAACACATCATGCCACAAAAACATGCCCTAGTGTAAACCCACAAAAACATACCAAGATATAGCATGATCCTAGTAGCCAGGGATAGGAGTAGTTGCTGGACATAATGATCCAAATGAAAGCAACATACCAAATCATGCAAACAAAATGCACAAGGCCAACTTTTGTCTCTTGCCAAGAGTAGGACTTGGGATTATGGATAAATTGTCAGACATAAGAAGGAACCATCCCAATGGGCACGAGTAACTGATGGGAATGAATAGGCAATAGAGAAGATAGTATAGACATATGCATGCAGATGCAGTGTTGACTGCAATGATTTGATTAAGCTCACGTGGATGAGTGGTTGGACAACACACAAGTCAAGAAGAAGCTCAGTTTGATGGGGTAAGCTCAAAGATCAGGGGTAAGCTTAGTGGGATAGGATGAAAGATAAGTGTGATGGGATGATCCTTATTCATAGTTCGGACAAAGATTCATCATCTCCTGAAGGTGGGGAATTTGCAGGGTCAATGGATCAATTTTCCTAATGAAGATACAAGAAACCTTGGTATCTTTTGGTGAGGTGTGCAAAGGTTTATGTGGTAGCGTGGATTGAAGAATGAAGGATACAACTGGCTGCAAGAAAGAAGGGTGGAATTTGTAATTGGGAAATGGGGTGGGTGATCAAGATGGGGAATCATCATGCATGTATGCCCTTATAAGTAAAGTTGTACAATCCTCATCAGTGCAGGGTTGCAGAAGACATCAAAATATCCAATTTTTATTGTGGAATATGGATGGTGGGAAAGTTGCATGTTAGATTATTCAATTTATGGAATATGGATACCAGGTGGGTGGGTGAGAGGAAATAAGGGAAATGGGGGGCTAATATGATCATTTTTATTATAGAATGACTCATGTCAAGTCAAAATATGTGAAATAACAAATGTGACTACTTGAGTCATGTAAATTAATTTCACACACTTAAATTGATCATCTCCATGTATATCAATTCACCAACTTCAATTTGAAACCATGAAATTTGATTACAAGCACAAGGTGAGCATTTGTGAAACTACATGTCAGATTATTAGATTTATGGAAAATGGATATCGGATGGGTGAATGGGGGGAAGGAGTACGATGCATAGTAGAATTTTCTCATGAACACTGTAAAAGTGGCAAAACCACGAGGTTGTAGTTGGGGGGGGGGGTGGAGATTTTATAAGTCTCAACCCTAAAAAATCTAGTTTGTTTGAGCAGACGATGGATCTAGCTTATTTACCTTGACGCTTGAAACTAAGTTTTCACTGAGGTACTTGCCCATAGTGCCACAAAGTGGTTTTCACCAATGGACGAATTGATTTTTCTTTACTTTTTTCATTTTTTTCATATTTTTCTTTATTTTTTGGTTTTTTTGATTTTTGAAAACTGGTGATCTCTGAGGACTAGGCATAAAATCTCTTTAGGTTCATAATGTTCATAGTCTCATCCAAGGGTTAACCTTTGGGGGTGGTCAACTGATAGACACCTAATCCATATTTTGCAATGATCACATATGGTCCAAGCCAATTAGGCTCAAACTTGCCTTTCTTTTCACGGTCCTGTAGGTTTCTTTGATTTTCCATAAGCACAAGATCACAAACACCAAATTCATAGGTTCAAACCTTCTTGTTATAGTTCAAATGTAGATGGTTTTGATATACCCAGAGGTGATTTAAGGACTTGATGTGCCTTTCATCTAATAGTTCAAGCTCTTGTAGCCTAGCGACTCCATATTCCTCATTAGGGAGGATGTTCTACAACAAAACCCTTAGTGATGGGATATCGATCTCAAGGCATAGAACAAATTCGGAACCAAAGAATAAGAAGTATGGGGTGGCTCTTGTGGGTGTGCATATACTTGTGGGGTAGGCCCAAAGAGGGATGGAGTTGCAAGCGCCAATCATGACCATCTTCATTGACTATCTTTTTGAGGATTTTGATGAGGGTTTTATTAGAAGCCTCAGCTTGATCATTACCTTGCAGGTAGTATGGAGTGGAAAAGTGGTGTTGAATGCCAAACAACTGATAATGTTCTTTGACATCCTAATTCTTGAATGGTCTGCCATTATTTGTGATGATTGCTTTAGGAATTCCATATCAACAGATGAGATAATTCAAGATAAACTTAGAAATTTGTTTTCCAGTGGTGAAGGTGAGGGGTATTGATGAATAATGATGAATAGTAAATACTCAATAGATACTGAGAGGGGGGGTGACTCATTATAGACAAAAAAACTTCTTTTACAACTCAAACTACAAAGACTGCACTAACTGACAAACAGTATCACCGATCTAGATCAAGACACTACCAGTAGAACACAGTATGACTGTGACAAACATAAACTAGTTCATCTAGATCATCTTTAGACCTAACATCTCCTCTCAATCTTCACCCATATGCTTAAGCAAGTAATATCATAAATACTTATGACCATTGGAACAACATGCGTTACCGCTTAACAGAAAACACTTAAGACATCACATGAAAAAGCATCACACATAACACAATCATTTTTCACGTGGAAACCCAATTGGGAAAAACCACGTTGGGGATGAATACCCACAAGTTGTTCTTTGAACTCTTCTGAAGTCTGCTCTATTAGGAGCCTAGTCTAGTTAAAGACTTTTACAACAGGTTCTGCTAGGAACCGATCCTGCTAGGGATCACCCAGTTAAGGGATGGCTAAATACCCAGTTAGAGGTTAAAACCCTATTAGAGGTTACCTTGTAAGAGGATTTCAAGAACTCAATGATTTTGAGTCACCTTGTTAAAGGATTTATAAAAAGCCTATTAAAGCTACCCGGTAAAGGGATTTTCCAACTGTTGAAATGATTAGAAGACAACAGGTAATACACTGATCTAATAACAACACTCAATGCTAAGGCAGATCCACTTCAGTTCCTATACTTCTGCAATCTCACTCTACAGGTATCAGCTCACTTCTCTGGTCTGGCAAGAATCAAGTATCTCTTCACTCCGATACACATACAACATTTTCCAACAACTTTACAATGACAAACATCATCAACCTTATAGACAACAATTAGGTCAGTAGAATAAACCCTAAACCCTAAGCATCTCGGTTATCAATACAATCGGTCCAATCCTGACCGTTTAATCACATTTCATAGAGTAAAACAATCTTGATAACATCTCAAGGCATTCTCCATTGTTCGTTATTCACCACTTCTGGAAGCTGATAACCCATCACGCGCTCTCCACCGTTTATTGTGATTTTGCACATTCCTGAGATGGATAGAATTAATCTTCTTCATGCAAGATCCTCAAGATTCTTCACGCACACAAGGCTGACATGGCAACATGATCTGATCTTCATTTCAACGCTAACCCATCACAGAATGTCATCATTCGAATCACACATACTTGAAATGCATCAATCGAAAACACCGATACAAACTTTGCATATGCTGGTTTACATTCCAACATACAAGTTCACCTTTTTGCATATACCGATTCACGTCAACATACCAGTTCGCTTCATTCCATCATACCCTTTCTCTTGCTAGTTCACTTACTTCAATATACCAGTTCATACTTCAGCATATTGACATCAATGACAACATACAATATCATCATGTCATCAATCTCTGCACATATGCCAACAAGTATAGCCTACACCCATTTGGTGAAGTATTCAATGGAAGTGATCATGAACTTGTGGCCATTGGATAAGGTAGGATGGATTTTCCATATGAGATTGAGACCCCACTATGAGAAGGGCCATGGTGTGATGAACAGTTTTAGATCCTGAGAAGGTGCATTCATTTTATCATCGTGCTTCTGACAAGCAACACATTTCTTCACTTAGTGATATGCATCTTCTTCCATTGTAGGCCAATAGTATCATGTGTGCAAGAGATTTTTAGTCAATGTAAGACCACTTGATTATGCTCCACAAATAACTTTGTGCACTTCTTATAGTGCCCATTCAACCTCCTCTATGTCTAAGCACCTTAGGAGGGATCCATCAAAATGACTTCGAAAAAGGGTGTCACCGAGGATAGTGTAGCAGGCACAATGATAGATAAAGGTTTGTTGTTGGGTTTTGGTGAGGTGTGGAGGGATGATATTGTCTCGAAGGTAGGCAAAGGTTTCTTAATACCAAAGGGAGTTAGAACCAATGAGGACACACACCATTTTAGACTTAGGAACATCATATGATAAAATTAGGAGTTTCTCAACTAAGAACTCACACTTCTAACTATTTGTTGACATCATGAGGAGAGAACCGATTGTAGCCATAGGATTAGCAACATGATTTTTCTTTCTAATAATTTGATCAAATTGGATAAGAGTGAAATTCTACTTGAGGTCTTCTACCATGCTATGATAGGGGAGTAACTTGTCATCCTTTGTCTGATACTCATCATTTACTTATTTTATGACAAGTTGGGGGTCATCGTAAACTTATAACTCAGTTATCTTCCATTGGATGGCAAGGCGAAGGCTAGTGATTAAATATTCATACTTTGCAAACTTGCAAAGGCAATCTTATATGACTTCGAGATGCAATCTCCTTCAAGTGTCACAAGAAAGATACTTGCCCCTAATCCATTCTTTCTGCAGAAGCCATCAAAGTATAACTACCATTTTGAAGATGTGGTGATAGTCATAATGGCATCATCTAGAAATTCTGTTACAAGGGGGCGATCTGTTGGTATTTTGGTATGGTTTTGTCATTGATGTCAACACCTATTGAAACACTAGCACTTTGGAGATCCAACAACATTCACCGGCAAGCAAGTAACTATTGCACAGTAATTGGTACATGGTTCACCGGTAGGATATAATGTTCACCAACACTTGGAATGATATGGAAGACACTTGGTAATGTCGAAGACATCGTGTGGACACTTTGTTTTGAAGAATTGATCATTGGTATATTCATATTTGCATATTTGCTTTTACCGGCAAATAGGTCTAGGGTTATCTAGGGTTACACCAGCAAGTTTATCTTTTCCAGATCAGCATGGCACGCTATGGAGATGACTTATTATTGTTGTAAATGCATTAAGCTGACATGTTTAATCGGTTATTGCATCGGATATTATATTGTATGTAAATTTTTTTTATTGTAATATCTTGTAGAGTCGACCTACTAAAATTGGTCTTAGGTTATGGTATAAATGTAAGATCTTATTTGTAAGATCGAATGTGGAATGCGAAAAAGAATTGTGTGAAGGTATATGCAAGATTAAGCAGAGGTATACACAAAGACATCATTTGAAGGTGAAGCTAGGTTTTTGTATAAGCATATCAGCATTACACCGGTACTGAATCCAACATATGAAGATGCTATTTTGTGCAGTACATTCTTATTGGATTTAACCATCCAACTGTAGTCAGTGTGACTCCAATTTTGTGATTGAGCAGTGAGCTCTAGGCTGTTGGCCTTTCTGCATGTGCAGACCCCATTTATGTACACTTACTATCTGCAGTAGTATCATCTGATTGTGGGTAAGGTTTCCCACTATGGTTTTTCCCCTTATAGGGTTTCCACATACAAATATTGGTGTTATGTGGTGTGGATGACTCTATGTTTGTGTTTCATGCATTAATCTCTACCGATATAGCAATTTACTATTAACACTGTCTATCGACACACTTAACTGGTTTATAGGTATTAAGCATTAAGTTGGTTAATTGGTTTTGGGTTTAAATTCATTAGAAAACTGATTCACCGCCCCCCCCCCTCTCAGTTGTCTCCGAGACCTAACAATTGGTATCAGATCCTAGTCCTCTTTTGCAGAAGTTTAACAACTTGAGGAGATCCAATGTGTACTAATTATTTCAGGAAAGACAGTCCTAAACTTGATGGAACCAACTATGGCATATGGAAGATCAAGATGGAGACACATCTGAATTGCATCAGTAAAGACATCTGGGAAGTTACAAAGAATGGTTATACTACTACTGTAGCTGGTTAGACTACTCCAACTACCTTAGCTAAAGATGAAGAGAATGATTGCAAAGCAAGAGAAGCACTTTTGAGCGCATTATTAGATCAAAAAATTATGGGATTATCAGATAGGTCTACTGCTAAAGCTATTTGGGATCATTTGGAAACACTAAATGAAGGAGATTTCATAGTCAAGATTGCAAAACTTGAAAGCTTCCGTGTCAGCTATGAACATTTGAAAATGGAAGAAGATGAAAGGATTTCTACTTTTATTGAAAGAGTAAATGAAATTGTTTTGGATATTAAATGTTGTGGAGGAACCTTGAGTGAGCATGAAATTGTTTCAAAAATCTTAAGAGGATTTCCACCGGCATATAAAATGAAGGTTACTACTATAAATGAGTTGAGAATAATGCCTAATACATCAGTAACTAGGGATACATTGATAGGAAAACTTTCAGCCTTTGAAATTGAGGAATTTGGTCTTGTTGCTACTTTAAAAACTGATTTGGCCTTTAAAGCATCAACATCATCTGCTCCATCATTTGACAAATCAGATTGGAAAGCCTTTTATGCAAGAGAACTTGAAGAAACCAAGAAGGAGAATGAAGACCTTGAAGAACTTGAAGCACTATTTGCAAGGAAAATGCCAAAAGGTCCAGTTGGAAGTAGGTATGAAGGTAAAGCACCCTTTAAATGTTTCAACTGCAATAAGATTGGTCATATGGCTTCGAGATGCCCTAATAAACATGCTAGACTAAGAGAAGAAGCTAGAAGAACATACAAGCTAATCCTGAATATCAAAGATACAGATTTAAGAAGAACAAAGACAAATCCTATTACATTGCTGATGAAGGTGTGACTGATGATTCTGATGAGGATCTAGCAGACAATGGATGGGTTTTTGTTTCTATAACAGAAGATCAACCGACACCTACTGCTCAACCAGTAGAACAAACCCTAGTAGCTAAAATTGAAGCAAAGGATGAATGGATCATTGACTCAGGATGCTCACATCATATGATAGGAGACAAAGGTAAATTCTTGAACTTTCAAGAATACAATGGAGGTTTAGTAAGATTTGGAGATGACAAAGCCTGTTCAATCAAAGGTAAGGGTTCAATATCTCTTGATGGTAAGCATAACACTAACAATGTCTACTATGTTGAAGGATTAAAGCATAATCTTTTAAGTGTTGGTCAATTAGTTGATAAAGTATTTTAGTTACAATTTAAAAATGGAAAATGCAAAATCATGAATAGAATTGGTTTGGAAATTGCAACCGGTAATTAGACTAGAGGTAATATCTTTCATTTGAATAATAGTAAAAAGGCATGCTTGATTGAACATATAGATGAAAGTTGGTTATGGCATAAGAGACTATGTCATGTAAACTTTGATTGCATGGTAAAAATCAGTACTTCTAAGGCAGTTAGAGATCTACCTAAAATTGTGAAATCTCATAATACAATTTGTAAGGAATGTCAATTTGGAAAACAAGTTAGAGCTAGTTTCAAAAGCATTCCTGAAAAATCCAATAATGCTCTTGATTTGATTCACATTGGTTTATGTGGTCCAGCTAAAACTAAAAGCTTACAAGGTGATAGATATTTCATGCTAATTACTGATGATTATTCTAGAATGTGTTGGGTTACTTTTCTCAGAGAAAAATCAGAAGCACTTGGTAAGTTCAAACTATTCAAAGCAATGGTTGAGAATGAAACTGGTAAGAAAATCAAATGTTTAAGATCAGATCAAGGAGGAGAATTCATATCTAAGGACTTTACTACATTCTGTGAGATGAATGGAATCAGAAGATAGTTATCAACACCTCGGACACCACAACAGAATGGAGTTGTTGAAAGGAAAAATAGAACTATCTTGGATGCAGCAAGAAGTATGTTATCAGAAGCAAATCTACCACATGTGTATTGGAGAGAAGCAGTTAGCACTGTTGTCTATACATTCAACAAAGTTCACATCAAAGGTGAAACTGGTAAGACCCCTCATGAACTATAGTTTGGTAATACTCCTACTCTTAAGTATTTCAGAATTTTTGGAAGTAAATGTTATATTAGAAGAGATGAGTATATTGTCAAATTTGATCCTAGAAGTGATGAAGGAATATTTCTTGGTTATTCATCTAAGAGCAAGGCATATAGATGTTTTAATGAGAGATTGCAAAAAATTGTTGAAAGTACAAATGTAAAGATTGATGAATAATTCAGAGGAACTTCAAGGTATATAGACTCTGAACCGGCAACAGAAATTGTGACAAATGAACCTACACCAAATCCACCGGTACAGAATGAAGATCCAGTTACCTCGGTATCATCAGAGAATTCCATAGTAATTGAAGAACAACAACAAACTGAGACACCCCGGTATGTAAGATTGAGTCATTCTGAAGATCAGATAATTGGAAACAAATTTAAAGGAGTTATGACAAGAGGAAGATTGGCAAATGAAGAGGTATGTCTTATTTCTCAAATTGAACCATCATCTATCAATGAGGCATGTGAAGATAAATTTTGTATTAAAGCTATGGAAGAAGAATTAGGACAAATTGAGAAAAAAAATACTTGGACATTAGTTCCCTGACCTAATGATAAAAATGTAATTGGAACCAAATGGGTATTTAGGAACAAACTTAATGAAGATGGTAAGGTTGTCAGAAATAAAGCAAGACTAGTGTGTAAGGGATATTCTTAGAAAGAAGGAGATGATTACAATGAAACCTTTGCATTGGTAGCCAGAATTGAGGTAGTCAGATTATTCTTGGCTTTTGCAGCTCACAAGGACTACAAAGTTTATCAAATGGATATTAAATCTGCATTTTTGAATGGAGATCTTGAAGAGGAAGTATATATTGAACAACTTGATGGATTTTCTTTGACAAATGACAATGATATGGTTTGTAGGTTAAGAAAAGCTCTGTATGGATTAAAACAAGCTCCAAGAGCTTGGTATGCAAGGTTGGATAAGTATCTTTTAAAGATTGGTTTTACTAAAGGAAATGTAGACAACAATTTATATTACAAAATAACTAATGATGACATCTTGATTATAGAAGTATTTGTTGATGATATAATCTTTGGAGGAGAAGATGGATTATGTAAGGATTTTTCTATTAAAATGCAGCAAGAATTTGAAATGTCTATGATTGGAGAAATAAAATTCTTTTTAGGATTACAGATTTCATAGACTGATAAAGGTATATTTTTGAGTCAATCCAAGTACTTGAAAGAATTAATAAAGAAATTTGGGATGGAGAACTCTAAACTGGTAAGCACACCTATGACTACAAATGATAAATTATCTCAAAGGGATGAATCTACACCTATTAATCCAACTAGATACAAATCTATGATAGGAGGTTTACTATATTTGACACAAACCAGGCTTGATATTATGAATGCAGTATGTATTGTTTCTAGATTTCAAAGTAATCCTAGGTAAAATCATGAATCAACAGTAAAAAAGATTTTCCGGTACTTACAAGGCACAACAAATCTTGGATTATGGTATCCTAGAGATGAAAATTTTGACCTATGTGCATACACAGATGCAAATTGGGTAGGAGATGTGGATGATAGAAAAAGAACCACTGGAGGAGCATTCTTTCTTGGAAAGAGATTAGTTTCTTGGTTGAGTAAGAAATAGAGTTGTACATCTTTATCAACAACAAAATTAGAATATGTTGCAGCAGCAACTAACTGTACACAGGTACTATGGCTTAAGCAAATGTTGAAAGACATAAAGGTAAAATGCAAGGAAGCTATTGCTATATATTGTGATAACACTACAACAATTGATATATCTAAGAATCCAGTATTACATTCTAAAACAAAACATGTTTCTATCAAACTGAATTTTCTAAGGGAAAAAGTTGAAGAAAAAGAGATAAAACTAGTTTATGTGAATACTAAAGAATAGCTTGCAGATATTTTCACAAAACTTTTGCCTAAGGAGACCTTTGAATATCTCAAAGATCAGCTTGGAGTCATACCACCACCAATAGAGACTTAGACAGTTGATGATTATCATCAACCGACAGAATTGAAATACAAATCTCTTACTCCGGTCTTTGATGAGGAAGCTACTTCTCAGGAGGAGTAGTTCGTATATTGAATTGATTGGTATTTTGTATATGAACTTAGTTTTGTTGTAACTTTGGCATTTCATGTCAAAGAGGGAGAGATATCTATGGAAAAACACATTATCTTTTGAGAAGAGATTGGTATTAAAAATTAATCTTTGGATAAACACATGTTGCTCCCAGGGGGAGAAATTGTTGGTTTTTGGTATTTGGCATTTTTGTTTTGGCACTTTGATGGTTTTTCCATCTTGTGTTGCCATCAATGCCAAAGGGGGAGATTGTTGGTATTTTGGTATGGTTTTGTTATTGATGTCAACACCTACTGAAACACTAGCACTTTGGAGATCCAACAACACTCACCGGCAAGCAAGTAACTATTGCACAGTTACTGGTATATGGTTCACCAGCAGGACATAATATTCACCGGCACTTGGAATGATATGAAAGACACTTGGTAATGTCGAAGACATCATGTGGACACTTTGTTTTGAAGAATTGATCATTGGTATATTCATATTTGCATATTTGCTTTTACCGACAAATAGGTCCAGGGTTATCTAGGGTTACACCAGCAGGTTTATCTTTTCCAGATCAAAATGGCACGCTATGGAGATGACTTATTATTGTTGTAAATGCATTAAGATGACATGTTTAATTGGTTATTGCATTGGATATTATATTGTATGTAAAATGTTTTTATTGTAATATCTTGTAGAGCCGACCTACTAAAATTGGTCTTAGGTTATGGTATAAATGTAAGATCTTATTTGTAAGATCGAATGTGGAATGCGAAAAAGAATTGTGTGAAGGTATATGCGAGATTAAACAGAGGTATACACGAAGACATCATTTGAAGGTGAAGCTAGGTTTTTGTAGAAGCATATCAACATTACACCAGTACTAAATCTAGCATATGAAGATGCTATTTTGTGCAATACATTCTTATTGGATTTAACCATCCAATTGTAGTCAGTGTGACTCCCATTTTGTGATTGAGCAGTGAGCTCTAGGCTGTTGGCCTTTCTGCATGTGCAGACCCCATTTATGTACACTTACTATCTGCAGTAGTATCATCTGATTGTGGGTAAGGTTTCCCACCGTGGTTTTTCCCCTTACAGGGTTTCCATGTACAAATATTGGTGTTATGTGTTGTGGATGACTCTATGTTTGTGTTTCATGCATTAATCTCTACCGGTATAGCAATTTACTATTAACACTATCTATCGGCACACTTAACTGGTTTACCGGTATTAAGCATTAAGTTGGTTAATTGGTTTTTTGTTTAAATTCATTAGACAACTGATTCACCCCCCCCCCCCCCTCTCAGTTGTCTCTGGGACCTAACATGATCACCTTGAAGAGGAGTGTCAGCCAATTGATGTACTATAAATTGTCCTTTGATTGCTTTTTGGTCAACGTACTCAATGTCAAATTCACTTAATAGCATGACCCATTTTGTGGTTCTTCCAGTGAGAGAAGCTTTGGACAATAGGTATTTGAGGGGGTCAATTTTGGTGAACAACTTAGTCTTGTTGGTGAGCATTTAGTCTCTTGGCTTCTATGTGTTGAAAACCAATGCAAGGAAAGCTATTTCTATGGGGGTATAATTAAGCTCATACCCTACAAGTGTATGAATGATGTAGTAAATTGTGTGCTCTTTGCCTTGGTCATCTGTCTGTGCTAATAATCCCCCCAGTGCCACTATGGTTGCTGATATGTACAAAAGAAGAAACTTTCCCCGAATAGGAGGCATCAAGATTGGAGGAGAAGCTAGATATTCTTTGAGCTTACCAGAGGCTTTTTGATAGAGGCAGTCCCACTTAAATTTGGTATCCTTTCTCAGAAGATGTGTAAATGGGTTACACTTATCTGCCAACTGTGCTATGAATCTTTGGATGGACTAAAGTTTCCCTTGTAGGTTGTGCAACTATCTGAGTGTCCTTGGGGGAGGCATTTCCATTATAGCTTTCACTTTTGTGAGATACACTTCTATGCCTCTATGAGATACTATGAATCCAAGGAGATTTTCTGATGTGACTCCAAAGACACATTTCTTAGGATTTAGATGCAACTTATATTTTTCAAGTCTCTGAAAGATCTGCCTTAGGATCAGAATGTGCTCATTTGCTATTTTTGACTTGCCTAGGGGGTCATCTACATAGTCTTCCATTATTTTGTGCAAAAGGTCATGGAATATGGTTGTCATTGCATGTTGATAGGTTTCTTCTACATTCTTGAGTCCAAAAGGCATGACCTGATAGAAAAATGTGTTGCAAGGTGTTGTGAATGTTGTCTTGTGTTGACCTTCTTCTACAATACAGATATAGTTGTAGCCAAAAATCACATCTATGAGGGAAAGCATTTCATGCCCTACTGTCAAGTCTACAATCATGTTGATGTTAAGCAAATGAAAATCATCTTTAGGGCATTCTTTATTCAAATCTCTGAAGTTCATGCAAATTTTGATGCCCCCAGCAGGCTTGTGGATAGGTACAATGTTGGAGACCTATTCAGGATAATCAATGGGTTTGATGAATCCTACATCCAATATTTTTTATAATTATGCTTTGAATAGGAGGGAAATTTGAGGATGCATCTTGCATAGTTTCCGCTTGACAGGTTTGGCATCCGAACGAACTGAAAGATTATGTACCACCAAGTCAGGATCAAGACCTGACATGTTAGCATATGACCAGATGAAATTATGTGTTTCTTTCAGAAAGATTATAAAATTCTATTTCTCTTTATTATTGAGTGACTTGAAGATGAGTACATTCTTTGGTGTTTCTTTTGTACCCATATTGATTGTGACAGTTTCTTCAACAAGTAGAGGGGACTTTTCCAATTTCGGGCGAACCATGGTAGGGAGGTCAATTCCATCATCTTCAAGCACCTGATCCAAGTTTTCACTTGAAGATGCATCCTTTATTTTTACCTTTTTCATGTTCGAAAGTGCCTCAAAAATATTTTCACCAAGGGACTTTTGATTTTTCTTTTCATTTTTATGACTGAGGGAGTTGACCTGATTACCAAAGTAAGCTTCTGGATGAAGTTGAATCCCATTTATAGATGTGTGGTTATCAAGGTCTTGCATGTTAAGTAATTCTATGAGAGTACCATCATCGACACAAATATCTAGATTAGGTGGTCCTTGTTGATCTTGGTCAATGAGTTCAGGATGAACAAGTTTAAGCTCATATGGATTGGGAGGAGTGATGGGGATGAGTGTTTATATGGGCGCCATGAAATATATCATCTAGGTATTCAAAAAGGCATTTCATGTAATTCCTCTTCATCAAAATCTTTGACCTTAGTAGAAGGATCTGGTTGGGCACTAGCAACAGTGATCTTAGGTATAGGAGAGAAACCCAAGCCTCTATTGTACTTATAGGAGATCGGAGAGATGGATGCTTTTCTGCCTTTTTCTTCTGGTCCAAGACCATGTCCTTTGTAACCCATCTTGTCTACCATGGTGGATGCTTTTGGATACAACTGCTTTGGGATTTTTGTTGGTTCTTCATCTTCCTCTCGATACAACCAAAAACTAACATTGGTTTCCAAACTTTCCTCATCAAGTGGGCCCCTCAGGTTGTGATGATATTTACATGGGTATTAGTGGGTTTTATGTGACCTACCAGGGAGTCAAAGCCAGAGACGTAATTAGTGTAGTCATAATTGACATTGTGAGATGATGAGGCCTTGTCCTTACCATGTTTAGGGAATGAGTCCTAGTATATTTTGAGTTTATCATTGGAGTTACTAGGCTTTGCATCATCAACCTCAATATCACCCTTATCAATAAGGTCTTGGATATAGTTCTTATGTTTCATACACTTACGTGTATCATGACCATTAATGCGATGGTAGTAAGAATATTCATTCTCCTTATACCATTGGGGCTTAGGTTGGTTGGGATCAAAAGGGCATGTCATTGTGAAAACAATAGTGCTAGCCTTGACAAAATTCTAGAAAATAGCCTCAATGGGTTCACCTAGTGGGGTATAGTCACATTTATTGTTGGATCAAAGGGGGCGACCTTGGATGGAAGTAGTATTGTGAGGTTGAAATTGATCATGAGAGTTGGATTGGTTGCAAGGATTAGATTGGTTATTAAAGAAATTGCTGGTGGTGATGGGTTTGGATGATGCAGAGACAGTTTGGATGCACTTGGCATTGGTGACCCCATCATTGACAACATTTTTGTTCTTGGACCAGAATTTTGGCTGCCATTATAAGAGTATGAATTTTGATTTGATTTTTGATAATGTTTTATAGTTCCCTCCTCTAGGAGAACAAGCTCTAAAGCTAGACCGTTCTTGGAAATGTCCTAAAAGGAGGTCAAGCATTGACATGCCAATGGTTTGGATAAATCTGGTATCAAGTTGAGTTGAAATAACTAATATTGATTTGGCTCAGGTATGTCCCAAGGCAATCTTTTAATGAGATGCCACCATATTTGAAGGAAGTTGACAAAGGTTTCTTCAAGCCTCTACTTTGTGTTGCACAAGTCCATTATGGATGCGTTATTCTCAATATTATAGGTATAATGAGTCACAAATGTTTCTACCAAGATGGGGATTGATGTGATGGAACCTTGGGGTAGGATGAAGAACCAAGTGAGGGCCTCTTCAGTAAGGATTTTTAGGAATAGCCTCCTGAGATAGATGTTGCTGTTGGAAACTTATTGGCATAAGAAATAGAATTCATGAACATGATGCCTATGATCACCTTCGCCCTTGTACTTCATAAACTTGAGTATCTCAAAACCAAGTTGATATGGGGCGACTGAGATGGATGGGTCATAGGGACATGGACATATTTCCTTGAAAGAGTAAGGTCTCTTCTTTGTCCCCTCTTTGAGATTTTTGATGAGGTCCTTCATGTCTTGAATCTCTTTCAGGAGATCAGGTTGTTGATTAGGCACATAATGATTCATTGGGATTTGATGAGATGATGAGGGGATACCACCACCACCACCACCAATATATTGATATGAAGAGCGAGGATGTTGTGAAGTGTTGGGATCTTGTGATCCTTGAACTGTGGTAATGGGAGACAAGCTCGTGTTGATGTAATTAACCATATTGTGTAGGGGGATGAATGATCCTGGTGGATTGGAAATGTGAGGAGGAATGGAAAATGAAGGTAAAGTGGTTGTATGAATGGAAGTTGTGGGTGTAGATGTTGTGGGTTGAGGGTGGAGAAAAGGATCGAGAATGGAATTGTTCACAAGGTCACCTTGGGGTGACATGTCAAGGATAGATTTGTCAAAGCTGGGGAGAAAGCGTGCCCCTTGGGAGATGAGCTTGGCTAAAAGCTTATTGGAATCATGTTTGAATAATTTCTCCATCATGTCTTGGTTATAAGGATCATTTATGAATGATTGGACACCTGAAGAGAGGTCGGGTTGATCGACAAGTTTCTCCTCTTCAGGTTGAGGATCTTGAATGAAAGGGTCTCTATACTTAGGAATATTATCATTACTACTTTGAACAACCATATTTTCCTTTTGGAACCGAGTCAAGACCATGCATAGGTGACCTTGGAAGTGAATGGGAAGGAGTGATGAGATATTTTAGACGAAGGAATGTGATGAGTGGACTTAGCAAATTTTTGATGTTGATTTGATTTGGATTAAAATTGATTTGGATAGGATCTTTTGAATAGGATAAGATTTATTAGATTAAAATGACATCTTAGAACATGTGGGATTTATGTGAACCACAAGCAAGGTGACAAATAGGCTAAGTACAATTTAGACCATAAGATTAGGATCAATTGATTATGCCTTTTCTTACATGGGACAAACTAGTGTTCCCAAGCAAAATAGTGAAAAAGGATTAGGGTTTTGATAAACCCAAATGATTAGGCAAGGGTAATTGGGGTAGATTCTTTCCCAAGAACAAAGCCAAATGATGATTGATTTAAGATAAGGTCTAAATTAAACTTCACAAAGATGTGAACCTTTGGATGAGGTTGATTTGATTGATTGATTGGGATTAAAATGATCAATTGATTAAAGATAATGATTGATTGGATATGATTGCACTAAGTCCTTAGAAGATGATTGAATGGTGAGTATGAAAGCGAAGGAAGTTGATTATGGAAAAATAAAATGTAGTGCAAGGGAAATTTTTCCCTAGGATGACTCAATAGGTGATGGGATTCTTAGGTAGATATGATAAATTCATGGGACCACTAAGGTTATTACTTTGGGATAAAGCACTTTTTTGTTGGAAAGCTCAGGATCTTAATAACTCCTCATCAAACTCATTGTCATAACCATGAAGGTAATAATGGAACCTATTCAAGAAGGTTCTATTCTTAAGCAAGAGTTTGCAATTGATGTATAAAAAAATTTGGCACTTGAGGAGTTGTTTGTAACTAGGCTTCTTCCTCTTGACTTGAAGACACAAGGACTTTTTAGGATGTTTGAGGGATTTGGTGTTATGATGCATTAAAGAGATTATTGAATTGGAAATTATTTGGACTTGTGAAAATTTAGTTTGGAAGGTTATCAAATGTTTGGGGATGGATGATTGTCAACTACTCTTGGTAGGAACACATCAAGAATAGGATACACATTGGCCAAGTGTAATGCTTCAATAATAAGCATCAAAGTGATGGGGGCCTAGATTAGCCCAAACATATTTTATGAATTTTGCACAAATGGAAAAATTCTTTAAGACATACAACCTAAGACTAGAAAGTGGAAACCATTCAATAGGTCTCTCGCACAAGCGATACCTCAAACAAGTGAACATATAGAGATTCTAGTAGCACTGGCTCCCCCTTACAGTGCATTCACTTCTCGGGCATACCAGGTTCTCTTACCCCAAAGATCCTAGGATCTACTATATGGGGAATTCCTATCTCCTCTTGAGTGGGTACATGAGAGGTATTTTTAGGGTACAATCCACATCCCCTGCACTATGAATGTCGGATTTTAAGCTACTAAAAAAGGTTCTTAGTGTAATTTATGAGGGATCACCAATCCAATGATGGATTCTTGAAGCAAGCCACTTAAGACTCTAATTGAGATTATCAGTGCAGGGAAGGCCCCCACATACGTCGAATTCACTCAGCACTTCAACCGCTTGACCAACTTATTTATATAACGGATCAGAAAAGCCCACTTGAGATCGCGTTGGGAGAGTCAATATCCCCAATGTGTCCTAATTTGAAGTAACCTTGTGGGGTGATGAAACCCCCAATCAAGAATACCCCTCTCTAAAAAAAATAAAAAGGCAGGTGTTGTTGATCACTCTTTCTCTTACACCCAAGGTCCATGAAGGCGAGGGGAGAGGATACTCAAGTGAAACAATGGGTCCACCCAAACATGTTTGCAAGCGCACAAGACACAAATTTTTTTTGTTAATTTTAATCCCACATGTAAGGTTTTATAATCTACAAAATGCAAGAAAAAAGCTAATCTAGTGATAAAAATTTATTTCTTTGACAAGCGCGACTACAAAGAAACTGTTAGTAGTAGGAAAATATGATCTTGGACTCATGAGAAAACTTGTAAAAACTGAAATTAATATCAGTAACAAAAATCTCCTAAGGTTACAGTGTAGACACTAAACCGCAACCTCATACACTGAAATGCCTGTATGCGTAGACATTAAAACATTTGCACAAATGCTAAAGCAGCCTAGCTACAAACTACAAAATAGAAAAAGAGAAAAAAAATAGAGATTTGAAATTTTAAATTCAAATTTTGCTTACTACCGTGCACACGTCAATGCTATGTGCAGACATTAAGCATCTACATACATGTTGAAACAAAAAATAAATGTCAAAACCGAGTATTTAGAAATTTGAAAATTTGAATCTAAGAAGACTTTTTCTGGTTCAATGCATACGTCGACCATCTGCACAGATGCTGATGTGTCAAAAAATCCAAAAACCTAAGAAATTTTCCTAAAAGATCAACTAATCTGCAAAAACAACCAAAAAGTAAACAACTAACCTAGATTGTTTTTGTTCTTTTGATTAGGTTTTAAATGTTTAGGTTCTTTTTAGATTGTAAAAACAAAAAATAATGCTCTAAAATTGAGTGTCCAAAGACACTATACGAAGATGTCAAAGAAGGGCGAAGACATTGAAAGACAACCCTGGAAAAATAGTGGTTAGAAAAATTTGAATTTGAAGCACATGCATTGATCTAAAATGGAGACGTTGAAATAGCCAGGTGCATATGTTGATTTGTAGGCACAGGCGCTGTTTCAAAACCTACAAGATAAAAGCTCACAAAAACTCAAATTTTAAGTTAAAAGAGTAGGGACGTGGGTCCCATCGGGCGTGCTAAAATGAAGATGGAAAACAAGCAACAAGGAGATGCAATGGTTAGTAATCAAAACAAGAATTCAAAATGCAAAGTAAAACCATTATACCTTTTTACCTTTACCTTTTCCTTCGGATTGAGCTATGGATGAAGTTGAATGGGCCCAATGCTCCCTTGATTTTGATGAGCTCCTTGATTGGGATGTGGATTTCTCTCCAATGCACAACAACTTAGATGGATATGGATGGATCAATGCTTGCAAATAGATGAAGGATGTGGATAGCTATGGAGTTGGATGCTATTTTGCCTATAATGGTGATGCACAAGGATGGATTTCTAAAGCCAAATTAACAACATGTGATTGCACAAGATGAGATATGGAATGAAGGGGATAAGACCCCAATTTATAGATTTGAAGGGAGATGAATGGATAGTTGAGATTGAAAGTGGATCAAGGGTGGATATTGAAGGAAGGTGGGGACATGGATTGAAGGGGCATGGTGTGGAGGGAAGAGATCCTGAAGTACATTGGGAGGAGAAAAAAGAATTAAAAAATTCTTAGGAGAGGACAAGGGAATTTAAAATTCCCAAATAATGAGATGCATGGGGAAAGGAAATAGGAAAAGGAATTAAAAATTCCTTGAGAAGATGAGAGTGCATGGGGAAGAGAGGAAATTTGAAATCCTTGAAATGATCAAAGTTGGTGCATTTAAGGTTTGGAAGATGGGGATAAACCAATTATGGCAAATGGTTGACTTTGTGGCTAATCTTGAGGATTAGCCACTAGCAAATGATTAGAGAGGATGATTAAGTGGGATAGTGAGAGTTTAGAAGACAAGTGGGAAAATTAGGAGGATTTGACAAGAGGAGAGAGAATGAGTGGAGGAATTAAAAATTAGGAAATAATAATAAGCATGTTTCTAGAAGAATTAATAAAGTTACGTGAGGATTAGAGGAAAGTGTTTTGTAGGAATCATAGGGTTTAGTTAATTAATTTGAATCAATTAACTAAAGGGAATTTAGAGAAATTAATTAATTGAGGAACTTTAGAAGAATAGGGAATAATCATTTTATTTAATAAATTAATTATTGGACTATAGTGACAAGATTAATTAAATTAAATCTAATTAATTCTTAGAAGAATAATAGACAACATAATTGAATCAATTAATTATGTAGTAAGGTTAAATTAATTAAAATAATTAATTTAAGCATCTACATTTTGCCCCTCTTTTACATAGCGGCAAAATTGGCAGTGAGTAAAAGACATAAAAGATTCCCTAGCGTGAAGATGTAGGTGGTATATGCCCCCTCGAGAATTTAACCAAGATTGTTTTAAAAACTTTTGGGGAAATTCTCAAAAAATGAAGAAAATGACCAAAGCTGAAGAGAGGGGGAGGAAAGAAAAGAAAAATGAGAGAAAAATGAGGAAGAAGATGAAAAAGGGAGAACAATGAGAGAAGGGGGACCAAGCGGGCCCTATATAAGCCACATGGGGCCCAAAGAAGGGTCATTGCCACATACACCTTTAGAAGACTTGGAGAGCATAGAGCCCTAGGAGCAAGATGGACCGCATCCCACACCATGTGCACCGCACCGAGAGTGTGAGATGACATGAGCAACCGATCGAGTATGGCCCATAGGTATGTACCTCAACCCCACTTTGTGATTTAGTAGGTTAGGACATTTATTAGGGTATTAAGTGAGGCTAGAAAGTTGATGTAGGAGCATCCCCGTTTCATAGTAATCTTGTATCAACCAAAAATATTTCCTTTCTGTTTTGCTTTCTATTTGCACTTTCAACATTTATTTTTGTGTTCCCTAGATTTGGTGCACTAGATCCTATGAAGTTGGATTTTGCTTGAAGACTTGATCATCTTCCTTATTCCCAAACCATAGAGCATTTGGATCATTTTCTGACAAGTTATCGCTACTGGTTTCTTAGACAGTTTTCTGTTATCGGTTGCCTAGACCTATTTGCATTTTATTGGATCCTTCCATAGCTTGCAGAGTCCTAAGCATTGATTCCATTGTTCCTTGGCATGTGTCTGACCTTCCCTTTGATTCTCATTTCCTCCTTTGCATTTTCCAGAGGATTTTCTTTGTCGGAAGCCGACCTTGTTGGTTTTACACATTAGGTCTTGTTCTTTGGGTTTTGATCCCTTTCTAGGCCGATCGGATCCCCTTGGATTGTATAAAGTGTTGTAATAAAGCATTAGAATGAGAGAGGGAGTTAGAAAAATCATAGAAGATAGATCTTAAGATTTGAGGTCCCGGTTGTGACCTGTTCTATATTTTGAGCATGTTTTAGCAGGCATGTGAGCCGGTTATGGTAACCTGGTTTTTTCCAGTTGGTTGTAATCAGTTTTGATGATATAATTCAATCTGTTCTATATTTATTCCATCACGTCCTTGTGTTTCCATTGTGTTTACTCTTGCTGACCGTTCTTGACTGATCTCTTTGAGGTCCCTCCTAGCTGGTGACTGCAGCAAGTAGTATCAGGGTGATATTTTGTTCCAAAGATTGCGTTATCCTAAGAGATTTTGTTATAGGGTGGCGGACTGCAGATCTGACCTGCAGCTATAGAGGATTGGGGTAAATATGGTGCAAAGAGGAAATAGGAATGGTGGAGCGTGTGGGAATGCAAACCTTGTGATAGAAATGTTGAAGGGAATTGCAGCTTGGTTGGAAGCCGCTGAGATAGTCTAGAGAAGAGGTTGACATATTGAAGATGTAAGCAAAGATGAAGAAGAAGAAGCCCCGACAAAACAAGTAAACCCATCGACAGTTAATCCAGATGAAGAAAGGTTTTTTAGGTTTTTGAGTAGGGCAAATACTAAACCTTATTTTGCCCCACCAGAATATGATGGAAATTTGGATTCAGATGAATTGATGGATTGGATCTTGAAGATGGAGAAATATTTTGATTTGAAAACACTGTAGAAGAAAGGAAGGTGAAATATTCTTGTACCCGGTTGAAAGGTCACACATCTCTTTGGTGGGAGAATTTGTAGGTTGATAGATAGAGAAGAGGTAAAGAGAAGATCAAGACATGGGATCAGATGGTTGCTAAGTTGAAATTAAAATTTATGCCAATTGATTATCAAGTAAATCTGTTCTGGAAGTTGTAGAATTTGAGACAAAAGGAATCTAGTGTGATGGAGTATACCAAAGCATTTCACAAGTTGAATATCAGATCCAGACATGTTGATGATGAAGTTGAACAAGTTGCAGGATATTTGAATGGATTGTGGGTGTCAATACAAGATGAACTCAGTTTGATCAAATTGCAGTGTGTTGAAAAAGATTACCAGTATGCCCTGAAAGAAGAAGAGAAGCTAAACAAAAGACATGAGTAGAGGCAGAGAGGTATGGGTGGAAAGTTTTTCGGAGGAAGCTTTCAAGGAGGAAGAGGATATACTGGAGGTAGAGGAACCTATGTGGATCAGAATAAGGAAATGAGAAAAGAAGTTAATTCATACCGAAAAGATGATAGAAATTTCTACTAGAGGAGAGAACCGGATGGCTACCAGAATGAAAATTTTGGAAAAGATGATAGAAGACAAGACAAGAGAGTTTTTAGAGGAACTTTCTATAATTGTAGAGGAGAAGGGCATCATTCTTTCGATTGTAAGAAGAGAGAGAATACCAAAAGAACAACAATGGTGGAAGAAAACCCCATCGGATCAGCTAATAAATAAGAACCTGGATAACTCTTGATGATGAGGAGATCTTTGTGTCATACCAGGAGAGATGAAGAGCCCTTGTAGAGGAAGAATTTGTTCAAGACCAGATGTAGGGTATTCGATAAGTGCTGTAAAGTTGTCATTGATAGTGGTAGTTCAGATAATCTTGTTTTAGAAGAGATGGTGAATAAGTTGAATTTGGAAAGATTGAAACACCCTAAGTGTTATCAGATAGCATGGATTTAGGATGATCATAAGTTGTTAGTAAGTGAGCAATGTTTGGTGAAATTGAAAATTGGGAATTATCATGATGAAGTCTTGTGTGATATTATGCCTATGGATATTTGTCACCTTTTGTTGGGTAGACCTGGGCAGTTTGATAGGCAGGCAATACAGGACAGGAGGAAAAATACATACACTATTGTGGCCAATGGGATGAAGAAAACCTTATTTCCCTTGGAGGAACCTTTGAAGAGTGAAGTCTGTACAAATGCTAGAATCTGTTTGGTGGATGGATTGAGACATGAGAATATGTGTTTTGCCTTGGTTCCTAAGAAGACCAAGAATCAGGATCATGAAGAAGAACAACCAGAAGAGATAAAATATTTGTTGAAAGAATATGAAGAAATTATTTTAGATAATGCACCTGAAGGATTACCACCTATGAGAAGTATCAGTCATTGCATGGTCTTGGCTCCTAGAGCTAGTTTGCATAACAAAGATGCACACCAGATGACACCGATAGAGAATGAGGATTTGAATAGACAAGTGTAGGAGTTGTTGAAGAAAGGTTTGATTAGAGAAAGTTTGAGCCCTTGTGTAGTACCAACAGTATTAGCACCCAAGAAGAATGGAGAATGGAGGATGTGTATTGATTCTAGAGCGATAAACAAGATCATAGTGAAATACTGGTTGTCTTTGCCTAGGATGAATGACATAATGGACTGTTTGAGTAGAGCTAAGTACTTTACAAAGATAGAATTGAAGAGTGGATAACATCAGACCAGGATCAGAGAAGGAGATGAGTGGAAGACAACATTCAAGACAAATGAAGGATTGGATGAATGGTTGGTAATGCCTTTTGGGTTAACTAATACACCGAGTACTTTCATGAGGCTGATGAATGAGGTATTGAATAAATTCTTGGGTAAGTTTGTTATTGTATATTTGGATGACATTCTGATTTTTAGTAAGACAAAAGATGAGCATTTGTTGCATTTGAGACAAGTTTTGTAGAGGTTGAGAGAAGAAAAGTTGTCGATAAATCTTAAGAAGTGTAATTTCATAAAAGATGAGTTAGTCTATTTGGGATTTGTGATATCTGAGGATGGTTTGAAGATGGACCTTGGGAAAGTAAAAGCAATCTTTGAGTGGCCTACACTAAAAAACATTGGAGAGGTAAGATCATTCCATGGATTGGCTAGTTTCTACTGGAAGTTCATCAGAAATTTCAGTTCAGTTTGTAACCCTACGATTGAGATAATGGGGGAAGATCAGAAGGAATTCAAATGGACCACTGAAGCAAACAAAAGTTTTGAACTGTTGAAGTGGAAAATGATTGAGCAGCTTGTGTTAGTTTTACCGGATTTTAATAAAGTATTTCAAGTGGAGTGTGATGCAAGTGGAACAACAATAGGATCAGTCTTGAGTCAGAAAGGGAGAGTAGTAGCTTATTTTAGTGAGAAATTGAATGATGCCCAGAGGAGATATTTAGGGTATGATCAAGAATTTTATACCATAGTTCAAGCCTTGAAGAAGTGGAGACATTACCTATTGCCTAAGGAGTTTGTGTTCTATACAGATCATCAAGATTTGCAGTATTTGAATAGTCAGAGTAAGTTGAATCAGAGACATATGAGATGGGTAGAATTCATTTAGAGTTTCACCTTTGTGTTGAAGCATAGAAGTGGGAAATCTAACAAAGTTGTTGATGCATTGAGTAGGAGAAGGAATTTTCTAACAAAGATGAGAGTAATAGTATCAGGATGATTTGAGGGATTGAAGACCTTGTATGATGATGACCCAGATTTTGCAGAACCTTGGAGAGCATGTAGAGAACTGGTTATGGTAGATAGAAGCAAGTGGTTGGATTACTTCATTCAAGATGGGATGTTATTCAGAGGAATACAATTATGCATACAAGAGTTCTATGAGGGAGAATCTGATAAAGGAGAAACATAGTGGAGGATTAGCCAGACACTTTGGTGTTGACAAAACAATAGCATTGATGAGTGAGCATTACTTTTGTCTCTAGATTCATAAGGATGTTAGGAAATATGTGAACAGTTGTAGAGTTTGTCAATTTGCAAAGGGTAGTAGTCAGAATGTGGTATTGTATAAAACTTTGATAGTACTAATAAGACCTTGGAAGGATATAAGCATGGATTTCATACTTGGATTGCATAAAACACAGAGAGAGAATGTTTCTATATTTGTGGTAGTGGATAGATTCTCAAAGATGGGTCATTTCATATCTTGTAAGAAAACACCAAATGCATTACATATAGAAGACCTATTTTTCAAGTAGTGAGATTGCATGGATTACCTAAGAGCATAGTTTCAGACAGAGACACTAAGTTTGTTGGCTATTTTTGGAGAACACTTTGGAAGAAGATGAAGACATATTTGAAGTTCAATTCTACTTTTCACGCATAGACTAACGGATAGACAAAAGCAGTTAACTAGAGCCTAGGAAATTTGTTGAGATGTTTAGTTGGAGACAAAATTGGAAGTTGGGATTTGATTCTTGCACAAGCAAAGTTTTCCTACAATAATTTTTGTAAACAGGAGTACTGGAAGGAAACCTTTTGATATTGTTACCAGAGCACACCCTAGAGGTATATTAGAATTAAGAGATGTTAGTAGTGAAGAACAGAGAGTTTAGAAGCAGAAGAATTTGCAGATCACATGAAGGACTTACATATTCAAGTTAAGCAACATTTGGAGGACATGAACAACAAGTATATGGAGAGATAAGATGAGGAGAGAATACATAAGGAATTTGAAGTTGGCGATGAATTGATGGTGTATCTAAGAAAAGAAAGAGTCATGGTTGGAGCTTATAACAAGTTGCAGATGAGAAAGTTTGGACCTTGCAAGATTTTGAGAAAGTTAATTCCTTGAAATGCATATGAAGTGGATTTACCGGATAGTCTGAGTATTTCACCCATGTTTAACAATGCTCATCTTCATTAGTATCATGAACTAAAACTTAGTGAGGATAGTATTGCAGACTTGAAGAAATAGTTTCCCCAAAAGGAACCAGATCAGATTGAAGACATTTTGGATAGTAGGATTGGGCATAGTACCCGGAGCAATCAGTATAAGGAGTATCTTGTGAAGTGGAATGAAAAACTAGTTGAAGATTCATCTTCGATTTCTTAGGAAGAGGTAGACCACCTTGCTTTTTCTCTGACCCCAGCAAAGTGAGAGACTCACTTTTATTTAAAAACCTCGGATGTTTGATGCAGGAGCATCCCTAGTTCATAGCAATCTTGCATCAACCAAAAATATTTCCTTTCTGTTTTTCTTTTTGTTTGTAGTTTCAGATTTCTTTCTGTGTTTCCCAGATTTAGCTCATTAGATCCTATGGAGTTTGATTTTTCTTGAAGACTTGATCATCTTCCTTATTCCCAAACCATAGAGCATTTGTATCAGTTTTTGACAAGTTATCGATACCGATTTCTGAGATAGTTTTCTGTTACTGATTGCTTGGACCTATTTGCATTGGCGATCTACCAAATCATTTCCATATCTTGCACAACCCTGAGCATTAATTTTGTTATTCCTTTGGATGTGGCCAACCTTCCCTTTGATTGTTACTTTGTCCTTTGTATTTTTTGGAGGATTATCTTTGTCGGAGGCCGACCTTGTTAGTTTTATACATTAGATCTTGTTCTTCGGGTTTTGATCCCTTTCTGGGTTGAATGGATCCCCTTGGATCATATAAATCATTGTAATAGAGGATTAGAATGAGAGAGGGAGTTAGATAGAGCATATCAGATAGATCTTAAGATTTGAGGTCCCAGTTGTGACATGTTCTCTATTTTGAGCATGTTTTAGTAGGCCTGTGAGCTGGTTACTATAACCCGGTTGTTACTGGTTGGTTGTAATCAGTTGTCATGACATAATTCAATCCATTATGCATTGCCTCCATCATGTCCTTATGTTTCTATTGTGTTTACTCATTTTGACTGGTCTAGATTGATCTCTTTGAGGTCCCCCCTAGCTGGTGATTTCACCAAAAGTTGTCGGGGCGGAGATGTTAATTACATTTTCAGCATCTTCGTAGGCAGTTAACGCCTACACAGGCATTGAAGGGGGTTGGAAGGGGGAATATTGCCTGCATAGATGGATCAATGTCCACACAAATGTTTCTCTACAGCTAGGGGGCTGAATGGGGTGTAGAGACTATGGTTCAACATCTCTGCCTGTGGCACAATGCATGCACCACAAGTTTGATGTTTCCGTAGGGGATCAATGTCTCCACCAAGGAGGATAGGAAGGGGGAAATGAGGGATGGAAAGGGAATAGAAGGGGTTCAAGGGAGCACGTACATGCCCTAGGGATGGAATAGGATAGGGATAGGTTAGGATAGGCTAAAATAGGATGGATTAAATAGGCTAATGAGGTGAATTACTTGGTTGTAGGAGGAGGTAGGATCTCTCATGTCACGAGAGAAGTGGCCTTTGACGATGAGGCTATTTAGATGGTTGAGGGTGGACAAGAGGGATATTTTGAGCATGACGGGTCTAGGATTTGTGGGGAGATGGTTGCGGATCAAAGCATACACTACGATAATGACAACACTCATAGAGCGCTAGGACAACCAGACATGCACATTCCATTTGCTGAATAGGGAGGCCACCATCACCTTATTGGATGTCTAGAGGATATTGAAGATCCCCATCAGAGGCATGATCCTAGAGTATAGATTGGATGAAGGAGACTACTACTTGCACTAGGGGTGCAAGTATGAGACATTGTCATTCAAGGGTACACAGATGCACCTTAGCCAAGCCATGCAGATCCAACACATGTTGGATTATTGGGGAGATTTTTGGATTTGGTTGTTCATTGCTGCTACTAGGATATGTTGTTGTCATTGATTTCAACAAATTTCTATGAGTTTGGGAATATTTTTTTCTCTAGTTTTGTAGTTTGGTTGTGTTGATCACTGTTTTGTAGAATCTGGTATTTCCTCCAATATATTTCAGTGTGATCAAATCTTTTGTTGAGACTTTGGATTATTATTTGGGATGATCTTGTGTATCTTCATTTCAGATGGTTCATGATTTGATACTCTGCAAGTTATCTTTCCTCGTGACAGTTGCTGATTGGTTGTGTTCTTGAGCTTTGAGACATTGATTAATGAATATTTGAAAAGAGGTATTGGTGCAATTGTTCTAGATTATTATAACATGCTTCTTGGTGTTTCCTAGTCATGTCCTATTTGTTTTGGTTATCCGCATTGATCATTGTGCTAGTTTTTGGTGATTTATATGAATTGGTGATGATTTGCATGTTATGCAGTATTTTTGGTGGTATAGCGTGTTGCAGTTGTTCTTGGTAGGATTTTCGGTGGATGTAATTATTTGGGAATTTGAATTAGGTCCATGCTATGTAATGTAAATCATAATATTGGTTTTGTGGTTGATCTTTGTATCGTGTAATGTAATTTTTTATAATTATGAGTTGAGGGTTTAGCCAACCTTGTTATCAAGATTAATGATTTGTATATATAGGTAATATACTTATACAAATTAGGTGTCGGTATTGTGTTTGCATTATTAGAGAGGTAAATGTGTGAACAAGGATATATCATTCAATGGAGTGTTGAGGTGTGTTTGGTGTTGCAGAGCAAACAACTGTGCTTAACTGGAACTATCATCAGGAATTTGTAGATGCTATCCTTGCAGTTCATTCCTTCCAGGTTGTAGTCAAAATCATATTGTAAGTCAGTAAGACTTCCTTGAGGGTTGTAGCCTTTTGGGCATATTTCTTTTGAGTAGTGAGCTCTAGGCAGTGTGCTTGTATGCATAAGCATTCCCCATTATAATATTTTCATATACTACTATAGAGGTTCATCTTACTATGGGTAGGTTCCCACCGTGGTTTTTCCCTTAACTAGTTTTTTCATGTCAATATCTTGGTGTTATGTGTTGTGCTATTAATTTGCTTATCTATCTATTACTGCAATTTATCAGTTTATGTTTTGGAGTTTAATTTGTTGTGATCCAGTGAAGACTAATTCATCCCCCTCTTAGTCTTCCTTCTTGATTGATTCTAATAACACATCCCCTGGTTAGTATTGTTCATATGCGGATTGATTAGTGGCCGCAAGATGCCAGACCTGAGTGGTCATAGATTCCCCCTTTGAACAACTATGTATGGAACTTCTTGAGATGCACATTGTTCATTGCATATGAGAGTGGTTCCCCCTCTGAAGTAGCCAAACTATATGCCCCTAACCTAAATATTGCAGCAATTACATAGGGCCCTAGCCAGTTTGATTCAAATTTGCCTCTATGTTCTCTATTTGGCTGATTGCGAGGATTTTATGTAAGGACAAGATCACCAACTTCAAATGTTTTATGCTTGAATCTATGATTTTAGCTTCTGCTCATGCACTGCTAATATGCTTTAAGGTGATTGAAGGCAGCTTGTTGCTTCTCATCTAACAATTCTAAGTGTTGAAGACGTGAGACCTGGTATTCCTCATCATCGATTAAATTATGCAATGATACGTTTAAAGATGGTAGCTAAAAATAAATAGGTAAGATAGCTTTTACTCCATAAACAAGTGAATATAGTGTTGTGCCTATAGGGGTTCAAATTATAGTTTGATATGCGTATAGTGTAGGATTTAGATGGATGTTCCAATCATGATCAACATTATTGATTGTTTTCTTTAGGATTCTAAGGATATTCTTCGTTGAAGCTTTCACTTGACCATTTCCTTGTGGATAGTATGGGGTGGAGAATCAATGCTGGATATGGAAATTTTCACACAAATCATGGACATCCTTGTTTTTGAATGCAAGACAGTTATCTGTAACAGTGGACATAGGAACACCATACCAACATATGATATAATTGAGGATAAATGACACAATTTGCTTGCCAGTGACATGTTAGTAGAATGACTTTGATCCATTTTGTGAAGTACTCAGTGGTAGTGATAATGAATTTATGGCCACCTAATGATAATGGATGTATCTTAGCTATAAGGTCGAGTCCCCATTGGCAGAAAGGCAACGATGTTTCAATAGGTTGTAGTTCCTGCGTTGGTGCATGTATCGGGTCTCCATGAACTTCATATTTCTTGCACTTTCTAACAAAATAACATGAGTCTTTCTCCATTTTAGGCCATTAGTATGATGTTCCCATGATTCTTTTATCCAAGGAAGGGCCACTAGAGTGAGCTCCATAAATACCTTCATGTACCTCTTGTAAAGATGTGGTTATTTGTCCTTTCTCTAAACACCATAGGAGAGTATCATCAAGACCTTGTCAGTATAGGGTATTGGCAATAATAATGTATTGAGATGATTGGTGTATGAATATTTTACATTGGCTATTTGATAGGTCTAGTAGAATGATTTGCTTGTGAAGGTAAATATAGAATTCACCATACCAAGGGGAATTGGGACCAATAACTTGACATACCATTTTAGATTCCAGGATGTCATAAACGGGGATCCATACCTATTCTACTAAGAACTCATAGTGTGTAGAATTTTGTGGTAGATCTAGGAGAGAGGCTATAGTAGCATTGCATCTGCAGCTCTATTTTGTTCCCTTGGGATTTGCTCAAAAGTGATAGTTGTGAAGATTGGTTTGAAACTATCAACCATATGTTTGTAAGTTATGATCTTTTCATCCTTGGTTTGGTAGTCATCATTGACCTGTCAAATCACTAGTTGAGAGTCACCATAGACTTGTAGGTCCTTCAGGTTCCACTGTATAGCCATTTTTTAGTACTATGATCAAGGCTTCATACTCGGCTATGTTGTTTGCGCATGTAAATGTTAGCTTGTATGACTTTGGGATGCTGTCACCTTAAGGAGTGATGAAGAGAATGATCGCTCCTGAACCATGTCAGGTGTATGATCCATCAAAGTAGAGCTTCCACTGTTGTGTAGGTGTTACCGTGAATATCACTTCATCAAGAAAGGTTGATATGAGAGGGTGATTTCCTTTCATGGGAGCCTTCGATAGTTGATATTCTATTACTTTCCCTTTGATTTCCTTGTGGTCCACATACTCAATATCAAATTCGCTCAAGATCATGACCCACTTTTCCAATTGGCCAGTTAGAGCTTCTTTACTTAACAAATACTTCAGAGGATCGATCTTTGCAATGTGATTGGTTTTATGTGTTAGCATATAATGTCTTAGCTTCAGTGAGGCTAAGACCACCGTATATAAAGAATGCTAACTCAATAGGGGTATACTTGAGCTCATACCCTACCAATGTTTTGGAGATATAATAGACTGCACATTCCTTTCCTTCTGAATCATGTTGTGCCAGTAGTACACTTAAGGCACTAGCAGTAGCTGATATGTATAATAATAAGGGTCTATCTGGAGCTGGTGGTATTAACAAAGGTAGTGTCATTAGGTAGTATTTCAACTGCTAAAATTCTTGTTGGTATTTTTCATCCCATTTGAATTGAATGTTTTTGTGTAGTAGATGTGTGAATGGATGACATTTATCAGCTAATTGAGCAATGAACTGATCAAGGGATTGTAGCCTCCCTTGTAATATTCTTAGATGACTTATGTTCTTTGGTGGTGGTATTTCAAGGATTGCCTCGACCTTTGTAGGATCAACTTCAATTCCTTTATTTGAGACAATGTATCCTAGGAGCTTCCTAGAGGTTACTCCAAAGACACATTTCTTAGGGTTCAAACGGACCTTGTATTATTCTAGCCTTGAGAAGATCTTGTCTAGGATTGCCAGATGATTCTATCTTGTAAGGACTTTGCTAGGAGATCATCCACATAGTCTTCCATTAAGTAATGCATCATGTCATGAAAGATAGTGGTCATTGCTCACTGATATGTAGCTCTAGCATTCTTTAGGCCAAATGGCATCACGTTCCAACAATAACTACCCCATGGAAAAGTGAAGGTTGTTTTGTGCTGATCCTTGGGTTCTATCTTGACCTGGTTATACTTGAAAAATCCATGCATGAGTAAGAGCATTGCACATCCTACAGTCATATTCACAATCATGTCGATGTTACGAAGCAGGAAATCATCTTTTGGACAATCTTTGTTTAAGTCCTTGAAATCCATACAAATACGGATACCCCCAGTTGGTTTTGCCACTGGTACAATATTGCATATCTATTCCACATAGTCAATTGGCTTGATGAAACCGGCATCTAACAACTTTTTGAGTTCAACCTTTACTAAGAGTGCAATGTGAGGAAGCATTTTCCTTAGTTTTTGTTTTATTGGTTTGGCCCTTTCTGCTATTGTCAAGTGATGCATTACTAGGTCCAGAATTAGTCCTGACATGTTTGCATAGGACCATGCAAATTTTATCTTTTTTTGTTGAAAGAATTATGCAAAGCTAGGATCTTTCGCTAGAGCCAATGATGTTGCTAAGTGTATTATGTGAGGATTTGATATTGTTCCTAGATTTATTTCTTTTGTTTCTTCCAGAAGGATAGATGATCTATCCTGATTCATGCTAAATGGGAGAATGCCAAACCTTCCATCCTCAGGCACCTTTGAAAGATTTTCACCATTGGATTCATCTTTTATTTTGACCGTTTTAGGATCTAGAAGTGCCACAATACGATTTTCACTAGAAGATCCATTCTGGATTGTTATATTTTTGTGATTGAAAGGTTTGACATTCTCTTCCAATTAAGCCATGTTGTTGAGCTCAATAGAAAATCCAACCTTGTGATCCCCACTTGGTATGTTATCCCAGATTTCAAGGAAGTCAATGATTATGTCATCATTTTGGAACATATCTAGGCGTGGGTGACCTTATTAGTCTCAATCAATGAGTTGGGGATGGATAAGTGGCATTATGTCATCAACTAGGTTAAGGTCATAGGATGTGGCATTTAAGGTAAAAATGGAGGTATCGAGATCATCGTTGGTACTCTCCTCTTCATATTCAGGCTTAGGAGGTGATACATATCTATGAGCAGGACATTGTGACTTTTGTGCAACATGATCCTAGAAAGTTTCGATCCATGCCTCTCCTTCGGCTCATTTATCTTCAGAAGAATCAAAATAATCGCATTCAGATTCATGTGAAGCTAAAGAATCCCATTCATATTCATGTGAATTGGTCTGAGAATCACTTTGTAAATCTCTGTTACTACATCTTATAGGCATATTTGTAGTTGTGAAAGTTTTGTTGATAACCGTTGAAGGTGTCATATCTAAGGGGGTAGCTGATGTTGCTTGTGTGTTTGAAATGGATCAGCTTTATTGTTGTAGTGATGGACTTGTGCAACATAACCCTTTTTCTTGGTTGTTGTATTTGTGGATTTTGATTGAGAAGTGCTTGCATGACTTGGATTGTATCCTAGTTATTTGAGAATATTTCTAGGTTGTAATGAAGGTTGCAAAGGTTCTTGCACAACCTGCTTTTGTAAGCCTAAAGAACTATGTCCATCATAACCCCTTTTGCATCATTTTAAATCCTTTGCCATAGTTTTTGTTGGTATATTTATAAGTTGTTTACCCTTGGTTGACGCATCTTTGTAGATCCACTTTTTTAAGTCTTCTTCAATATTTTATTTATCTAGGCTTCTTCCTGGGCTGAACCTTGCAAGTGTACATGTGCAAGTTATAGTAGACTTCTATCTTGAAGGTTGGGGTTTTCCATATGTCCAGGGCGAGAGAGGTAGTTGGCCAACACAAAAAGTTAGTTAATGTTATATTCTTTTGGGCCTTCATCTTTTACCTTCATCTTCAGTTTGGCATTATTCAATGTAGGGATTTTATTATAGGTGAGAGAAGCAGAGTCAAAATGGCATGATGAGGAAGTAGCTTCTCTGTTGCCAGGCACAGTAGTATTAGGTTGATGCCTTATGTTGTTGTAAAAGGCAAATGGGTTAGCATCACCTAAAATTCTTATTTCTACTCCATTATGCAAAAAATTGATGCATTGATGGTAGGTAGAGGGTACTGCTTGCATTGCATGTATCTAGGGTCTCCCTAGAAGAAGGATATAGGGGAGGGGTAGATCTAGGAATTGGAAAACAACATCCTTCACCATGGGTCCTACCTTGACTGGTAGAGTAATGCATCCTTTAGAGGATCATTTTGCATCATCATAGGCCTTGATTGTGATCTTCTATCAAGACTCACTTGATTCAGTGTTTGTTAATGAAACCCTAAATGTGAAGTGGAACATTATGCGGCTACTGTATTGATGAATTGTCATTCTTAGTGAAAGTGAGGTAATGAGATGATTTAAGATTTCCCACCATGACTTGAAATTGTTCATTATTAATATTGGATGGGATCGATGCTTCTTGGAGAGCTTTGTCTAAGATTGTTCTATGTGATGGTGACAATCACAAAATCTCAAGGACGAAAAATTAGCGCATTCATCTTTTCTAACCAATCAACAAGGTTATACTACTTTGGATGATATGTTGTTTTTGGTGGTACACCTTGTAGTGTCACCTTTCTATGACGGGTAACAACATTGGATTTAGGATTCTTGACTTTTATCATTGCAATGTGTTTAGTATATTCAGTTGTATTGTTCATAGGATAATTGTAGGATGCTCATGTATAATTGACCTTACTATCATTGTTATTTCCTTGGTGGGAGGTACTTCCATTTTAATATTATGGGAGTGGATTTTTGAACATTGTATGGTCTGTGTTTGATCTTTTATGGTTGATGGCACCAACTTCCACTTTTCCTCGATCAATAAAATCTTGGATGATGTTCTTCGGGTGGTGATAGTTGTTCATTTATGACCTTTTCCTTTGTGAAATTCACAATATTCGTTATCCTTCCACCAAGGAGGTTTCACTTGAGGTTCTTGTGTGTGTAAAAAGTGGACCTGTATCTGTATCTGGAATACACAACACTTCAATTAAGTCATTACATGCATGGTTAAACAGATATAAACATGAATAATAAAACCATAACAAATCGACCCATTGCCTTCTAGTAGATGCGAGTTTAGATTGCTCTTAGATTGCTAAGCTATCCGGTGACTAGACAACAACTAAACGAAGGATTTTTAAATCTATATGAGCATGGATTTAAGCTAGTTAGATGCGAGATTTAAGCTAGATATGCAAGATTAATCTAACATGATTTAAGTAATAAATGAGCTAAATGATCTAATCAATATATTAAAATAACCAATATGTAATATCTCAATGAACCTAGAGCAAAAACAACATAATAACAATATATTCTCCAGGATCTTTTGAATGAGAGATGAGAGCTTGAATTTATAGAAAATTCAGAAAGAAACCAACGGCTGAGATCAAATGATGATTAGTGGTCAAGATTTTCCAAGAGGAAGCACAATCTAGGTGAATTGATGTGATTGGATGCTTTTCTCAATTTTAAAGGAAATTGAACTAAAATTAAGATAAAATCAGAAAAAACTGATTTATTCTCTATTTCATTCAATTTTAATATCTAATTATTTTAATTGCTTTCTTTGAGATTATTATCAATTTTTAGTTTGTTTTTTTCAAGATTATCTCCAATTGATTTCTTTTCTCAAATTTTAATTCTTTTTTGTCAATTAATTCTTTTTTTGATTTATTTCCTTTTTTGAAGATTTGTGCTCATAATTTCCAATTCCTCTTTCTTGATTTGTTTCCTTTTTTGAAGATTTATGACAATTTTTATTTATTTTTCAAATTAATTCTTCCTTTCGATGATTTAATGGTAAATTGATTTATTAATTAAATATGCAAAAGATATTTAATTAAAATAAATAAGATAACTGTTTAAAAATGATTTACTTGGAATGATCAATTAATTAAATAAATATTTAATTAATATTGGTTGATTAATTTTGCCATGTGACATTTGATGATTGAAGAATTAATTGTGTGCTCAAGATTTATTTAATTTCCTTTGGTTAGGACCTTGGTGACATTGTTGAGATTAGGGGCCCATGGTTTAGATGACCATTTTTAGGGTATTACATTTGCCTCTCTTTGAATTAATGTGCGAGCAATGCATTGGTTCAAAGAATAGTTGATGTCTAGGAGATACCAGTTCTGAACTTGATTGACCACAAACTAGATGAAAGCGAGGTGTTAAGCTTGATTCGAAGCAACAAAGTTGAATGAAGTCTGATTAAGGCGATACCGATCCTAAATTTGATTGAGCATAGGAAAGATAGAAAACAAAAGATACCGAACTTGAACTTCATTGATCAAGAAGCGGATCTTACTGATCTAGAACTTGATTGAACTAGACATAGTGAGTGATGATAAAAAAAATCGATCTTGAACTTGATTGATCAAGACACGATGAAGATAAACTATCCATTTTGATCAAGAAATGATGAAACTGAACACTTGCTTAGATTTAGCATGATCAAAGAAACTCTTTAAACCCTTGATTGAGTTTAAATGAATAATCAGCTTGATGAAAAGCGATGAAATTGATTAATGTTATGAGATTGATTTAGATAAAAGACAAATATCAGCTTGATTTGAAGTGATGAAACTGATATGCCCCTAGAGATTGATTTGATTCAGATAATCGAGAGATCTTCACTTGATATAAAGCAATCAAGTTGAGATGCCCCTAGCGATGAGGTCTTGTTTGATTTTCTTTATTTGAAATAAAGGTTTTTTTACTCAACTTTCAATGAAAATTTGAAAATATTCTTGACATTTGAAGATGTGAGATCATAAGGTCACGAGAATGCCCCCTCGAGAGCAAAATCAAAAGATAGCAAGGGCACATAATGATTATAGGCAATTTTTAGCTATGATAAGTTGTTTGAGCACAAATTGATTTAGAGGAATTTTTGAAAATTTTGCGTTGATTGATAAGAAATTGAGCACAAAGTTGAAGAAGAGAATGAGTGGTTGATGAAAGCGCTAAGTGGTCAACATCGTGAAATTTCGATGAGAGAAGTGACATCAGATTTTGATTTCGATCGCAAAAATAGACTCAGGACAGCCAATTTACGAGCTCTTGATTTGATTTCATCGTACTTGTGTTGATTTGTTTATGGGATGCATTCTATATGCTTTTATTCTACATGTATGCATTTCTTTTTAGCATGTAATGCAAATGATTATGGATGTCTATTTTTGTTTCTTTTTATATGCAGATAAATGAATATGAATGAGTAATGAGTAATGCAAATTTTTATTTTTCTATGCAATAAGATGAATGCAGACGAGAGAATAATGAAATGTATGAATCTATATTAAATGTCTATGTATGCAGCTAAACATCTCAAAACACAAGTACTTGATCGGGGAAATGATGAAAAGAGACCACTTAGCTAAGAAATGATGATGCTTCCCACTCTCATTCAGAAGATAAAGAGATCATTGTTGCCAGACCGAAATCACTCTAAATTCAGGAGATGCAGAATGAAATGCAAGATGATATGCAAAATGCAACCTAAACCTAGTCACTAGATTTTGAACAACTTAATTTTCATCATTGAGTGTTTTACAATTATAGCAGGTAGATTAGAGTTCCTTTCTTTGCATGTGCAGTATTAATTATCTTATCCACAATGACCCCTTTTTTCATTCATATCCTTGGACAAATTTCGTTGGGACCCGAATTGCATCATTAAGGAATTCCCTCAAAACGAACAAAGGAATGATGTGGAACCTCTCTATAGAATTCAAATAAGCGGAGTCAAGGTATGTGTGGCAATTTCACCTTAATGTGAAGGCACTAATCATAGACACCCAGCTGATTAGATGTTTTCAGATCACCGGAATCATTCTTATAAGCAGAAAACAAAGACAATATTATGCCCCCAATCCTTGCTCCTCTTAGTCAAGATAGACTTCCTTGAGTTACTCAGAGGGATAATAATTGAAAACCAATATAAAAGATAGCACACAAAGAAAATTTCATGCATAGCTCAAACTATTTAGTGATTGTTTTACAGTTTGTTTTGCTTGTGTACTCAATGATAAAACTCTTCAATAGTCAGGAGACAGGTGACTGACTCGGAGTGGATGACCAGGTTTCACTGATATAAAGATGACTTGGTTGATACTACTCAGGGCACGTAAAGTGCTCTATCGATTAATCTAAGACTAGGACAATGATCGGTATCAAGCCATGAGGTTCCAATGAACCAGGATGTCACAAAAGGGACTAAAATATGTACAAGCGAAAGCGGGGATGCCAACATTGCGTTGATAGATGGAGCGCTTGAGTACAAGAGGTGCCTGTTTGCCAAGTTTTCACCTACTTGGCAGAGATTCATTTTTTTTTACAAAGGTGCCTATTTACCAGGTTTTCACCAAGGTATTTTCTCTCTTTTTCCCCACCTTTTTTTTTTCTTTTTCAGGAATTTTATTTTTATTTTTATGATTTCTTCAGGACTTCTTCTGATTTTTTAGGATTTTTTCAGGACATTGTATGATTTTTAGGATTTCATCAGGACTTTTTCTGATTTTTAGAATTTTGTTCAAGACTTTTTTATGATTTTTTAATGTTTGCCCCTAGTGTCTAGCAAGGTAAAAGGGATTTTGAGTACATGAATGGATAAGAGAATGATGGTGGATGCTTTCAAGGACTATCTCACAATGTTAATCCAAGCACATGGTCCAGATATAGCAATGTAAACCAAGGATTTTAGCGATGTAAAGAAAGGATTTTGGTGATGCAAAGAAATGATTTTAGCGATGTAAAGAAAGGATATAGTGTAATGAAACCATATGGTGGAAATAAGTGACCATGTCAGGAGATTTGTGGAAAGCATGTTTTTGCATTTTGTCCATATCTATTGATCAAGATCAAGGGATAGATTTGGATAGGAGGTAGATATGATAAGCAATATCAAAAGGGAGTAATGGAGGATGTAAGTGAGCAATGGACAGGAGCTAAAGGGTCTGAATCAAGTGCAATAGATAGGACACATGAAGCCTACAAAGATCCTTGACCTTGTCAAGATGAAAGGTGGAAAAGGGATATGAACGTAGATAGAGCGAATGAGGGATAATGGAGTATGAAGGATAATGGAGGAAGAAGGATAATACATGGATGTACATGGATGGAACTTTCCCCCAGTGCAAAATGCAAAATGATAATGGATTACACATGATGCCTATTTGCCAGGTTTTCATCATGGTACTTGCCCAAGGCGCCACAAGAAGTGGTTTTCACTCGTGGATGAAATTATTACTCTTTACTTTTTTTTTCACTTTTTCATCATTTTTTATTTTCTTTTTTTGGAAGATAATGGAGGCATGATAGGGGAATAGAAGAAGGACCCCAATGTCTCACTGCTTTGGATGGTACCCTTAGAATATGAGTTGCAATAGACCATGGCTATGAAGGTATGCTCAAAGATGTTGGCAAGATAATGAAATGAAACTAGGGCAAGGATTTATGCAAAGGATTGGATAAGATGGATGGAAAGGTGAAAAAGCGGTGTTGGATAATGGATGGGATGTTGGAAGAATTGTGTATGGCTAGATGGAAATGCTGGAAAGATCAACATTGGCACATGCCTTAAGGGATGGTGGACATATGGAAGAGAATTGAATCTCAAATTTTGAGATTTGGATGGAGGAAAGGTTATAGATTTTGGGGCATAAGAACCCAAAATGGATGAAAGAGGTGATGGAGGAATAGAATCGGAAGGTTTGGATGGAGGAACAACAATTTTGGATGCCAATTTTGATTTTTCTTTAGACTATTGTGCTTCAAGAAGGCGCTTAGGGATCCACATGGTTTTTGATTTTTCATGCTTTTGTAGTTCCTTAGAGTGCATTGCTTTGTACAAGTTCCTTAGGAACCCATATAACTTTTGACTTTTCTTCTTTCTTTGTGGGCCTTTGTGGCATTTTGCATTTTTCTTTTTCTTTTTGGATCATATTTTTCTTTGTTTTGACATGTCGATTAGATGGGACATGTTGATCCTTGAATACATGTGGATTACTTGACTTATGACTTTTATGCTTGGCATCCAAATTGCTTGGAGAAAGAAAAGAATGTGTGGATAGATAGGAATGATATGGAGGTCTTTTAGATGGATAGAAGGTACTCAAAGATGTGTGCCTTTGTTGATCCTGCATAAGGAATGGAGGGATATAGGGACCTAGAATGGATGGAAGGGGTGATGGGGAAGGCATGTATTTGGATTTAACTAGAGAAATGTAGGATTTAAGAGGGATACCAACATCTTGAGAAATGTCCCTGAGGCCATGACCTTTAACATTTTCTTTAATATGGAGGGGTTCTTGCTTTTGGAGATTTACCCCTTTTCCTTTATAAATATTTTGACTTGTAGGATACACTTTGCTTTAGAAAGAAGGCACAAGTCCATTATGAGATGTAGGTGGAATGTAAGGAATGATAGGATCATGAGAGGGATTTGTAGGAATGATGGATCCTTGAGGTGAATATGGAGGATTATGACAAGGAGATGAAGGGATACTTTGATCTTGACATGGAAGACAACCATTGGATAGAGTAGGAAGGGTGTTTGACTCTTTATTTTGAATAGGATTGTTTGGAAAGGTGGAAGAGGCATCATGATCTTGCTTAGGAAGTGGATTAGGGATGGGATTTGGAAGGATGGTTTTCTCTTGAGATGGAAGGGGATCATCTTGGAAGAAATGGAAAGGTATAAGGGGATCATCATGGGATTCTAGGGAAATAGGATATTTTTCAATCATTAGATGGGATTGAGGAGTTTTGGTGTCTTGATCTTGATTTATGATAGGACTTGTTTCTTCATTTTCCAGATTATCCTCTTGACATGGAGTCACTTCTAAGGAAGGATTAGGATTTTGCATAGGCGTAGGGGATTCTTGGAAGGTCTTTATAGGAACTTGTATCAATATTAGCATTGACTTGGATTTCCATAGGAGATAGCCCTTGAAGGTAAACATGAGAAGTTTCATTGTTTGAAGGAGATGGTATGGATTGTTGCTGAGAAGTTTTAGGAGATGAAGGCATCATGGAAGGGATGAAGGCCACATATGGAGCCTTTCTAGACATAGGTTCATGATTTTGATCATGATTAGAAGTAGTTCCTTCTTTTTCTTTAGGTGAGTCATTAGGATCTTCAATTTCAATGACACCATCATCAAGGAGATCTTGAATCTTATGTTTTAATTCCATACACATTGAAGTCTTATGTTTGTTATGCCTATGATATGCATAGTAACTACTCAAAACTATGCATCCCCATGTGGTCTTTTTAGGCAATATGATAAGATTGTTCTTAAGAAGCTCTTCCAAAGTTGACTCAATAGATTGCCCCAAAGGTGTAAATTGTCTAACTAGGGAATAGATGTCTTTTTGTCTTGGTGAAGGTGTTTTGTGATCTTGTTTGAGATTTGGATTTTGATCGTCAATTATTTGTTGGTATTTGATTGTCAAATCATATAATTGTTTTAGCATTCCTTGAAGTTTCTCACTCTTGATATCATGCATTTGTTTTTCAAATGGAGTCATTGATTTATTTTGTTGGATTTCCATGTCATATATTTCTTTCTTGATGTCTTGAAGCATTTGAGACAAGGTAGCCATGGGAATTGGAGCTAAGGTATCCATGAGATTCTTACTTTTGTCAAAAAATTTAGAAGAGATTCTAGTTTGAACATGCATTTTCTACCGATGGGACCGAGAGCTAGATGTGTTGCAGAAGTCAAGATCAAATTGTAACTAGTTATTTGTTTAACATAGTGATTGAGAGAAGTTACTAAGATCTGGTCTAGTTTTAGGAATGATCTATCTTGTGTAAGACATTATCTAAGTTAACTTAGGTTTTGATAAGATGTTGTTTGAACTAGTTGAGAGGTGACCGACAAAATCATGCAACGCAATGATAGGGGTACACTATCAAGGTTGTTTATGCTCAGGAGGATGATAACCAGTTTTAGGCTCACTGTAGATTGTTTTAAATAGGTTTGACTATTCTAGACTGACAAAATCAGAGATTCATATGAAAGGATTTCTAAGACTATATGACAGTAAAACAACTTCAGGATAACAACAGTTTTGTTTCATACGAGTTGCTGCCTAGTACCGTACGACAAATGGGCATGTCCCGAACAACGAAGCATTCAGTGTAGGTCTGTCTCGTACGACATAGGATTTAGTTTGAAACGACAGACCATTAGGTTTTGTACGACAGAGGATTGATCTCAGATGATAGATTAGAAGACTCGTACGACATAGGATATGGTGCAGGATGACAAATGATCAAGTTCGTATTACTATTAATAGGATAGACACAAAATTTTTGGGTTTTTCAATAGCTGAGTATGACAACTGAGTATGACCAATTCTGAGGTGGACTGATATTTGACCAAGATAGAGTAGTTTTGATATGGATAGAGTTTTATCACTGATTTGTTGATTTGTTTTGTCCATTTTTAGTATTCAAGTTTTAGTTTGAGGGATGAAAACACATAAGACACATAGTATGAATAGTAACTCCAATCACACCATGCTAACCCTATGGAAGTTTGCATAGATAAGAAAACCTTTTCTTGCTAACTTAGGTATACACCCAATAGCTAATCAAAATATGGCCACTGAGTCTCACACAATGGATTCTCAATGTGGTATTAGCCAACTCAAACGCTAATGGGGGCACGATATGGCAAGTGTCTTGGGAGAGTTACTATCTCTCTTGCACAAAGATTATCAACCTTTCGGAGGTGAATTAGGTAGCTTCTAATCTTATAGTTCTTAGTCAAGAATTTTGTTTGAAATTACCCCTTGAGGTCATGCAAGCATGATTGAGGCCTATAGCTCGACAAGGTACCAAAACAAGTTGTAGTCACGTAAACGTGATTGAGACTGCGAGGCCCTACAAAATGCTCGATATGAGAGATCTCAAAGAGAAAACTCAAAAAATCCCATCCTCTGAGACTTTAATCACCAGAGGCCTATTTATTATAGTAAGTTGGAATGCTCAGGTCCAGCTATACTCACTTGGGTTGTTCTCACAGGGTGATTACTTTTTCCCACTGTGATAGGCCCGCTAAAGGTACACAAATCTCAAAACTTAGAAAAAATATTTGAGGGTCTAGATTTTTGATTGTCTATAAAAGACAAGAGCATACTCTTGTACCTCTTAGATTTTTCTGAAAACACGAAGGACGGATTTGTTCTTTAACCAGATAGCAATTTAAGTGCCTAAGAAAATACTAAATGAGTACACAATGTTTAGTCGATTCTCCTTAGGCAACCTGCAAAAACAACGCATCAGTAGTCATGTTGTTTTTATTCTTTGACAGGCGTATGTTTGATTGATAAATTCTTTGACAAGCATCCTAGAAGAAACTAGTTAGGCTGTGAAAATATCACACAGACAAAAGACAATTTAGGGTTAGCGTCAGTATCATCAAAATTTAATTCAAGAAAAACCCTGAAAAGTAATTGTTTTTCAACAAATCCTAATCTAATTCCTCCAACCTGGAAGAAATTGTTAGAAACCTACAAGAAGAAAAAGTTAGTGAAATATCAAATCTCTTGGTGAGCTTACACAAGCCTAATTTCAAATCGTGGTTACAATTTTTTCACTCCTAATGCTGAAATACCCTAAAATTTGACTAAGTCTAAAATTTGGAGCATCCTCCAAAAACTAGATTTTGCATTATAACTCCTGGAGGTCTGAAACCACTCTCAAACATCCTGACAATATATATGGAATATAACTTAAAGTATAAGAAAGAGAGAAGAGAAGAGGATTTCAGTTCGTACAACACCTGTAGTTTGTCATTTCAGCCTATGAGAAATGTCATATGAGATGACGCAGAGGCTGTACGACCGAAAATATGAGAAGTCGAAAAACCTGAAAAATAACAAAAATAAAAAGTCAATCTTTGGAGGCTGAAAAATGTAGTCTTCTGCCCCACGGTGGGTGCCAGAAATGTGTGTGTGAAAAGTGGAATAAGGATCTGTATCTACAATACACAACACTTCAATTAAGTCATTACATGCATGGTTAAACATATATAAACATGAATAATAAAACCATAACAAATCGACCCATTGCCTTCTAGTAGATGCAAGTTTAGATTGCTCTCAGATTGCTAAGCTATCCAGTGACTAGACAACACCTAAATGAAAGATTTTTAAATCTATATGAGCATGGATGTAAGCTAGATAGATGCGAGATTTAAGCTAGATATGCAAGATTAATCTAACATGATTTAAGTAATAAATGAGCTAAATGATCTAAGCAATATATGAAAATAACCAATATGTAATATCTCAATGAACCTAGAGCAAAAACAACATAATAACAATATATTCTCCAGGATCTTTTGAATGAGAGATGAGAGCCTGAATTTATAGAAAATTCAGAAAGAAACCAATGGCTGAGATCAAATGATGATTAGCGGTCAAGATTTTCCAAGAGGAAGCACAATCTAGGTGAATTGATGTGATTGGATGCTTTTCTCGGTTTTAAAGGAAATTGAACTAAAATTAAGATAAAACCAGAAAAAACAGATTTATTCTCTATTTCATTCAATTTTAATATTTAATTGTTTTAATTGCTTTCTTTGAGATTATCTATCAATTTTTAATTTGTTTTTTCAAGATTATCTTCAATTGATTTCTTTTCTCAAATTTTAATTCTTTTTTGTCAATTAATTCCTTTTTTGATTTATTTCCTTTTTTGAAGATTTGTGCTCATAATTTCCTATTCCTCTTTCTTGATTTGTTTCCTTTTTTGAAGATTTATGATAATTTTTATTTATTTTTCAAATTAATTCTTATTTTTGTTGATTTAATGGCAAATTGATTTATTTAATTAAATATGAAAAAGATATTTAATTAAAATAAATAAGATAATTGTTTAAAAATGGTTTACTTGGAATGATCAATTAATTAAATAAATATTTAATTAATATTGGTTGATTAATTTTGCCATGTGACATTTGATGATTAAAGAATTAATTGTGTGCTCAAAATTTATTTAATTGCCTTTGGTTAGGACCTTGGTGACGTTGTCAAGATTAGGGGCACATGGCTTAGATGACCATTTTTAGGGTATTACAGTTCATAGTTGGATGTCGTCGATGATAGAAGCTTCCTTAACACCATTTCGATAGGTTCCTTAAAAGGTGTGTAAGTCTGATTTGGTTTTTATGTGGTGTACCTACTTTTAGGTACATCTTGTTGACTTTTGTTCACTTGGGTGTTTGTGGGATTGGTGTTCATGTTTGGTTCTGACAATGTCACAATGGGTTGTGTGATTTTCACGGTTCTAGCATCAACAATTCCATCATTGAAAATGTTCTTATTTTTTCACCAAAACTTTGGCTTATCACTATTGTAAGTAGGGCAAGGATTGTCTTTGTCGTCTTTGAAGATTTTCACCAAACCCTTTTTTATAAGAGATTTCCCAATTTTGAGTCCTTGGGCTATCACCTCCTCAAAAGAGTCTAAACATTCTACTTCCAAGTAGAATTCCATCTCTTCATTTAAGTTTTAAATGAAGATTTGAACTAATTATTCCTTGGGAATGTGGAAAGAACATCTGCTAGAAATGTGTCTCCATCTTTGCAAATATGTTCAGAATAACTCTCCATTTTTTAATTTAGTATTGCATAAATCAGCCATGGAGACATCTCATTCTATGTTATGTGCATGATTCATAACAAAATTTTGAACTAAGTCAGCAAATGTCTAGATTCCACCTGGAAACTGGGAAAACCATTGCATAGCTGATCCTCCTAGACTTTGAGGAAAAAGGTGCATTAAGTACATTTCATCATGAGAAAACTCTAAGAAAGATGTGTAAAATTCTTAGACATGATCCCTAGGATCACCCTTTCCTTTGTATTTGTCAAACTTGGGAGCCTCAAAGTTCCTAGGAAAAGGTGACATGATTATGTTCCTATCAAATGCATAAGGACATATGTCCTCTAGAGAATATCTTTTCTGTGATCTCCCTAAATTCTTTATCTGTTGTGAGAGATCATTTATCTGTTGGTGTAAGATATCTATATATGTATTAGGGGGTGGGATATAACCATGGTCATCATGTTGGTATTGATTGCGGTCATAGTTATGGGTATTTCATTACCTACGATCATTTTGATCCTTGTTTCGATGATGATTAGTTTCCACTTGATCATTTATTTCTACTACTTGGGAAACATCATAGCATGGAGGGGGTTTTGTACCTTTTTGTGCTAGTTTGAGAAAGTGAGCATTTGCATTCCCTTTGAAGATCATGTCAAAGATTTTGTTGAACCTAGGATTACTATTTGCTTCTTCTATTTCCTTGTGTAGGAGTTTGTGAATCTTCTACTCCTATGAATTATTTATGGTGAAAAGGATTCATAGTTTCATCATCCTCTAAGTCATGTTGAAATTCTACCTGCTTACACCTGATGGATCTAGTCCTAGCCATGCAAAAATTTATTTATGAAAGCGGGATCGTGATGAATGTGATGATCTACCTCTTTCTATAGCTCCAATGTTTGACTAAAATGAGATGAATTGGTTGTCCTGAGTGAATGATTCTCAAGACCACAAGTGCATCAATAAAGTACTCTTTAGATATTTAGTTTGGTGTTCAACACTTTTGAGGTAAGGTATAGCGAGTGTTGTGATTGACATTTACAAGCTAGCTAACTATGAGAGGATGTACTCATTAGTTGGTTTTACCTACCATACATGACTAGTATGAACTCTTAGGATTATTGATCCTAGATGTTAGAGATATATTAATAAGTTGACATGTTGGATGAATATGCAAGATCTAAAAGAGACTAAGGACAAAACTTGTTAATGTTGAAAATTAAATGGATTATGATTTGTTAGATGGATTCTCACAATAAGTGTAAACTTTTGAGCTTCTAGTAGGAGATTTTTGGGTTGTGGAATGTAAGATGATTGGATGTGTAGCATCCTAAAATTGCGAAACTTGCAATTTCGACTGCATTTCGGTCTTCACGATGGCGATGCAACACAGAACCTGAATGGAGACCCCGAAACTTGCTCATGGCATCAAAAACTGCATTTTTCCAACACCCTGGCCTGATCCTCCTTGCACCCTGCTGTCTCGGGAGGTGGGACCAGAGCGCCCAGCGCCCTGGTCCCCCAGGACCATGGCACCTAGCGCCCTGGTCCCTGGCCCTATTTTGGGCCCGGTCTCCTATGGGGCTTCGGGTCTTTTTGTTTGCAAATTGGAAAATAACATTTCTTGGTCGGCCTAAGGTCAGGAAAATCAATCTATTAACCCTAATTGGCAAGTATATAAACTACATTTTCCTCTCTCATTTGGATAGATGGAAAAAAGGTGGAAGCGATACTCAAACATTCAAACATTCAAGCATTCAAGCATTCAAGCATTCCTTCAAGCAATTGATCATTCTAAGTCTCCATTCAAGGCTAAGTGTTGCATTCAAGACAAGGATTCAACCATTGAAGAGGAGATCACATACTACAACATACAACATACAACATACAACAACATCTACACCTTTGCATGTAAGAATACAAACATTCTTACAACAAGGTACTAGTACTTGTTTTACATTACAATCATTTACATTTACAACATTTCTCATTTCTTGGTTAATTCCAAAACCAGGGTTTGACCTAAGGGCAAACCCCTAATCCCTAACCCCCCAATCATCTTCTCTTTTCTATGTGTAGGTTGCAGGTACGCAGCTAAAATTGAAGATCTGGAATCCTTGTGCAGAGACGAACAGATCCCCCTTCGTTTCGCGGATTTTTTCGGAGGACCGTGTGCATGCCGGGTGCCATCGTCCCATCAACTTTTGCTCAAATTTGCAGGACAACGCCATCTCAACATTTTACTGCTAATTCCAGGTCCACAGCTTCATCCTATATCCCTATCTCTGTTTATAAGCGAATCTTTCTCACTTTTTATGCATTCCTAGCTTAATCATTCTATCTACATTCTTTACAAAAGAGGGTAGCCTTGCTGTCTTAACCCTTGAAACTCATTTAGGATCCAATCTTCCATTGTGTGGGATTGGATCTTGTGGGTTTCAACCCCTCTTTTGAATGTAAAGTCTCCCCTAAGTGAAAAACCGTCAACCCTAGTAACCTCCCTTCTCTCTCCTTGGAGTTGGAAGAGGGGAGAGCAACTAGGGTTCGATTTTTCCGCTTTACATTTTGGTGAACCCAACGTGAACATCCTTTCTAATTATTCATGGTTAGATCTGAAAATTTGCTTCCTTAATTACATTTCCATGTTTGATCTTTTGCAAATTTTAGAGGTTAATTGCATAAAAACCCTAAAATTTTCTTTTTAGTAATTAAGCTTGTGAAATGTCTAAATGTTAATGCTTGTTTCAGATCTACCCTTCTATTGCAAACTATCAATTCATATTTGTGCTCTAATTCTGAAAATTAAGTGGTTAAGTGTCAAAACCCTAATTTTTGAAACCCTCTTGATTCAACCTTTGTCTGACAATTTCACTGATCAAAACATCTCCAAATCAGCTGTAACTTTGGATTCAGCAACAAAATCATAAAATCTTTCATCCCTGAAAATTTGGAAAAAAGTTGCGAGGACCGTGTGCACCCCGAGCGCCATCGTCCCCGACATTTTTTCTGAAATTTCGGGGTCTAGATCTTACTGTATTTTTCTGCTAAAATCCAAAATTTTGGCTGATTTTATCAATTATAACACTTTCAAAATTAAAGTCAAAGTTGGTCTTGTGGTTGCTTGGATTAAGGCTTCTAATTATTCAAAAATTGTTGAAATTGAAAATTTGTGTCAAAATTGTGTTCTTATTGTCCTAAATCTGAAAAGTGTGTTAGCATTCATTCAAAATTTTAGTGCTTTATTCAAATTCTTGCAATTTGTGACTTTTGAAATCAAGTGCTTAATTACAACAACTTTGATTTCCGCTTTCAAAATTGAATTTTGCGTGAAATTGAGTCAACTTTTAAATTTGAAAACTTGCATTGCTTTGGCTATTCCCTCTAAAATCATAAAATCCAAAATTTCAGTTTCCTTCTCTTTTTCAAAATTCAAATTTTGCATTTTTCGACAATCTTGGTAGGGTTCAATTTTGAGATTGCAACTTTAATTTGGCCTATCTACAAATCGTAAAATCACTCAATTTTTTTAGATTAGCTCTAAAATCATCATAACTTTCATCCCTGCAAATTTTGAAAAAAGTTGCGAGGACCGTGTGCACTCCGAGCGCCACGGTCCCTAACATTTTTTTCGAAATTTCAGGAGATTGTCGTGATTGCATTTAACAGCTTAAATCTAGGAGATTGGCTGATTTTACTGAAATTTACTGCCTCTAAAATTCAAAATCTTCTCTCCCTCTCTAGTGCATGAGTTTTACAACAATAAGCCCTACTTACACTATTCCCATTAGACGAAGCCTTAGAATTAAGTCTTTCCAAGGTTTAATTACTGAGGAGATGGAACCTAATTTGAATAGCCTTTTTAACGAGGACATGGGTAATCCCTCTAATCCTCCTAATGATGAAGAAGCTCTCCATGAGGTTTCTGTAGAACAACTTGCGAAATTGAATAACCAATTTGACGATTTTCGACAATGGATGTCTCAAGAATACCCCGATAGTCAAGCTCTTCCTTTAATTGAGGGTCTAAAACATATGCTTCAAAGTGATAAGAATGGAATTGATATTTTGCATGGTATTGCACACATTATGGATTCGAATGTGATGCCTGTGAAGAGTTGTGCTGAAACTTTAGGATATACACAACCTCCCACTCAAGTCAATCATTCTATTCCTCTGACAACTTCTATTGCTAGCATACCTACCTTTACATCAAACATAATGACTACTTCTATACAAGACATTCTGCCTATGATCACCAGTCATGGGGGCAATCCTTCCTCTTCAATCAACCCTCTGCCTTTATTCAATCCGACTTCTTCATTCATTCCTTCAATGAATGTTCCTATTACATCTCCACAAATGAACATGACGCAAGGGGGCAATTCATTTAGCCATTCCATTCCTCCTTGTAGTTTTCCTCCTTTCCAATCATCTCCTATGACTAACTATCATAATGTCACGCCACCTTACTCTCAATCAATACCTTCTTTCAATAACATAATACCTCCATCACAATATAACACGTCTAATATGAACTCTTCGACTGAAGTGACCATTAACAATCTTGCACAAACTGTCTCTTCTTTATAGCAACAAATTGCCTCTATGAATCAATCTAAGCTTAGTGTGCCCACATTTGATGTTGCAAGCCCACTTTCTCTTGACATTGTTCGAGCTATTCCCCTTAAACATGTTGAAATCCTGCATTTGGAGCTTTATAATGGTAAAGGTGATCCTCTAACACATGTTAAGACTTTTCAAACGATATGTACCGATTTTGCTTATGACCAAAGGTTGCTTGCAAAACTTTTTACTAGAACATTAAGAGATAAAGCCCTACAATGGTATTGCTCATTGCCTTCTTATTCTATTACTTCTTTCCAACAACTTGCAAATGCTTTTATTCAACAATTTCAAAACAATATAAGTCCTAAAGTTACTTTGATTGATTTAATGCATTGTAAACAAGGTGTTAAAGAAAAAGTGACTGATTTCATTGGTAGATATAAGCATTTGTATGCTCAAATCTCTTTTTCAGTGCCTGACAATGATATTCTAAGAATCTTTATTTCTAATTTACAAAAAGATATTCGAGACAAACTTCTGTTTTCTGAGTTTACTTCTTTCCAATAGTTGTGTGCAACTCTTCACAATTATCAACTGACTATGAGTCAAATGGAACAATCACATCCTATGGCTCCGAGTGATAAGGGTGATAGTAGTCAACAACCATTTGGAAAGTTTAAACCGAACAGAGAGTCCATTAAATTCAATGAAAACATCATCAACAACAATGTGAATGCAGCATCAGGTGTGCCTCCTATTTCTAAGTTTTTCAAGAAAGAAAGAAAGTATACTCCTTTGAATGAATCATTGCATAGTATTATGAATAAGCTATTGGAACAAAATGTGCTTACTCTTCCTCCTATAAGGCAAATTGATCCTGCAAAGATTAATTCACCTTATTTTGATAACAAATCTTTTTGTCAATTTCATCGTCAACCTGGGCATGATACTGAAAAATGTTTTGCTTTAAAGGGTAAAATTCAAGATTTGATTGATAATAATACTATCTCTGTTTCTGGAGTGAATGATAAAGGCAACACATCTGTAGCTCCTCCTAACCAAAATCTTCAGATTTTTACTGATCCATTACCTTCTCATACCTCTAATGCGATTGAGACTAATGATTCCTCTTTCTCATCTGATGGTCTTGTGTCTATGACTCCGAATGGGATTAACTTTGTAGAACAGCAAGAAAATCCTAAAGAACCTTCCATCACATTTGATTCTAATGAAACTATCAGGGCACCTGATGGTCCTTTATACATATTTGCAAAAGTCAAGAATACACCTTGCCATGGAGTGCTTATTGATCCTTCGTGCATGGTTAATGTTATTACTGAAGAATTTCTTTTTACTTTGCAATTGAATCAAGTGATCTATGACAAAATAGATGTGATTGTGAAATTATTTGATGCATTTTCTTCTCCTGCGATTGGTTCTATTAAATTACCTATTGAGGTCCATAACAAATCTCTTGATGTGAACTTTGCTATTATTCCTTCATCCGAACAATTTTGTGTGAAGCTAGGCTATCCTTGGCTATCTTCCATGAAAGCTATTGCTTCTCCTATTCACAAGTGTTTGAAATTTCCCAATAATGGTGAAGTTGTTACCGTCAATCATAGTCTCTTTAAACCAGCTGAAAGAACTTCTAGTGTTCCTATTGATTATTTTTGGCCTAAACAATTCCAATCTCTTCCTCCGCGAAGTGATCATCTTTTCAAATCTTATCAAAAGTGGAAAATAGATATGATTCTATCTCTAAGTGAACCTAGAACACCCAAACTTGATATTCCTATTGTTCTTGAGAAGGAAGTTCTTCCTTTGAAAGATAAAACTAATGTCTTTCCTCAAGAAGATTCCCAACCCGTTCCTATGGATGTGACTATGTCTATGCCGAATAAACTTTCTAAAAGCAGACCTATACCTCCTCGTCATGATGGACTTGGTCTCCTTCCTAAACCAAATATTCCTCCTTTATATGGAGAAGTTCCTCCTCCTTCTTTTTATAGAGAGAAGAGACCTTCCTCTTCTCCTATTATCTAGCCTAAGAGACCACAACCTAAACACCCAAGTGATAAGGATGAGAACATTCCTCCTCCTCAATCTTCTCCACTTCCTACTAAGACTAGACGAAATCATTCTGCGCGCGAACGCTGACGAAAGCATCGTCTTAGAGCTCAAGCTGCTGCTTCTCAAACTTTACAATCTCCAAAAACACCTTCAACAAGCATTATTCCATTCTCTCCAAAATCTCCTAAACATAAGATGCATGATGATCTTGATCCTGTGCAAGTTAAAGATCCTATTTTTATAAATCTTGATGATGCTATAGATGAAAATGTTATTAATGATGAAAATGTTACTTCTCTTGCTTCTGATAGTGAATATGAATATGTTGATGTTGATAACCATTTATCTAATGAATTTTCTAAAGCACTTATCCTAGCTCCTAGACAAGAACAACGTGGCTTGGAACATGACCATAGCCCTTGTTTGGATCTTGTGATAGCTCCATCTGTTGTGTTGGATGTTCCTCCTCTAGCGTGTTCCCTACCTTCTCGAAACATTGATCAACAAGATCGGGAGGTAGATGACGTGCTAGACTAGTTACATTAGCATAGCAGATTCTCTCCTCCTCTCTTTTGTTACTTCTTCTATATGTTATTCTCATTCTTCTATTTGTTGTCCTTAGTGTTGTCTACTTGAGGATGATGCAAAGCATTGAGATCTCTTTTGGTCTCTCTCATGTTGACTCAAAAGACACATGTGTTCCCTTCTTCTAGGTGACCTTCCTTGATTGGGGAATGAAGAACAATTATGCATACATACATATGATATATATACATGAATTATCATACAGCATACTGACTCCGAGGAAAGCAAAGTCACCTCGTGCTTTGTGTTTTGTGTCTATTATCCTTGGGTTTATCTCACACTTGGGGGCTAAATCTTTGTGATAACGTGCTCCTTTCCCTTCTCATTTCTTATGTGTATCACTATGTTAAAGCAATCACCCCCGTTGAGGCGTGTACGATCGCTTTAACGTAGGGGGGCATACACCCCATCTATCCCTTCAGGATACTTGAAAATTTCTTGGTGAACTTAGCTATGCCTTGAAAATTTTTGGTATTTTTCTTACATGACTCATAGTGAGGGAACCTTACTACTGACAGTCATGGTTCTCCCTCGTGATCTTCCCTTTTACTTTGTCAATTGAAGTTGTAAGATCCTTAGTCCACTGGGGGCTTGGTGTGTCTTGCCTCCTTGACATGGTGAAAGTCTTTCAATGTTGTTTCCTTGTACTTTACCAGAAGTATGAGCGTACATACTCCCGCTAAAGTGGGGGCTAAATGTAGCGTCCTAAAATTGCGACACTTGCAATTTTGACTGCATTTCGGTCTTCACGATGGTGACGCAACACGGAACCTGAATGGAGACCCCGAAACTTGCTCATGGCATCAAAAACTGCATTTTTCCAGCACCTTGGCCTGATCCTCCTTGCACCCTGTTGTCTTGGGAGGTGGGACCAGAGCGCCCAGCGCGCTAGTCCTTCAGGACCAGGGCACCCAGTGCCCTGGTCCCTGGCCCTATTTTGGGCCCGGTCTCCTATGGGGCTTCGGGTCTTTTTGTTTGCAAATTGGAAAATAACATTTCCTGGTCACCCTAAGGTCGGGAAAATCAGTTTATTAACCCTAATTGGCAAGTATATAAACTACATTTTCCTCTCTCATTTGGATAGATGGAAAAAAGGTGGAAACGATACTCAAACATTCAAACATTCAAGCATTCAAGCATTCAAGCATTCCTTCAAGCAATTGATCATTCTAAGTCCCCATTCAAGGCCAAGTGTTACATTCAAGACAAGGATTCAACCATTGAAGAGGAGATCACATACTACAACATACAACATACAACATACAACAACATCTACACCTTCGCATGTAAGAATACAAACATTCTTACAACAAGGTACTAGTACTTGTTTTACATTACAATCATTTACATTTACAGCATTTCTCATTTCTTGGTTAATTCCAAAACCAGGGTTTGACCTAAGGGCAAACCCCTAATCCCTAACCCCCCAATCATCTTCGCTTTTCTGTGTGTAGGTTGCAGGTACGCGGCTAAAATTGAAGATCTGGAATCCTTGTGCAGAGACGAATAGATCCCCCTTCGTTTCGCGGATTTTTCGGAGGACCGTGTGCACGTCGGGCGCCATCGTCCCGTCAACTTTCACTCAAATTTGCAGGACAGCGCCGTCTCGACATTTTACTGCTAATTCCAGGTCCGCAGCTTCATCCTATATCCCTATCTCTGTTTATAAGCGAATCTTTCTCACTTTTCATGCATTCCTAGCTTAATCATTCTATGTACATTCTTTACAAAAGAGGGTAGCCTTGCTGTCTTAACCCTTGAAACTCATTTAGAATCCAATCTTGCATTGTGTGGGATTGGATCTTGTGGGTTTCAACCCCTCTTTTGAATGTAAAGTCTCCCCTAAGTGAAAAACCGTCAACCCTAGTAACCTCCCTTCTCTCTCCTTGGAGTTGGAAGAGGGGAGAGCAACTAGGGTTCGATTTTTCCACTTTACAGGATGATATTTTGAAGGAAGATGAGTTGACAAATAAGAATGAATGAAAGGTTATGCTAGACGGGAAATGAATCAATAGGTGATTTCTTGTTGAAAAAGATTAGACAAGGAGATTTGGCCACTTCTATTGAGATATTGGGACAAGGTGGATCTTTGTTGAAAGGCACATGATCTCAAAGATTCTTTGTCAAACTCATTTCCATAACCAGGTAGATAATTGTGAAAATGATGAAGGAATGTTCAATTTTTTAACAAGAGTATAGTTTATATAGAAAAATATTCCCTTCTTTAAGATCTCTTTTTGGTTAGGTGTCTTATTTTTGAATCGGTAGTGAATAGACTTCTTGATATGCTTGAGGGACTTGAGAATATGACGCATTTGGAAAATTTATTGTAGAGACCTGTTTTGTTCAGTTGAGGATATGTACTTGTTTTGAATATTTGATTTTGACAAGAAGACACATCAAGCACATGAACACATATTTTCTTGGTAGAGTAACTTTGAAACGAATTCGATGAAATGTGTATGATCTAGGATATTTTCAAACCCCAATGATTTCCACAAGTTTTGAACAATTGAAGACACATCAATCGGACTCTCCTATTTTCAAGTTGTCATTATGATATCACAGCTCATAGCCTGGAATCTTCGTTAGCTCAAACAACCATGTCACACCCTAGGGTGTGTCTAGTTTCTTGCCTTTTACCAGATGTTGACCCAAAGAGAATTTCTTCTCAGTTGAATCATTTTCTTGGGAGCCTTATGTTGACTTCTTGGGGGTGGATTCTTCCCCACCCTTGCATTATGATATTATAATATTTGGTTACTGGCTCGGCTAGATTTTACTCATGGTTTTTAAAAAGGGTTTATGTTTGGTGCGTCAATGTTAAACTCCCTCAAGGGGCCTCCCAACCTTTAGAACAAAGGATTTACACATCACAAGGATACTAGGGGAGGGATATCAATGAGCACTATCGTTGGATGTGATTTTCATCACAACCACGTTTGATTATAGTGGGTTAGAATAACTTGGCTTTAGTCGTTCCCACTTATGTCATTCCCCTCTCACTCATCCTTATTGGTTGCTCAAGAGGGAAGACCTTCTAAAGGTGTCATCTTCATGCAATGAATTGAAAGAGTGATTCTGGCTTTTTGGTCACCCAATTAAGGGGAGAGCATATGCCTATAACTTTACAAGCATGGTAGACAAAGTTCAATTAACCCTTTACTTAAGCTATGTGCCTATTTTAAGCATGTAGATAATGGAAATGAACAATTATTTTGAAAAAGATCTTCATGCTAAGCCCTACAAAAAATTGTCAGTAGTTTGAATTCTTCTCTTTCTGATCATCAATTGTCAAAATTCACCTACAAAACAAACTAAGGCACTTGAAACGTTGTGAGTTCTCAATCCTAAAATGACAAATTGATTGTACTTTTTAAACTTGAAATTGACAAGTTGATAGTTCTTTTCAAAACTGAAAAATGACAAGTTGAATGTTCCTTTTAAACCTTGAAAATGACAAGTTGATTGTTTGTTTGAAGTCATTTGTTGCGAAGAATCAAATTGCCTATTCTAGGATTGATCAATTTGAACCAATTAATAGATTTATCAGAAAAGATTTGCAATTTTGAGACCTTGACAACCTGCAAACAAAATTTATTAGAAATCCACCTTTATACGTGCATCTGCACCCTTGTTAGATAATAGTTAGAAAAAAAACAAATCACTCAAAGAAATGATTTAAACACTTACAGGTTCATGTGGCATGATTGTCAATTTTCCTTATTTGGCCCACGTGTAACTGCTCTAATAAGTCATGTAATCCATATTTTCCAATTTTCTTATGTATTCCACTTGTCGTGTCCTTCTGGCAAGTCTCCTTGGAAACTTGTAATAATGATAGTGGTACCACTCCATAAATTATCAACGTCAACAAACTAATCAAATTAAATTGTGAATCATAAGGCCCATATAGGTCCCACCATCAAACTGCCTCTCCACTGCGGTTTGTGGTCAAAGGCTTGATTGAATGTAGGATAAAATGAAATCAAGTAAGTCATTCATTGGATGTAGTGATTATGGGATATGCACAAAATAAATTTGTTAAAAATACTCTTTACACCTCCTTTCGCACTGTAATATTCTTACCTTGTAAACAAATCTCCACCCGTATGAACTTACAATATAGTTGTATAACAAGTGAAATTACAACCCAAGTAACTTGTAACAACATGTATCTCACTATAGTGAGCACTTGCACTCAATAGAGGATGATCACAATAGTCATTCCATAAAAGATAATGATTATAAACCTTGAGTTGCATAAGAAAAACCATTAGAAAAGAAAGTGCTTTTTGTCATTCATTGAGTATAGCAGCATGAGAAAGAAGTCGACATGTTAGAAATGAGTGGCATAAATATGAAATTAAATGTCACATTGATGGCCATGATGGCAAGATCTACACCAATAGAAGGCGTTAGAGACTAGCAATGTCTTTGTTTGTGCGCAGATTGCCTCAAAGAGATGGTGTATCATGCAAAAGGGATCTCAGCTAGGCCAAAGGTTCAATTGAGTCACCTATAGAAAAAGCACAGAAGGTAGAGAGTGCATGAGATGTACAAAATGAAGTTAGTGAAAAAAAATTTAAGTACATGGATCAGAGATGTAAAGGCAGATTATATGGCCTAACAGAATGCTTCACAAAGGTGTCATCTCAAGGAACGTAGTGATAGTATGATATTGGATTGTTGAAAAGATTTTTAAAAAATTAAGCAACTAGAATATCCAGGTGCACAACCAAATGCCATGATCTTTTCTAGAAAACTCTCTGTCTGTGTGTGGCAAAATGAGAATTTAATGTTCACAAAAAAAAGCAAACATTATAGTCTTTCAAGTAAATGCTATTTGTAAGTATAAAGCCAAAATGCCACAAAAAGTAAATGTATTGGCTGGTATAAAAATAATTCTTTGCCAGTGTCCTTGTTGCAGGTGTAAAGAAAAAATCAACCTAAATAAACTAGATGATATAAAGTCTTAAAAAGATTTCAACTCATGGAGTGCATAGATTGCAAGATATGCACAAAGAAGATTTGTTAAAGGATTTAAAAACGGTAAAGAAAATGTAATTTTGGTGGGCATAAAGCCAAATGGGATGGCCTTTACCTCAAGACGTATTGGAGATTTGGAAACAGGTGTGGACACCTATCAATGCAAAAATGGTAGAATTTTTTTGTGAAATGTTATAGTTGTACCTGCCCTGGTCGACATGTTAGCAAAATGTGGAAGTCGGTTTGAAAAAAAATGCTTTAGAGAGATGTCATGTTATGGAATACAATGATGGCAAGATATGCATTATAGATGCGTTGAAAAGGTTTAACAAAAACTTTCCAACAAATGCAACTTGCAGGTGAAAAGTTAAATCCCACGACTTTTGCTAGCAACCTCACGGACTGTGCGTATTGGGAAGTTCTGAAACAAGGTATAAACATTGCTTGATGATATCAAAGAGTGTCATAGGAGAACATCGATTTATAGGCAATAAATAATCAATGATGCTACAAAGCAAGCTCTCACAAAATTGCTTTACACATAATGTTGATTTGCACTAGCTATGGACCAAAATAAGATAAATGCGTGCTTTATATGTGGTGGCATGGCTAAAGAGGTAGAACACAAATCCTTCTACAATATGCCGACAATCACACTTGCTATCTTAACATGACAATCACAAAAAATCCTTGATCCTTCACTATGAAATATACTACAACCACATAGATCTCATTTTTTTCTATGTTTTTTTTCAACCATAAATCAAAAGTTACAAATTATATGCATGGAATGAGGTGAGAATATGTTTGATCTGCATGATTGGAAGGCAACCACTCAACTTTTGTTGATTGGCTGATCACACAATCCCGCTCATAATGAAAAGAAACAACACACTCGATTCATCAATGAAAGTGAGAGCTTCTACAATCTTTCTTGCAGAGACATACACACTATAGATGAAAAGATGCACGAATACGCCAATACACCACCAATCAAATGACAACAATAATAAAAAAATAAATCACAATTACTAGATGAAGCCGATCAAATATGTGCAGGAAAAAGCCTTACCGCCCACAATACTTAGCAGCCATGCATACTGCCACTAAAACTAAAAAATAATGATGCAGGAGAGACAAATAATCACGACCAAGGTCAGCTCCAGATCAGACTTAGAAAGGTTGATTCAAGTAGTCCTACTTCACCAGCTACACATGACTATATCAATAAAAACCCGATCATAATGATTGAAGTTCATGATTTGTTCTAGCCATTGCAAAATAACTACGGGCTATAGAAACAATAAATGTCTCTCAAAACATTGATGAAACAAAAAATGATGTATCAAAGAAAGGCAACATAAAGAGTGCCGATGTCCACTGTGCAAAATGGATGTAGTCCTCAAATGTTGACTAGAATAAGGACTTAGGTCAGTTTGATTCATGCTAGGTTCACCAAATGAAACATAATAAAATAGTTAGTCATAGATTAGTCGCCTACATAATAATTAAAACCATTTAAAAATCTTATGAAGGAAGATTAGTAAGTAAGAAGTTAGGAAGGAAATAACAAAATGAAACATGAATATTAAACTTCCCCATGATGCTCCCTTGCATGAGCTCTTCCTTGTCCTCCTCCTCTCCAAGATCCTACTACTATGTGGAGTATGCCCTCAATTTGAGCTCTTAACTACAAAAGGGATGCCGAATGGAGGATGGGAGATGATTGATTATGGTCAAGTGTTTAATGAGGATGCAAATGAAGTATTAGAGGCTAAATAGAAATTCCAATGAGTGGAAGAACTAGAGAATAATATAATGGCTTCCCATAAAATATTCAAATTCTAAGTAACAATGCATAGTGCATGGATAACTCTTGTGCATGTGAGTAGCCTCAATAATTAAGGAATTAGGCCTATGTATAGAGGAAATGGGCAAATGAAGGGTTGAGATTGAGTTGATTGAGGAAGGGTTAGGATTACCTAAGGAAGTGGTGATCCTCAATCCATGAACTCCTCTTCAAGCCAATCCCATGTTTACAAGTGTCAATAAGGGAAGGCTTGAGAGGAGAGGGACAAAGCATTAAATTCTTGAGGAGATGTGATGGTTACCATGGGTGGTTAGGTCAAGGTTAGGTTAATGGATAAAGATTTTATCCAAGGGGTAAAGGAATGTGCAAGGGTTAAAGGGTTATATTGGTCAAAGCCTTTAAGGCTTAAGGGGACTTAAGGGTTACCATGGACGGTTAGGCTAAGGGATAATCCTTTAACCAAGGGTTGGGGGAATGTGCAAGGGTTAAAGATGGGTTAGCTTGGTCAAAGCATTAAATGCTTGAAGAGACTTGAGGGTTACCATTGATGGTTGGGTTAATGGATAAGTCTCTACCCAAGGATCAAAGGTAGGTTAGTTTGGTCAAAGGCCCATGTGGGTTAACTTGTGGAAGAGAAAAGGGTTTTAATGCTTTGTAAGAGCCTTAAATGTTATTAAGAAGCGACTCTTCTCTAATCCCTTAGTTTAGGAATGTGAAAACAATTAGAGAGCGATTAGACTAATAATAAGGGGTTTGGACATGATTAGGAGAAGGGTTAGAGTTCAACTTGCATTTTCTAGAAAGTGCAAGTGGGTGAAGGTTTTAGATTTTAAATAAATATTTATTTATTTAAATGTGAGGGATGGGCTTTTAGGGATTTAAATAAATATTAATTTATTTAAATGTGAGAGAGGGTATTAATTAAACAAATATGGTTTATTTATTTAATTAATTATCAGAATATGGTTTAATGATTTAAATCAAATAAATTGAATAATTTATTTAATTAATAGAAGAAGAGGGTTAAGATGAATTAATTAAATATTAATTTAATTAATTATTGATCGATGGTTAAATAATCAAATAAATACTAAGTATTCATTTAATTAAGTGGATAGATTTGGGTGTCTACTATATATATATATATATATATATATATATATATATATATATATATATATATATATATATATATATATATATATATATATATATATATATATGTGTGTGTGTGTGTGTGTACATATATATGTATGTAAATATGTACATATATATACATTTATATATATATACACACATTTTTATATATAGATGTACATGTACATATACATATGTACATGTATACATATAGATGTACGTGTACATACACATATGTACATGTACATATGTACATGTACATATGTATATGTACATGCACATGTATATATATATATATGTATGCGTATATATATGTATATATGTACATATGTATATGTATATGTATATGTATACATATATATACATATATATATATATATATATGTATGTATATATATATGTGTATACATATATACATATATGTGTGTGTGTGTGTGTGTGTACATATATATACATACATATATATATACACATATACATATATATATATATATACATATATGTATACACATATACATATATATATATATACATATATGTATACACACACACACACACACACACACACACACACACACACATATATATATATATATGGACAACTGAGAGGGGTGGAGGGGGTGAATTAGTTGTCACCAGATTATAGAACTTTAAGCATTCAAATCCTTATTATCAGAACACATAAAATGAATACCGGAAAGCATAAACAAAATACCTAAATAATAGATATAGCAATCAAACATAAGCATAAATCATAGAATAGTTACCATCCATCCATAACACATGACACCAAGATTTGTACGTGGAAAATCTAGTAAAGGGAAAAACCACAATGGGAAGCCTACCCATAGTGAGATAATACACTACAGTAAGTACGTGATTACAATATGAGGGGCCTGCACATGTAGGAAGGCCATCAACCTAGAGTGCATTTCTCATCACAAAAGGGAGCCTCACTAACCACAAAAACATCAGACTACAATCCAGAAAGAAGAGTGAATTGAAAGTATAGCATCTCCTATGCCTAAGTACAATTCCGGTTAAGCTCAATACTAGAGGCCTTAAACCTCTCTTACAAACCCATTTCGATCACCTATGATTGACCGAACCTTCTACATATGATTAAAACATTATTCGCTCATAGATAAACCTATATACTTGACCTATGATCTACAAAGAGATCTTACATCATATTTATACCAACCTAGGGCCTGAACAATTAGGTCAACCACCAAAAAGATAATACAATAAATTCATAACATAAAATCATAATCCAATGATCAACCAAGTTGTATTAGGATGAAAACATTGTAAACCAATCCTTAAATCCCACTGGTAACACATAAGGAACATCCTTCAACACGTTACATAAACTGGCCCATAACCTAGATAACACCAGACACAAAATAGGTTGCCATAAACCAAATCCAACACCACTGATGAACTGGAACATGAACAAGATAACCAACACCATCTTGAAATCCATCTAGAAGCCGCACCACCACCACTTATCACGTGCATCAAAAGATCTTCAACAAAGCTCTACCAGTAAAACCCTTACTGGTGACGAAAAGGCATACTAGAACAAATGATATCTCTTGAGTCATCAAATCACAAACCAACTGATTATGATACACATATAAATAGCATGAATGACAGATCCAAACCAAACCATACCGAACCATACCAAATCAATATAATAAACAACCACTCTAACGGAACCAACTGGAAGCTGGTAAACAACCAAAAAAATGGGTGTTGCCATCAATGACAAAACATCAATGCAACACATAATCATTTCCTCCAAATTGCCAACAATCTCCCCCTTTGGCATTAATGGCAACACTAGATGTGAAAAACATCCAAGTGCTAAGAAATGCCAAACAAGTCTCCCCCAATAGAAGACAACCAACAATCTCCCACAAAATGGTATAGCAATGAAGTTCCAAACCAAACTCTCCCTTTTACTGATATTTTGTTAAGCTATGTTTTTCACATATATCTCTCCCCCCTTGACATCAATGCAAAAAATATGACATCAACATATCATAAAATTCATAAATCCTTTGCATGTTACAACTGACTACTCTCCCTGATTAGTAGCACCACCACATCAATCCAAAATAAATAATAGCTTTGATAATGCATATCGGTATGATGCCAATCAACATCACTCAAGTCTCTATCAGAGAGGAAGAAACCCCCAATCTGTCTCTGAAGTACTCAAATGATTCTTTAGGCAAAGGTTTAGTGAAAATGTCCACAATCTGCTCTTTAGTGTTCACATAAACCAGTCTCACTTCATTTGCTTCCACCTTCTCCTTCAAAAAGCTATACTTGATAGATATGTGCTTTGTCTTAGAATGAAATACTAGATTCTTTGATATATCGATAGCAGCAAAGTTATCATAGTGAATAACTACCGATTCATTACAATCCACCTTTATATCCTTCAACATTTGCTTCATCCATAGAACTTGTGTACAGTTAGTAGCAGCAACAACATACTTAGCTTCAACATTAGGTAAAGAAGTGCATGACTGCTACTTGCTGATCCATGAAACAAGTTTCTTTCCAAGAAAGAAAGCTCCACAATACTCATTTGTTCCCTGCAAATACCTAAAAAATCCTTTTCATTGCACTCTCATGATTTTCTCTAGGATCACTCTGATATCTTGATACAATACTAACTGCATTCATTTTATCCTATCTAGTCTGAGTTAGATATAACAAACCACCAATCATAGACTTGTACCTAGTGGGATTTACCAGTGTAGCTGCATCATTCTTTGTCAATTTCTCACTTGTAACCATATTAGGAGTACTAACCGTTTTAGAATTTCCCATACCAAATTTCTTCAATAACTCTCAAGCATACTTAGTTTGATAGATGAAAATACCTTTATCAGTCTGATTAATCTACAAACCTAAGAAAAATATCATCTCCCCAATCATAGACATCTCAAATTCATTCTTCATATTGTTAGAGAACTCCATACACAACTTATCTTCACCTCCAAAAATGATATCATCAACAAAGACCTCAATAATCAATATGTCATCATTAGTGATCTTATAATATAAATTACTGTTAGCATTACCTTTAATGAAATCAAGCTTCAAAAGATGTTTATCCAGTCTTGCATACCAGGCTCTAAGGGCTTGTTTCAATCCATATAAAGCTTTCTTTAACCTGCAAACCATGTTTTTGTCATTTGAAAGTGAAAATCCATCAGGTTGCTTAATATAAACTTCCTCTTTAAGATCTCCATTAAGAAATGCACACTTAACATCCATCTGATAAATTTTGTAGCTCTTATGAGCAACATAAGCAAGAAATAATCTCATAGCTTCAATCCTAGCTACTAGTGCAAAGGTTTCACCATAATCAATTTCTTCCTTCTGAGAATATCCTTTACAAACTAATCTAGCTTTATTCCTCACAATTTGTCCATCCTCATTCAATTTATTCCTAAAAACCCATCTAGTTCCAATAACATTTTTATTTTTAGGCTGGGGAACTAAAGTCCATGTGTTATTCTTTCCTATTTGATCCAATTCTTCTTCCATAGCTTTCATCCAACTTTCATCTTTACAAGCTTCAATTACTAATGTCGGTTCAACTTGAGAAATAAAACATAACTCATCATATACCAACCTTTTTCTTGTCATCACTCCTTTGCTTTTGTCTCCAATGATTCGAACTTCAGAATGATTCAACCTTACATACCTAGGAGTCTTCTAAATTTTTGTTCCTTTATCCTGATCTTCAGTTACTATTGAATTTTATAATGTTGTCGGAGTAACTAGTTCAATATTTTGTTTTGATGTAGGTTCTACCAGTTCAATTATGATCATTTCCACTGTTGGTTCTCTCTCATAGGTTCTAATTTGACTTTTGTTATGCTCCTCCACTTTGACATTTGTTGTCTCCACAATTCTCTGCAATCTTTTGTTATAACATCTATATGCTTTGCTTTCATTATAATAACCAAGAAATATTCCTTCATCACATCTAGGATCAAACTTTCCAATGGAATCATCTCTTTTGATATAGCATTTACTACCAAAGATTCTAAAATACTTAACTGCTAGTGTATGACCAAACCATAACTCATAAGGTGTCTTACCAGTATCTCCTTTAATATGAAATCCGTTGAATGCGTATACCGTTGTGCTTACAACTTATCTCCAGTAGATATGAGGTAGATTAGCTTCCATCATCATAGTTCTAGCTACATCCAAGATAGTTATGTTTTTCCTTTCCAAAACTCCATTCTGCTGAGGTGTCCAGGGTGCAGACAACTGTCTCCTTATCCCATTCTTCTCACAATAGATGTTAAATTCACCAGATGTGAGTCCTCCACCCTCATCTGGCCTTAAATATTTAATTTTCAATCCTATATCTATCTCAACTTTAGCTTTAAAGATTTTAAACTTTTCAAATGCTTCCGACTTCTCCCTTAGAAAAGTAACCCACATCATTCTATAATACTCATCAATGATTAGCATGAAATATCTATCACCCTAAAAACTTTAGATTCTAGAAGGACCACATAAATTAGTATGAATAAGATCAAGAACATCATTAGTTTGTCTTGTATACTCTTAAAAGAACTTCTAACTTGCTTTCCCATTTAACATTCCTTACATATCGGATTTGTGAGGCCCTACCCGACTCATTCTGACATTTCTGTTATTTTCATATTGAGACTATTATGGATGCTTTATTTTATGCATTATGGATTTAGAACTTATATGATTCCATGATTTGGATCACATTGACGTATATTGATGCTTCATTTTATGCTTATGAATATGGAACTTTATATGTTGCTATAATAGAATTACTTTGAAATGATGTATGCCATTATTGGATTTGTAGGACTTCATTTTGATGATAGAAATAGAATGGTTATAATATGAATGGATCAATTTTGAGGATTATGATAATTGCTTATGTGGAATCAAATTGGAATATATGAGATATTGATTTATTATTGTCAATTGTATGAGTGTTTGATGTGTAATGGAATTCATGTGTTTAATAATATATTTGTGATTATTTGGAATTACTAATGTGTTAATTGAGATGCGCAGGAAAATTATCCATGTGACCATGGAAATAATATGGAGAACCAAACCTAGACCTATGTACGTTTGTAAAGCCAGAGGTTGTCTATTTGGAGAGACAACACCCCATTTGTATTGTATTTTATTTGTGAAAGTAAATGATGCATGTGTGTTAAATTGATTTTATTAATTTGTGTAATCCTACAAGAGACAAATTCCATGTGTGATTTTTATATTGTATTTTATTGTGTCACTTGACACATGTGCTAATTAGTGTCATTGACTTTGACTTGTCTCTTGGAGGGAGTTTTGTTTCTACCAAAGCCATTCAAACATATGAGTGTGGTCCCAAATTTGCCTTGGGTAGGGAGTCTTGGGAGTGGTCAACTCAGGTTTGACCCGTAGGTTAACTTCAGTTGGGTTTCTAAGGGGTCAAATGGACTCCTAGGGTCAGTTTTAGGGCTTTTCCAAAGGTCCAAAGGGTATACCTATGGGTTAGGGGTATTTTTAAACATGTGACTACTCCCATGTGACTGTTTAGTCACCTCAAAAAGTGGCTTTCCCAAGGTGAACGAAAATTCAACTTAGAAGGTTCCTCCTAGGATAGACAACCTTCCCTTTTGGTGTCAGACTCTCTTCCCCATCCTCTCTTACCTTTTCTCTTTCTAGTTTTAGCAACATATAAGGGGTTGGAAAGAACAACCAATGGGAACTCTCACTTTACCCAAGGGGTTGGGAAGAGTGAGAGAGGCCTTCTTAGGCAAGGATTAGGGACTTAGTGAGTAATCACCCACTCTCCATTGTTGGAGATTATGCAATTTTTGAAAGAATAGTTGTAGGATAGAATTTTTGGTGATGTGTTGGTGAAGAGTTGGTGTGGATTTGGGCTGTTCATCCCCAACTAAATCTATCAAACCTTTTGACAGATTAAGGTTGGTTCTTACTTCTTTTGTTTGTGTTGTATATGTTTGTTCGAAAAAATGCTTGTATGGAAAAAGATGTGTATATGTATTTTGCTTCGTAGAAGAAAGATGTAAATTTCCTTCCTTTGTTTCTTTTTATGTTTTTTTGTATTGGGAGTGTCCAAGGCCTTCTACTCTTGGGAGAGTAGGATGGTCTTGGGGTGGAAGAAGTATGACAGCCTTGGGTGAGAGGCTCTCCTTATGGAGAGTGATCTCAAGGGTGTTCTTTGTGACCCTTGCTGCATAGCCTTGTGTATGCATTTGGGGGTCATAAGGGGAGAAGATATGGCTTATATGCCTTTGGGGGGCATAAGGGCGTGGAAATGTATTTTGTTATATTTTGGATGCGATGAGGTGGCTTGAGTTGTTCCATGCTTGCAATCTCTCCAATGGTATTTGGTCCACTTCCACCCGTGGAAAAATCATCACAAGTTGTGGTGAAAGTGTAGCTTGAGTTGGGAAAATGTATTTTGAGTGTTTGCCCCTTTGTTGTTGTGGTTGTTTGTTTGTGACCCATCTAGTGCTTGGTTCTCCAAGCTCGAGGGTGGCTTCTAGTAAGCCTAGGCTAAAAGGTGAGAACTCCATGGTCAAGCCTTTTTACTCTATTTGTAGGTTGCTTGGGATGGGAAGGAAAAGAAGAAGAAATTAGTTGCTATTTTTTACTTATGTTGCAGAAAAGATTCAAAAAAAAGTTGTATTTATTATTGTAGCTTTGTAAAGAAAAAGCCAATGATGTATTTATTTTCCAAAAGTAAAGAAATGCTTGTATTTTTAGTTATAGTTCTCATTCAATGGAAAGGAGAATTCTAGTAGGGTTTTCAAACCCATTTGTAATGATATTTACATTGTATTTTAATATGCTTAAATAAATGCATTTTTCTATTTGGTTATTTTTGCAAAAAAAAAATGAAATGTATGAGCTTGTATTAAGACCTTCATTTACAAAAAAAGAAAAGATAAATTTGTTTGCATTCATGTTGTTTTTAGTGTAGAGTTCATTTATTTCCTTATGTAAGTAAACTTATGAAAAATGGGAATAGCATGCACATAGACTAAGATGTTAAATACAACTATAAATTTAGTAAATAGGTTTTAATATATTTTACTTTAAGTTGTTCTTTTAAATGTTTCCTAGACTAATATAGTTGTTATAGTTTATTACTTTCTATCATTTAATTAATTGCAGGAATATGAAACTAATTAGTGATACATTCTAAAGTTGGCATCTTAGTTTTGCAAAAGAAAAATATATAAATTAGAGCTTGCTGTCAAAAAAAAAATTACTGCATTGTGTCATTTATTTACTGTAGAAAATGTATTTAGTATTAAGAAGTCATCTATTTCCAAAAGTTAGCATTGGATAGAAGAAAAAAAAAAGAGTGTAATGCTTTATAAAAAAAAGAATCTACTAGCTTGCTATTTGTGATTTAATTAAAAAGGAATAGTTTTCAGAATTGTCTTAAGAAATGAAAATATAGTTTATCTCTAGATCCCTTTTTATAAATTTTAAATCTTGCAAAAAAAAAAAAAAGAGCCTCCTCATCTATTTCTTGCTACTAATTTTCTGTATTAGTATCCTGCAAATTTTATTAAGTTGAAATAAAGAAATAAATAAATAAACTGAAAGTTTATGTGTGCTTATACATATAAATATATATTTATATATAAATATATATATATATATATATATATATATATATATATATATATATATATATATATATATATATTTGAATTTATTTATTTTAAACAAAAAAAAATTATAAAATAATTGTTGCAGAAAGGGGGTAGGGCCAAGAAACCCTACCCCGCTGGTTTAGCCTCCCTTACCCCTTGCAGGCACTGCAGTGAGCAGACACCGCTCGCTGTGGGCCATCCTCAGTGGGTAGGGCGAAGCCCGCCACTGCAATGACCCCCAATGGCGATGACTGCCACTGTGGTAACCCGCAGTAGGTGGCAGCCACCACTGTTAGTGGACGGTGGCCGCTCCCTGCGGGGTACCGCAGTGGCTGCCACTTCGTCTCCCCTTCCCTTTACAGCCCACTCAGCCTTCGCCACCATGAGCGCCTCGACCTCCTCTGCCTCTCCCCCTTTGGCTCCACCAAAAATAAAACCCAGGCTGCCACCTCCACTACCTACACAATCAAACACACACACAACACTACAAAAAAAAATGAAACACACATATACACAAGCCCTAACCCAATTTTTGGGTTAGGGAAAAACACATAGATAAATTATATAAAAAAAAAGAATCATGTGTGTGGGTTGAATGAAAAGTTAGGGTTAACATAGAGATTTTAGATTCTTGTATAAAAAAAAAGAAATAGAAAAGAAAAGGGAGGGAATACCCGTTCAAATTTTGAATAGGGTTTTCCCCATCCCTTTAACTTAATAACATATGATAGTTTTGTTTTAATAAAAGAACCTTGCCTCCATATATATATATACTAGGTATACATCTACCTATAGATATATATATTTATGCATAATTGTATATTTATATATATGAACAAATAATATCTAATTTTTAGATTTATAGATTTAAGTACATATTTTTATTTGATGCATTAAATTTAAATTCTTTGGAGATTGACCTTTAGGGAGTTATAGTGATTTATTTGTAAGTCAAGATGGCCCCTTTAATTTGAATTTATTAGGCACATTTTAATTAATGGTAATTTTGCTTCATAGGTTTATTTAATCTAAGAGCTAGGGCAAATTAATTTAGACCCTAGGCAATTAAAGGACTATTTGAGATTTATAATATCTCTTATCAATTAATTTAGAGATTTTTGTTAAGTGAGTTTAATTATTTATTAATTGGGAGATGATAATAATTCTTTTGGAGAATTATTATCCCGCTTTTAACTTAGATTATTTTTTCGCCTAATTGATTTCATTGTTAGATTTACTCAAAACATATTTAAGACTAAACTAGTTTTGCATTATTTTAGTAAGTTAGTTGTCCTAGGTTAAGTATTAAAAAAAAAAAATTTATTCCGTTTGTGCCCAAAAGTTTGGGCATGACAGGATTACAGGGCTTTACAATCTTAGGTATATCTCTAACTGCCTTAGTAGAACTGATCTTCACAATGCAATCAAAATTCACATGACACAACCTCTTATGCCATAGCCAACTCTCATCAATTTGTGAAATCAAACACGTCTTCTCACCAGAGTTCAAATTAAAGATATTACCTTTAGTTTGTGTATCGGTTGCAATTTCCAATCTAGATCTGTTGATAATCTTGCATTTTCCATCCTTGAACTGTAACTAAAATCCCTTATCCACCAATTATCCTACACTCAAAATATTATGCCTTAAACCTTCAACATAATAAATATTATCAATGTTATGCTTACCATCCAATGATATTGTTCCTTTTCCCTTGATCATACATGCTTTGTCATATCCAAATCTAACCAGACCACCATCAAATTCTTTCATAGATAAGAACTTCCTTTTATCTCCAGTCATATGCTGTGAACATCCACTCTCAATTGCCCCTTCATCCTTGTCTTCAATTTTAGTAGCAAGGGCCTTCTCTTCAGGTACTAGATCATCTTCCTTGATAGCCAAAAATACCCATTTCTTTCCATTGCCGGATCCACTAGCTAAATCTTGTGCCGGTTCATCATTAGAATAAACCACACCTTCCTCATCCAAATAGTAGCATGATTTGTCTTTATTTTTCCTGTACTTATGCTTGTTCTGATAATCATGGTTAGGCCTAAAAAATCTTCTATCTCTTTCTTCAAATCTTGAATTCCTTTCAGGACATCTAGATACACAATGACCTATCTTATTACATGCAAATCATTTAAAAGGTGTTTTTCCTTCATACTTACTTCTTGTAGATCTTTTAGGTACTCTTCTAAAAAATAAGGCTTCCAGTTGCTCAAACTCTTCATCTTCTTTCTTCATATCCTCTAGCTCCTTTACATATAAATATTTTCAATCACTCTTGCTGGTAGATGATGTAGATGCATGAAAAGCACGTTCAGATTTCACAACACCAGAAGGTCCAAATTTCTCAAGATCAAAAGCAGATAACTTCCCAACTAGGGTATCCTTATTAACAGAGGTGTTTCCCATAGTTCTCAACTCATTAATTGCAATAGCCTTCATCTTATAAGCCGGTCGAAAAGCTCTTAGTAATTTAGAAACTATTTCATCTTCGCTCAGAGATCCACCACAACATTGAATTCCCAAAACAATCTCATTAACTCTCTCCATAAAAGCAGTAATCTTTCATCTTCTTCCATTTTTAGGCTTTCATACCTCACCCGGTAACCGTCAAGCTTAGCAATTTTAACAGTAGGGTCACCTTCATTCACAGTCTCCAATTTGTCCCATATAGCTTTTGTAGTTGATTTGTCAGTTAGGCCCATTATTTGCTGATCATAATGTGCACACAAAAGGGCTTCTCTAGCTCTACAATCATTCTCAAGCTCTTTATCTAGACTTGTCGGAGGAGGATTTCTAGATGCCAAATTAAATGATGTAACTCCATTCTCAGTGATCTCCCAAATCTCCTTTCCGAAACATCTTAGGTGAGTCTCCATCCGAATCTTCTAGACCCTGTAATTTATCCCATCAAGCCTAGGAATTTCTCTTCGAAAAATAGCTGTAGATGTATTTGATGAACTTGAACTGCTAGATGCCATATGATCTTCCTCAAGCGGTAAAGCTTCTATAGAGAGGACCAACCTCTAATACCAATTGTTAGACAACTCAAATAACGAAAGGACAACTGAGAGGGGGGGGTGAATCACTTGTCATTGGATTATAGAACTTTAAGCATTCAAATCCTTATTACCAGAACACATAAACTTAATACCAGAATGCATAAACCAAATGCCGGAATAACATATATAGAAACTGTAGTCACATAAATCTGTCCACTTAATTAAGTATATATTTAGTATTTATTTGATTATTTGACCATCAATCAATAATTAATTAAATTAATATATTTAATTAATTCATCTTAACCCTCTTCTCCTATTAATTAAATAAATTATTCAATTTATTTGATTTAATTCACTTAACAAATTCAGACCATTAATTAAATAAATAAATCATATTTATTTAATTAAATTTTTTTCTCACATTTAAATAAATCATATTTATTTAAATTCCCCCAAAATCCCACCTCTCGCATTTAAATAAATAATTTATTTAAATCACCTTTATCCTCCACCCACTTGCATTTTCCTACAAATGCAAGTTGCACAACTATTTTATTTATTTAAAATCCTATTTATCCTCACCCACTTGAAACCTTTAATGGTTTCCCTTAAAGTCTTCAAACTTAATGGCTTCCCTTAAAGTCTTCTTAAGACTTTAATGGTTTCCCTTAAAGTCTTCAAATTTAATGGCTTCCTTCTAGAGTCTTCTCAAACCTTTAATGGTTTCCCTTAAAGTCTTCAAGCATTTAATGCTTTATCTTCCTTTTTCTCATTTAAATAAATTAATATTTATTTGAATATTTACCCAAATGTAAATTACACCATTTAATTGAAATAAATGATTTTATTTTAATTGAAAATCCCAAAATTCCTCCCACTTGCATTCTCCTACAAAACCCACTTGTAATCCTAACCCCCTTCTAGATTCTTCTAACCCCTTCCTAATTAGCCTAATCCATCCCCTAAATATTGTCACATTCCTAAGGAACTTGGAGTCACTTCTCAAAGCCCTCAAAGTCTTTGAAAGACATTTAAGGCTTTAAATCTTCAAATGGTTAACATCTAAAGTCTTCCAAACCATTAAAGGCTCTTACATAACCATTTATGGTTAACTCACCTTTTACCTTTGGTCAAAAACTTTCCTCTAACTTAACCATCCTTTTGACTCATAGGTATCTTCAAAGCATTTATTTCTTTGACTAGGGTAGCCATCATGTCCCCTCAAGCATTTAATGCTCCTTATCTCTCCTCTCAAGCCTCCTCATAGTGATACTTTTCAACATGGGATTGGGTTGAAAGTCTCACATGGATTGAATATCTTTCAATCCTAACTCTTGTTAAGATTGCTCAATCTTAACCCTTCATTTCCCCATTTCTTCTATAAATAGAACCCTTCTCCTCAAGCAAAAGAGGAATTATTAGAGTATTGTTGTTATACTAGTATTAGCATAGAGCTTTTTCATAGCATCACTATCTACACTTGCATAGCATTTATTTATCATTTTCAACCATCTTGAATCTCCATATGGCATCCATGGCTAGTGCTAAAAGATGAGAGCTACACTCATGTGGAACTTGGAGAGGAGAGGAACAAGGGAGAAGCAACTATGAGCATCTTGATTAGCTATTTTATTCTATGTTTATATGCTTTCTATTTCATGCTTAATATCTCTCTTGATATGCCTGTTTAGGATAATCTTTTGTTGCTAACACTAACATTTGTTTCTTGTTCTCTTGTGTGTGTTGCCATCAAATAGATTTTCTAATCCTTTTTGCAGAGCATCATTTGGTGAACCTGACGTGAATCCAACATAAGATTTCTCTACAAAACTACTAACTTTTTTGTTTAAATTGTCACATAGGTTGCACTTTAGCGCTTTCGTGTTAAATAGCACTTCTTTGTTTACACAGAGTGGCGCTATTGTAACAGAGAGTTGTAATTTTTTTTATTGTAACCGAAAATCAAAACCTAGGCTTGTAGAAGCCCACCAATACCTCATTCTTTTTTTTTGGAATAACTGTTTGTTTGTTTATGCAGGATTGGAGGAGTTAGATTAGAAAGCATTGAATTCTTTCTTTCACTTTGTTTTCAAAGTTGGATCAAAACAAATTCATTGTCTCTTTTGGCTTAAAAATTGAACCTCACATTTTCATTTTGGATCATTAAAAAATCACATCTTTAGTTTTGGTTTGTAAAAAGAACCCCACTTGCAAATTAAAAAGAACCACAAACTTCAAAGTTTTTTTGTAAGTTAGGAACAATCTTTATGTTGGTGCTTAAAATCAACAACACAACTTTCATTTCTTGCATCAACTTAAGGAAATTCACAATGAACATTTCATTTTGGGGCCAACTAAAAAGAACAAGCCATTTTATTTTCTTAAAAGTTCAAAAGCGATTTTACTTCAAGAAAAAATGTGTTTTTCAATTTAGTTGACCAAGATTTCAAGTTCCTAGATTACAACACATTTTGCCATTGAAGGATAAAAAGAACACCATGACTATTAGAGCAACATCTTCAAATAGTTAGATCACATTGCAAATGATGAGTTAAAAAGAAAAAGTATCTTTTATGTTTGGTACGCTTGTGCAAAGTTTGTCGAGTGGTCCTACTTCTAACACACACTATTCTCTCCCTTGGCTTTCATGGTCCTAGGTGCAAGAGAAAAGTGATAGTAACACTCAAAGTTTATATTTTTAAGAGAGGCCTGCCAAGAGACACATCACTCTTGGGAACGACCTCGTGCGGTAAATCCTTCAAGCCGCTATAGAAATCAGGTGAGAGCGAAAGCTGTAGCCTTGGGTATAGCTATTCCTATAGTGTAACTTGTCGAAAGGACAAATGGGCCCTACCACAAGTTACAAGGCTCTTAAGTGAGTCACTACAGAATGAACTTATGTCCCAAAAACATCAAACATTACTAAACACCTTTAAGTAGTAGCTCACCCATTCTATTGATTGAGGATATTTGTGATAAATTCAGTGCAAGAGCATAGAAGGTTTTTCTCCCAAGATACTCACCATACATATTTCCTTGAGTAGAAACATAGCTTTTTGAAAAGTCACTTGTGGCTTGATGAAAGTGGTGACTCCCCCATCATAGGGATCATCTATTTGTTATGCTCGTGCAAGACTTAGTATATCACATCCTTACCTACCACGGTGGGATTCATAAGGTATGTAGTACCAAAGTCGAAGAAATATCAAGATGTGGGCTGAACTTATCGCAACTGGCCATTTGACCTTAGGGATAAAGAGTGTTTGAAGTGTTTTCGTTTTGAGTCAAGACCAAGTGCAAATTGAGCCGACTTTAGGCTTTAGAAAGAAAAACACCTAAAATACACTTTAGGAAAGGGTCATAAAAAGTTCAAGAATTGGGTTGATCTAGACCCATACTCATTTGTGCCTTTGAGGCAACATGCTTGTATTTGTGTGCTTTCTTTTTTTTCTTGTCAAAGAAACATCATAAAATCCAAAATTTTAGAACAAGCATTCATCCAACCAAATATTTTCAAAACAACCAAAAAGATCAAAAACAAAGAGAAGAGTATCAAAATATATGACCATTATTCACATCTTGAGAAAGAAGAATCTTCATCAACACATCAACTTGAAAAGAAGACCCTTGAGCTCAAAGGCTTTAATCAAAAGGCAGAAATTCTTCTATCTAAATAGACAAATCTTTGTCTCTCATAGAGCTTTTTTGCGTCACATGAACCTTTATCTTCAAGGAAAATCAAATGAATTTGATCCAGAATCATTGAACCACAGAGGTTTTATGCAATATAGAGCTTTGAGTTATCACAAAAACCAAGGAGGCAAGATCAATCCCAACTTATTCCCAGACATTTGTATCACATACAACGTGGCTCAAGAAATGCCACCAACACTCGAAAGGGAAGAGGTAGAATTTGTTCCTTTTGTGACACAAAGCTTTTATTGAAGTTAAACATTTCATCCATTTCTCACCTTCACTTCATCACTTCATTTCAACTCTCAAAACATTAAGAGGTTCTTGTCCTAAGTTCTCTTTTGGATATTGCTTGAATCAACACAACAAATCACTTTTTAGATTGTTTCTACATCTAGAATAAGCTCATCCTAAGAGACATATCTACGCAGGTTAAAACTAGTCTATGAGTGAATCCTCTCATTACTAGGTAGTCAAGTCTGTAACACATCTCAGATTTCTCTAAACCTTATCACATCAAACCTTATCAAACACAACAAGCAATTCAAGAAATAATTTTGGTCATATCTACCTTTAAGTGTTAGAGATCCATATGCAAAACACTTCACCAACCATAAATCTTTCATTTCATCAACAACTCATCATCATTTTCACCCAACTTCAACAAAAGCTTATAAACAAAATGGCCCAAACCCGATCACGGTCAAGGCAATGCGAAATAGAAATTGAAGAAGAAGAAGAGGAAAATCTCAATGAATTTCAAGAAGCACTTGGAGGAAATGCGAATGACAAAAACCCAAGTACTCCTCCTGCGACAATAGAAAGGGCACAACACAACCCTCTCTTTAACAAACTTTTTGATGAAATATTCAGGAGTAATGTTGATGCTCACTTTCTAAGACTTTCTCAAGAAGGAGCTAAACTCCCCTCTGACTTTGATCTTGCACAACTAAGACAAGCATCAGAATGAGAGAGTCACAAAGAGGATGATAGAGGTAGAGATCAAACCAGATATAACATTCCTCAAGGTAATCCACCACCACCTCCTCCTCCAAATGACATAGAGATGTTGCGGCAACCAGTTGAAAATCTCGCCCAGCAACTCCATAGTGGTCTGAAGACTAATCAATTCTCACTTAATGACATTTGTCCCTATCCCTTTGATAGGAATCTTTATATGCTACCTTTTCCATGAGGGTTCGAAACACCCAAGTTCAAAAAGTATAGAGGAAAAGGAGATCCTCACAATCATGTCAGAGAATTCCATTCAGCATGCCTCGAAGTGGCATATGAGGATACATACCTAATGCGCCTTTTTCCCCAAAGCTTGGGAGGAACAACCACATCATGGTTTTCCCAATTACCAGGTGGCATTAGGACATTTGAGGAACTCATCTAGAAGTTCCTAGCACATTACTCACATAACATTGAACGTGATATCACCATGGCTGATCTGTGTAACACTAAACAAAAACTAGGTGAACTTTTCTCAGTCTTCCTGCAACAATGGCGTCAGATGTCTAGAAAACATTCTCTTCAGTTACCTGAACAAGAACTAGTGGAAATATTTATTTCCAACTTAAATGAAGAAATGGAATTTCACTTGGACGTAAAAGATGTTAGGGGTGCCACAGATACTGAGAGGGAGGGGTGAATCAGTATCTAACCGATAATAAGAATTTCTTAAGTTAAAACATGCAGAACATAATATAACAATGTACCAGTATGCAAGAAATAATGCAATAAACAAAATCAAGAATATCCACATGAAAAGTACACCATAGCACAAGATGTTAACGAGGAAACCCGGTGTGGGAAAAATGCCGGTGGGATTTGTGACCCACAATATTCACTCACTGGACAATAAGAGAATATTACTTACAATAGGGGCCTGTACATGCAGGAAGGCCAACTGCCTAGAGCTCACTGCTCAATGGGAAGTCACACTGACTTGCAATAAGGATTATACTAATCCAATAACTTGTACTGCTTTACAATAGCATCTTCAATGCCAGATTCAGTACCGGTTCCTGCTCTGTTCTTTACATATACCCTTTGACCTATATTTCGCACATTAGGTCTGCCTAATATTTTCCTTAATACTTCTACTACCTCCATACAAATGTCTACAATGATCTCCTTTATATATAAGAGTCATTTTACAATTTTCCAAGTCGGCTTACAATAATAAACAAAATATTGTATAACAAAACTCCTGTCGGCCTCTGTGCCGGTATACTTGTTTTCTTTTGTGCCGGTGCTGGTGTAGAGTGATCTGCTAATGCCGGTGTACTATCTTGTCTGTGTAATGCTTTGCCGGTATACTATCTTGTTGGTGCCATAGGATTGCAAGGTTGTCATCAATGACAAAACCTTCAATCACATATAATGTATCATTGGAGTGTGCATATGCCAATGAAAGACACAGATTCTTTCAATGATATGATCACCAAAGGCTTGAAATGTGAGCGGGCCCTCATCAAGAAAGGACTTATCAAAATCTAGAATGAACCAAAGGATGGTCCTTGTCCATGCTTCAATAGTGACAAACCAAACTTTTGGAACAAAAACAAAAATGTCATCAATGACGAGGTTGTGGATGCCAGAACTATCAAAAGTGCACAACCTATGGTTCAATTTGCAGGACAGAATCCCCCACCCAAGACTAACATAGTTGCTCCTCAAAATCAAGGCCAAATCACATCTCAAGATGAACCTAGACAACGTCAACCAAAACTGAAGCGAACGTACACTCCCTTAGGGGAACCCATCGAAATAGTGTTACGACAGTTGGTTTCTCAAAACCTGGTAACCCTACCCAAAACATCAAACTATGAACCACAAGTCAAACCTGCATGGTGGAGAGATACTGAACACTGTGATTTTCATCAAGGAAAAGGATAAAAGACAAGCAATTGTCATAGGTTAAAGGTCTTATTCAAGATCTTATTGACCGAGGTGATATTGAAATCGAAGGGCATGACCCAAAGACAAGAAATAATGATCATCTGATGTTCAAAAATCCACTTCCATCACAAGATCAAAGGGGCCCTTCCACTTCCAAGAGAGGCACTGATACCACTGATTATACGCAAGCTGCGTATAATTACACTGTAAATCACCTGTATGATGCTAGTGAACAAATTGCAACTATTACCATAAAAAATCCACCCAGTTCTGATTGCAATGTTATTACACGACATGACAAGATCACCATAAAACCAGCTCCACAAGGCACCACCTCCATACCAAAGCAGTACAATCTTGTGGAACAATTAGACAAAACACTTGCACTGATATCCATTTTAGAGCTATTGCACCTATCTCCGTCTCATAAAATAATCTTGGATCAAGCTCTCCAAGAGGCGTCAGTCCCTACTAACTTGAATATAGATCAGTTCCAAGCCATGGTTGGAATTCTAAGATCATCCCCTTGTCTCACTTTTTTCGAAAGTGACAACTCATCCTTCCAGCAACCTCATAATGCCTCACTACACATTGAAGGATTTATCAACCAGCATAGGATCAAGCGAGTCTTGGTCGATAATGGAGCAAGCCTAAATATTTGTACACTACAATTGGTCACAACTTTAGGATATGCCATTGAATTAGTGGATCCTCGCAAGAAGATCACAATCAAAGCTTATGATGATGCAGAGCGTTCATCCAAAGGAGTTTTTGTATTACCAGTCCGAGTGGGCCCTGTGGTGAAGCACATCATATGTCAGGTTCTGGACCTTCCTCTGCCATACAATTTGTTGTTGGGGAGACATTGGATACATGCCATGCAAGCCATTCCATCCACTTACCATCAGTGTATCAAGTTCCCACATAATGGTGTAGAAATCACAATCCTAGGCGATGCAAACCCCTTTGCATATTGTCATAACATAAGTCATCAACTAGAGATTATCATTCCCAACAATAGAGAAGCCATCTCCTCTACGTCATACGTAAGTCCAGCTTCCCTCTCCAGTTCAAACACTATTATACCCAAGCAAGAAAATCTCAAGATGAAAATTGTAGAGGAAGGTCTAGGAGAATACAATCTAAGCCAACTCTTTTGTGTTGGACAAATGCCTGTTTCTCCTAAAACACATGGAAAACCTCAACAAGTACTTCAAATGGCACTGGTTAAACCAGCATGTGCATTGACACCTTTCATCCTTGGAAAGAGTCAAGAAGAGGAAACCAAAGATGAAGACGTAGCAGAATGGATCTATAAGTATCCTATCACCACCAACATTCTACAAGTTAAACTTCCCACAGATCAATATGGCAAAGGTCTTCTCATTATGCAAAGAATGGGATATGATGGTCAAAGTGCTTTAGGGTATTGTAAGAAAGGATGACATGAGCCACTGCAGACATAAATGAAGCCTAAAGATAACACAGGCTTAGGCTTTCAAAAGGAGATCTTTCCTAAGCTCAGATTCAAAGGGAAACCCAACAAACCCTTATATCAACCTACTACAAAGAGGTCGCCATTGATTATAAAAGAAGCACCCCAAAACATAACAAGTGCCCCATTGAAGCTAAAAATCCCAGAAAAACCATCTGCAACATTAGTCATCCCATCAATTGACCAAGCAACATTGTCAGCAGCAGTAATAACATCAATAGTCCCCTTAGCAGCAGCAACTCTATCTGAATTCCTAGTAGTATCTACAACACCAAGAGTTCTAGAAGAAGCGGTGGATTCAACACTAGCAACACTTCCTATATCAGATTCGTTGATCCCTATAATTCTTCCTACAACACTAATCATTTCATCCACAAAGATACATCAACTGATTACACCTGCAGTATTTAACTCAAAAGATATCCCAGCATGGTATAGTAATTGGTTACTGGAAAGTGACCTAGAAATTGACTCACATGAGTGGGAATTTGATTTAGTATAGCTTAACACTTTAGATGAGGAAGACACATCACTACCTCCACCCCACAAAGACATCCCTATTTATGGAGAAGCACAGATAAAGACCTCTTGGGTTCCTGATTAGGAAATTTCTTCCACAGACCCCACACCACATCCTATGCCTGATTTTGATAGGGAGAGTACCATCAATGACCTTCACCACAATGTCTTAACCCTCACTGACACATCGAACGAACTTAACCTAATTGATGAGGTAATGCCCATTATCCATCTTGAACTCATCGAATGGAACCAACCTAATCCCCCATGTCTTGACCTTTTCCAAAATGATGAGGCAATCATTGACTTCTTGGAATTGTGAGATAACATACCAAGCAGGGATCATAAAGCTGGATTCACCATAGAACTTAATAGCGCAGCATACTTTGGGGCAGATGCCAAACCTTTCAGCTGCAAAAATATAACAATAAAACATGGATCTTCTAGTGAAAACCACATTGTGGCACTATTTGATCCCACAAAAGTAAAAAGAAAGAGCGTATCCAAAGGTGAAAACCTCTTTGAGACGCCCGAGGATGAAAGGTTTAACATCCTTCCCTCTAGTACACAGCAAGAAAGATCAATGATTCTGATCGAGGAAACACAAGAATACAACATAGGGACTCCTGAAACTCCTCACCTCATACATCTAGCATCTCTTTTGACTCCAGAGGAACAGCCCAAGTTTTTTGAATTCTTCCAAAAATGCCAGATCAACTTTGCATGGTCATATGTAGACATGCCTGGTCTTGATCTGGATTTAGTCATGCATCACCTCACAGTAGTAGAAGGAGCTAAATCTGTCAAGCAGAAGCTTCGCAAGATGCATCCTCAGATTGTCATCCTAGTCAAAGTAGAACTTAAGAAACTCCTAGATGTCGGCTTCATTAGACCCATTGATTATGCAGATTGGATATCCAATATTGTGCCTATCGGCAAACCAAATGGGGGCATCCGTATCTGTACTGACTTCAGAGATCTGAACAAAGCATGTCCTAAGGATGACTTCCCCCTACCAAATATCGACATCATAATAGACCTAACAACAGGACATGCCATGCTTTCACTCATGGATGGCTTTTCAGGGTACAATCAGATAAAAATCGCACTAGAAGATTAGCACAAGACAACCTTTACATGTCCATGGGGCACATACTGCTGGAACATAATGCCTTTTGGTCTAAAAAATGCAGGAGCAACCTATCAACGAGCAATGACTACTATCTTCCATGATATGATGCATACCATAATGGAGGATTATGTTGATGACTTACTAGCAAAATCACTCACAAGAGAAGGTCATCTGGACATATTAGAGAAAATCTTTGATAGGCTAGAACAATATCATGTTCAACTCAACCTAAATAAATGTGTCTTTGGAGTAACCTCAAGGAAACTTCTAGGATACATTGTCTCAAGCAAAGGTATTGAGGTCGATCCAGCAAAAGTCAAGGCAATCATGGACATGCCACCTCCAAAGAATATCAGTCAGCTCAGGACACTACAAGGGCGGCTCCAATTTATCCACAGATTCATCGCATAACTGGCAGATAAGTGTCACCCATTTACACACCTGCTACACAAGAATATCCGCTTTCAGTGGGATGTTAGGTGCTAGCAAGCATTCCAGATGCTCAAAGACTATCTCATGAATAAACCATTGCTGATCCCACCAGATCCAAGTAGGCCTCTACTACTCTATTTTTCAGCAACTAATGCAGCTTTGGGAGTACTATTGGCACAATACAATGTAGAAGGGAAAGAGTGTGTTGTTTACTACATCTCTCACACACTGGTTGGCTATGCACTCAATTACACCCCTATTGAGAGAGCTTGCCTAGCAGTAATCTTGGCAACCACTAAACTAAGGCACTACCTATTAACACACAGGGTACAACTCATTGCAAAGATTGATCCACTCAAATACTTACTCAGTAAAGCAGCATTGACAGGTTGCTTGGCCAAATGGGTGATGATTCTAAGTGAATTTGAGATCGGGTATGTGGACCGTAAAGCTATCAAAGGACAAGTCATTGCAGATCAATTGCCCGATGCACCACTCATAGGCGATTATCCTCTCATTTCCAATTTTCCAAATGAAGAGATATTCATGATCACAAAAGCACAACCATGGAAACTATACTTTGATGGTTCATACACTAGGCATGGCTCGGGAGTAGGCATTCTATTTATCACACCTCAAGGTGACAGCATTCTGAAGTCCTATAGGCTCGCATTTCCATGCACAAACAATATAGTGGAATATGAGGCCTTGATCACAGGACTCAGGCTAGCCATACAATGGAAGTTACAAGAACTACAAGTATATGGTGACTCTCAATTGGTCATTCGACAAGCAACAAATGAATATCAGACCAAGGCTGATAAACTCATTCCATACAAGCATATGGTGGACAATCTAAAGGCATCATTTACCACTATAACCTTTGATAAAATACCAAGAGATCAGAATCGAACTGCTAACGCTATGGCTACCATTGCATCTCTCCTAGATCTTCCGCAGAATTCAACACACTACGAGTTCTTGGTAGAACAACTTTGGATTCCCGCTTATGATATCCCCGAACCTGAGATGATATGTCACCTTGTTGGTTCTGAATCCCCATGGTACGGTGAATTCTACACCTACCTCCATGATCACACACTTCCTCCTAACCAATCGAATAACTAATGTAAAACCTTCATTTGCCAAATTGCTCGATATACCATTATTGCCGAAACCCTATACCGACGTAGTCTTGATGGTACTCTCCTTCGATGTCTAGAACAAGATGAGATAACAAAGGCCTTGGAAGAGGTACATGAAGGAATTTGTGGGACTCACTCAAGTGGTCCGTCACTAGCCAAGAAACTCTTGCACAATGGATACTATTGGCCATCTATGGAAAAAGAGTCCTACTACTTTGTCAGAAAGTGCAAGAAATGCCAAGTCCATGGAGACCTGATACATGCACCAGCATAGGAACTACAACCAATTACAACACCATGGCCTTTTTGTCAATGGTGCCTTGACCTTGTGGGTAAAATTCATCCATCTTCATCCAACAGCCACAAATTCATTATTACCATCACCGAATACTTCACAAAGTGGATCGAAGCTATTCCACTTACCCAAGTCACCGTCAAGAAGATCGCCTCATTCATCCTTAATTACATCATCTACCAGTATGGTGTCCCCATGTCCATTATCATAGATAACGGGCTTCCTTTCAAAAATCAAGATGTTCGTGAGCTCTGTGAAAAGTTTCATATCCAACACCACTTTTCCACCCCCTATTACCCACAAGGCAATGGTCAGGCTGAAGCATTGAATAAAAACATATTGAGAATCCTCAAGAAGACAGTCAATGATGCCAGCTGTGATTGGCATGTTCAATTGAATCTAGCACTATGGGCATATCAAACTAGCATTCAAACCCCTACAAGTGCAACTCCCTACTCATTGGTCTATGGTGCCAAAGCTATCTTACCTATTGAGGTTGAGATACCATCACTATGGGTTTCCTTGCATAGTCTGATAGATGATGAAGCATACAGAGCATCACGTCTTCAGGACTTAGAACTACTTGATGAGAAGTGACAAGCTACATACAATCATCTCAAAGCCTATTAGCAGCGCATGAGCAAAAGCTACAATCATCAAGTTTGACCTCGTACATTTGAGGTAGGTGATCTTGTTCTTCGAGAGAATCCTCGCAACCAACCAAACAGAGAACATCAAGGAAAGTTTGAATCAAATTGGTTGGGTCTATATGTTATCAGTACTATATTTGGGTCTGGGGCATATCAGTTGGCTACTTCAGAAGGAGAACTGTTAGCAGATCCAATCAATAGTATGCACCTCAAACAGTTTTATACGTAAAAGCTGTACGGAGTATCAGGCTCTCATACATACCAAAAAATCAATCCAAAAACATTAAGATAAATGTCCTGAAGAAAATACAAAAACATAAAAAAATTAAAGAAAAATCATGCATCCAAACGGTGAACAACCACTCTGATGGCACCTTGGGTAAGTGCGATGATGAAAACCTAGCAAACAGGTGCCACTTGTAAAGGCTATGGGTCCATTGTCTTTCAAACTTGTTGTGATCACATTCATTTCATCCACTCATCCATCCATCCAAAGTCATGGCTGGTTATTGATCTACAAACAAGAAAGTATTTCATGTGTCTTATATCCTGTTTTTCCATAGTCATGTCTAAAAAAAAAAAAAATTGGGGGCAATGTCCTTAACCTATTTGATGGAAGTAGATTCTACATTATCTTGTGATTCATTGGGTTCTTCATTGAAAACTATCTCACAAAATCCAAAAACATTCAAAACAACAATCAAAATACCAAAAACATTGAAAACAATCATCAAAATACCAAAAACATTTGAAAACTATCTCACAAAATCCAAAAACATCAGAAAACATAAAAAATCAATTAAAAACATGGCAACACCCTGTACATATATTCTTCAAAGCGGATACCAAACAACATTGTGATATACTCCACAAATGACCACTTATCAATCAACCAAACAATCAACGTCAACACTCAACCTGTCTTCAACAAGGATGCATCCTTCCTTACCAAAACAAAGACAAGATGACATTTTCTTTGATAAGAAAATTTTGTTTAAGCTATCAAATACTTGGTTGATTTGTGGGTTATTTATATCAAGATCTTACAACATTGTTTGTGTATCCTCTGCAAATTATTTTGATGAAGTTCTGGGGCATGTACTAATGGTGTCTACATGGGAAGTTCACTAAGCTATGTGATCATAGGCAAAATATAGTCATAGATCATTACGGCTTGTTGACTACAACGTATACCTCGACCATATGAGCATGAACCATTATCGAGGATCCATATTCTTTATTCTTTATTTTTTTTGTATATGTTGTTTGTTTGCAGGTACAAATGCTCTTTCTTTGGTTCCTCCTACCTCATCCAACTGGATAAAGGTTTTATCTCTTAGTACTATATGCATTTGTCTCAGGATATGATCGGCAAAAGATCAAGGAGGACATTCCAAGTCATGCATGAAAGGAGATAATCCTTGTCTATTTTGCAAGCAATACTCAGGGCAACTTGATCCATTATATCAAGTTGCTTGTATTAACTTGCTATATCAAAATCCATGAAAGGAATACTTGGGTCATCTTGAATCATTATGTCAAGTTGCTTGTATTTTCTTACAACATTTTAAAGCTCAATGATGAAAATAAAGCACTATGGATTGTCATTCAATCTCATATGTATATATTGCATTCTGTTGCATTCCATCCATCCATACATTCATAAATAGTTGCATATCATTCATACATAGTAATGACAATGGATACTCTATTTTCCTCTTCTTCCATAGGAATGCGTCATAGGTCCTCTATTTCTTCTATCTAACATCGAACCCCCCCTCACCCTCCCCATCTTGGTAATTCCCATCACATACCCTACATCATTTCCTATCAACCCAATCAAGCAAGTTACTCTATCTACACAAGCACATCGACTCACACACACCTAGACTATCAATAGATATTCTGATCAAGTATCTTTGGGTCTCAATAGGTAATCGATTATGGCAAACCTAGACTACAACAGGCATTTATCATAATGACCTAAGTCTCAACGGGGCTGCTATGATTCACCACAACCATCCATCACACACACACACTATCAATTGATCAACCAATAAAACACAATCATAATAGACAATTACATCAATTGTCTAAGTCTCAACGAGTATTTTGCTTCAAAAACCTTGACTTCATTAGGCAATTACATCAATTGTCTAAGTCACCATTAGGTCACTTTGATTCACTTACTCAGACTTTATCCTATCCAAGCGAACAACTGACATCAACTGTCATGCTTTGACTCGACTGGGGCAATTAAACCAATTGCACTAGATTGTCCAACCATTTTGATCAATTGTACAGTATCAATCAAAAGCACAACACCACATATGTACCGTATCTCCTGCATAACCTACGGGTACTCACTGGCTTGCCATTTCTCCATATTCACTTTGTTTTCTTCCATTCTTTCACCGTTATTGCTAATTTCTTCTATTCTACCTCCCCTCCACTTCTCGTTCTTTTTCAAGAGATCACCCAATTTTTTGAAATTTTTCAACCCATCTCTCGAGGGGGCATACTACCCACTAAATTAAGATTTATGGGGCATATTTCTTCACACCTATTTTTCTTTCTTTGAAACGACACGATAAAACTGCACCGTCTCAAAGAGAGGCAAATGTAGTCACATAAATTTGTCCACTTAATTAAATGAATATTTAGTATTTATTTGATTATTTAACCATCAATCAATAATTAATTAAATTAATATATTTAATTAATTCATCTTAACCCTCTTCTCCTATTAATTAAATAAATTATTCAATTTATTTGATTTAATTCACTTAACAAATTCAGACCATTAATTAAATAAATAAATCATATTTATTTAAATTCCCCCAAAATCCCACCTCTCACATTTAAATAAATTATTTATTTAAATCACCTTTATCCTCCACCCACTTGCATTTTCTTACAAATGCAAGTTGCACAACTATTTTATTTATTTAAAATCCTATTTATCCTCACCCACTTGAAACCTTTAACGGTTTCCCTTAAAGTCTTCAAACTTAATGGCTTCCCTTAAAGTCTTCAAATTTAATGGCTTCCTTCTAGAGTCTTCTCAAACCTTTAATGGTTTCCCTTAAAGTCTTCAAGCATTTAATGCTTTATCTTCCTTTTTCTCATTTAAATAAATTAATATTTATTTGAATATTTACCCAAATGCAAATTACACCACTTAATTGAAATAAATGATTTTATTTTAATTGAAAATCCCAAAATTCCTCCCACTTGCATTCTCCTACAAAACCCACTTGTAATCCTAACCCCCTTGTAGATTATTCTAACCCCTTCCTAATTAGCCTAATCCATCCCCTAAATATTGTCACATTCCTACGCAACTTGGAGTCACTTCTCAAAGCTCTCAAAGTCTTTGAAAGACATTTAAGGCTTTAAGTCTTCAAATGGTTAACCTCTAAAGTCTTCCAAACCATTAAAGGCTCTTACATAACCATTTATGGTTAACTCACCTTTTACCTTTGGTTAGAGACTTTCCTCTAACTTAACCATCCTTTTGACTCATGGGTCTCTTCAAAGCATTTATTTCTTTGACTAGGGTAGCCATCATGTCCCCTCAAGAATTTAATGCTCTTTATCTCTCCTCTCAAGCCTCCTCATGGTGACACTTGTCAACATGGGATTGGGTTGAAAGCCTCACATGGATTGAATATCTTTCAATCCTAACCCTTAACAAGATTGCTCAATCTTAACCCTTCATTTCCCCATTTCTTCTATAAATAGAACCCTTCTCCTCAAGCAAAAGAGGAATTATTAGAGTATTGTTGTTATACTAGTATTAGCATAGAGCTTTTTCATAGCATCACTATCTACACTTACATAGCATTTATTTATCATTTTCAACCATCTTGAATCTCCATATGGCATCGATGGCTAGTGCTAAAAGCTGAGAGCTACACTCATGTGGAACTTGGAGAGGAGAGGAACAAGGGAGGAACAACTATGAGCATCTTGACTAGCTATTTTATTCTATGTTTATATGCTTTCTATTTCATGCTTAATATCTCTCTTGATATGCCTGTTTAGGATAATCTTTTGTTGCTAACACTAACGTTTGTTTCTTGCGCTCTTGTGTGTGTTGCCATCAAACTAATTTTCTAATCCTTTTTGCAGAGCATAAGAAATTAAACATAAGAATACATCTCATAACAATTACCATCTATCCATAACACATGACACCAAGATTTGTACGTGAAAACCCTGGTAAAGGGAAAAATCACAGTGGGAAGCCTACCCATAGTTAGATAATACTTCTAGAGTAAGTATGTGGTTACAATCTGAGGGGCTTGCACATGCAGGAAGGCCAACAGCCTAGAGCACACTGCTCATCACAAAAAGGAGCCTCGGTGACTACAAAAAACATCGAACTACAATCCGAAAACAAAAGTGAATTGAAAGTACAACATCTCCTATGCCTAAGTATAGTTCCGGTTAAGTTCAATACCAGAGGTCTTAAACCTCTCTTACAAACCCAATTCAATCACCTATGATTGACCAAACCTTCTGCATATGATTACAACATTATTCACTTACAGATAAACCTATATACTTGACCTTTGATCTACAAAGAGATCTTACATAAAATTTATACCTACCTGAGGCCTAAAGCATTAGGTTGATCACCAAAAAGATAATACAATAAATCCATAACATAAACCCACAATCCAATGATAAACCACATTGGCTTAGGCTGAAAACAATGTAAACCAATCCTTAAATCCCACCGGTAACACATCAGGAACATCCTCCAACATGTTACATAAATCGGTCCATAACCTAGATAATGCTCGACCCAAAATAGGTCGCCATAAGACAAATCCAACACCACCGATGAACTGGAACATGAACAAGATAACCAACAACATCCCGAAAGCCATCTAGAAGATTCACCAACACCACTTATCACATGAATCAAAAGATGTTCAACAAATCTCTACTGGTACTACCCTTACTGGTGACCAAAAGGCTTACTAGAGAAAATGATAGCTCCTGAGTTATCAAATCCTTATAGAAATCTACCCATAATATTATGATACTTTGTTAGAATTATATGAAATATTACAATGGGGAATGCACATGCATTTAGACACACTACCTAGAGTTCACTACTCAAAAACAACAAGGGCTACAACCCTGGGGAAGACTCACTGTCTTACAAATAGATTTAGATTACATCTGAAAGATCATGAACTAGATATTAACATCTCCTAATGCCTAGTTATAGTTCCAGTTAAGAACATAATAACTATCTTCTTCTCTTCCTTCAAAAGATATATTCATTCAATGCCTATACATTCTGATTCTCATCCATACACTTTCATAATTACAAATATATTAAATTTATTTATGCATGACATCAACCTCATCAAGTTCGGCTCAACACTCTTCACCTAATTACAAAAATATAACCATATGTTTTCATGCTTAAAATCATAGTAGAAAATAGACTAATTAGGATAAAAGGAATAATCACAGTTCTGTAGCGTCGTAAATTGTACGCACTTGCTAGGGTGGTACAATTTCACACCTAGTTTAGCACCCGCCTTGGCGCATTTTGCATTTTGCATTGCATTTCCCCTTTAGCACTTAATTAATTAAATTAATTAGGTCTAAGGTTCTATTTTATCATCTCCCATATCATAAAGTTGGGCCTTTTCATTAAAGTGTGCCCTTTTCATTTTATTCCTCCAATACATCATTTAATCAAAAACCCTAATTAGGTCCTATTTTGAACTTGGGGGCTTGATTTTGGGGGTCAAAACATCTTGAAATCACCTGTAACTTCGGGATTCTCTCTAAAATCATCATATCCAACGGCCCTGAAAATTTGGTGAAAATTTGTCGGGACCATGGTGCCCGGAGAGGACCATGGCGCTCGAAGTGCACATGGTCCCGGACATTTTTCCCAAAATTTTAGGAGCACGATCCAATCATAAAAAAAAGCTTAATCCCAAGAAATTGGTGGGAGATTCAATCTCTAGATCGGCCAAAAGTTGAAATTAAGACCTAGGGTTTCATACATAAGAGCTCTCTTTCTTCATTGGAAAGGATCCGAATTTTGGTTTCAGGGACCTTCTATGCAGCCAAAGAGCAGATCTTTGAAGACTTCAACAACATTCAACATCCATCCATCAAGCATTCATCAATTTCATTCATCCATTTAGAGCTTTGAAGGCATTGAAGAGCAATAAGGGATCACCGACTGAAGATTGGCTTGTACCCCTCCCTTGGGGTTGGGTATGATTTCATGTTGTTTTCATGTCTTTGCATAAGCCTCATTATATAATTTGTATTCATGCTTTAGATCACTTTGCATCTTGATTTGGAGCATTTACATTATCATTTACAAACAATTAGGGTTTACTTTCTAGGTTGCTCTAGTTTGCTTACTTGCATTTTAGGATCTTGCACACACACAAGGTCTGCACACACATTACTTTTACAATACAAATTAGCTATTCGTGGAGGTGGAAATCACCGAAGCGGGGGTTTGACTAAGGCAAAACCCTATATAGCTTCCCACCACACCTTTTCAGATATTAGTGCAAGTTTCGAGATTCAGACGACGCTCCAAGTTGCAGATCTGACGAAAGCAGACTGGGACAGACTCTCACACCAAATCTCAGAGCAAAAGACCAGGACAGGGGCGTGGGGCACCCTGGTCCTGCCAGGACAAGGGCGCTGGGCGCCCTAGTCCCTGGGACAGGGGCGCTGGGTGCCTTGGTCTTTCTGACAGACAACATTTCCAACAGTTTTCCAGAGTGCAAAACAGCAGTTTCAGGAGCAGTTTTCGGAACAGTATCAGGACAGTGGCGCCCGTTCCCCCATCCTGAACATTTTCATTCTGATTTTGACTCCGGGTACGTATCTGCATTCTTGTCTTATCCTTGTGTTTACAGCTTTCCATTGTTTAAGTTCAATTCTGCAATCTTGTTATTAGTTCATACTTGCACTTTGGGGTTAGGGATTGAACTTGCATCATTTTATCTATCATTTGCAACAAAGGAATAGAAATCCTAATAGGTAGCCCGTGGCTCTCTCTTCCACAAAAAGAAGTAGCCAATTGTGTGATACCTCTAGGCTCTTTCGTATTCCACAAGTGTGTGATTGAAAGTGAGATTAGGGCATATTAGCTTAGTGTCACTTTTTCCCCCACACAAGTTCCTTAACTAATCTAGCCAATTATAAACATAATTCAATGAAATTGATGAAAGATTGAATGAATTAAACAATATAAAACTTCCTATTGTGCATCATGTCTTCTTTTGTTCTCCAAAATTATGTTGTGGGTGGCTCTCAAATATGGGAGTGGGATTCATGCATAGATTAGACACAATCATTTCAAAGATCATGATTGTTGAAAATGGACAATTGGTGTTGCTTTTATAGATATTTGGGTGAGATGGGGTGAGAAATGGAACTCAAGTATTGATTGATAGTTAAACTAGTTTGATTGATTGGTTAACTCCTTTGATTAATCTGTTAAGTAGGTAGATTGGGAAGTTGAATAGATAGATTGAATAGTTAACCAAGTTAACTAGGGGGATGACTTAATTGATTGATTTGTTAGAAAAAGGTGATTGGGAGTGAAAAGGGGAGATTGGAGAGTTAATTGAGTTAACTCGTTAGTTAACTGATTTGATTGATCAGTCATGATTTTAAACATGTGTTGTAGGACTTTCATTTTTTATTTTTTTTTAATTTTGATTTTTGAAGGATGAAATTGAAATGCACATTTACTTGAAATTTAGATTTGGGGATTTAGAATTTGATGAAATTAGTTGAAATTCAAATTTGTGGATTTGAAGAATAGGTTAATTAATTAAATAATTTAAATGAAATTATTTAATCATTAGAAATAGAATTAATTAAATCATGATTAATTAAATAATTAATATTTAATTAATATTCAGGAAAGGTTTAAATGATTAATTGATGTAGAATTAGAAATTGAACAATTATTATCATGGAAGGTGATGATTTGAATTAGTTTAGAAGAAATAAGGTTAATTAGCTTAATTAAATAATTACTTAATTAATAAGATGAATAATTAGTACATGATTGATGCTCGACATTTATTAGGTGTCTACATTTGCCCCTCTTTGATGTAATGATGAAATGATGTTGTATCAAAGAAAACGAAAAAAACGACGACCCTAGTAAGCCCCAACGATGCTTAGGGTGTAATTATGCCCCCTCAAAAAAGTGGTCGAACAATTATGAAATGAAGACCATTTTAATGATACCATGCTAGTGAGAAATCATGTCAAGTTTCATGCGATTTTGAGTCTATTTGACCTACCTACAAGTGTGTTAAAGTTCAAGGGGACCACGACCGTCAGAATGAGAAAAACCCTAATTTTGAGCTATGAATAGGAATTTTTTATTTTCATTTGCTCATTTGCATTCTTTTGAGTTTATTGAGTTATTTGTGATTTTTGAGCTTTCTTGCATATTTTTCAAGCATCATGGCTAGCTATAGAGCATGACACCACTTGTCAGATCGAGTGTGTTCGTACCAGAGACCTGCCAAAAGTGGAGGAATGGTATGTGTTTGAAAAATTTGTTCATTTTTACCAGTGTTTTTTCAATTTGTCAAAAAAATTTCAAAGAAATTTTTTTTAACCAATTCGCATTCGTATATTGATTTGTTCGCATTCATATTTAATGATACACATTTGTGTTAAGTGATACACATTCTTATAATTAATTTGCATTTGTCTCTATTAATGCGCATTCATCTTTCTTTATTCACATTCATGTTAAGTGATGAGCAATTGTCCTAAATGCACCACATTTGTCATAAATTGTTCGCATTTATGTTAAATGAGTTGCATTCGTAATAAGTGATTCACATTCGTTGAAAATGTTAATTTTTTAACATGTATGGATTGAAACTTGTCTTGTGACTATGCTATCTAACTTATTTCTTGTTTTTTGCTTGCAGGAGAATATCAGTGTGCTTATTTGTAGACAGACGAGGCTTGATGGTCTTGGTCTTTGCGATGGGTTGATTGCTGAGGATGTTGCATTGATCAAGCATGTTTGATTATATCATGTTTTCCATTTGCCCGAGTTTACAACCATTAGGGCCATGATTTTAGCTTTGGTCGAGTAGTGGTAGTCTGAGATTTGCTCGTTTCATCTTCCTACTAGTGAGGCATTGATAACTTTAGAGGATGTCTGGTGTATCTTGCATATTCCAAAACACAGTGCTAGAGTAGTATACGATCGTGGATTAGTTATCACATGTTTATGTGATCTATTCAATTTTTCTGAGTAGGATCTATAGATGAGGGGCCGATATGGGATACCATGGGATCATATGTATTACGATGATCTGACGATAGTTTTATGTAGTATAGTAGCAGGTCCTCATATCCTGAATGGGATATCTCATGGGTTTCTATTTGGATGGGGCCGAGTTATCCATGATATGATTGTTCACAGATGTGTCTTCGCATGGGGTCCATATCTTCTTGCTATGTTGTACCATCAGATGCATGGTATTGTCTATTTGAGATAGATATCTATCGATGGTGGCATTACTTTGCTCTAGTTTTGGGGTAGGGAGCACATTGCTATTTTTTGCCAATTTTTCATGCAAATATTCAGGGTGATGAGCCTTATGCTTACAGGTACACTCCAGGTGTCAGACATAAGGGTTTAGGTAACACCTTGTACTAAAGGCACCAGATAGATGTTTTACAACATTTTACTTGGAGACTATATTTGGATTGCCTTGGTTGGACAAATGATGCACAAAATTTACCTTTTTGCAGAGAACAAAGATATCTTATTTGTCATGCCATTGATACTTAGTGGATCATAGATATGCATATCCTAGGATGGGTGCTCAGAAAATTTGGGGAGGTGCAAGGGATTCGTGACGTGATAGCCTACTTTTCTCAAGTTTCTCAGGAGGCCGGTGATTGGGGAGTTTGCATACAACCTCATGTTGTTGTTACCCCCCTCTGAGAATGTACCAATTAATAGATTTATCAGAAAAAAGATTTGCAATTTTGAGACCTTGACAACCTACAAACACAATTTGTTAGAAATCCTCCTTGATACGTGCATCTGCACCCTTGTTAGACAATAGTTAGAAAATAAAAATAAAAAATGAATAAATCACTCAAAGAAATGATTAAAACACTTACAGGTTCATGTGGCATGATTGTCGATTTTCCTTATTTGGCCCACGTGTAACTCCTCTAATAAGTCATGTAATCCATATTTTCCAATTTCCTTATGTATTCCACTTGTCGTGTCCTTCTTGCAAGTCTCCTTGGCAACTTGTAATAATGATAGTGGTACCACTCCATAAATTATCAATGTCAACAAACTAATCAACCTAAATTGTGAATAACAAGGCCGATATAGGTCCCACCATCAAACTGCCTCTACACTGGGGTTTGTGGTCAAAGGCTTGAATGAATGTAGGCTAAAATGAAATCAAGTAAGTCGTTCATTGGATGTAGTGATTATGGGATATGCACAAAATAGATTTGTTAAAAATACTCTTTACACCTCCTTTCGTACTGTAATATTCTTACCTTGTAAACAAATCTCCACCCGTATGAACTTACAACATAGTTGTATAACAAGTGAAATAACAACCTAAGTAACTTGTAACAACATGTATTTCACTATAGTGAGCACTTGCAATCGATAGAGAATGATCACAATGTCACATTGATGGCCATGATGGCAAGATCTACACCAATAGAAGGCATTAGAGACTGGCAATGTCTTTGTTTGTGCGCAGATTGCCTCAAAGGGATGGTGTATCATGCAAAAGGGATCTCAGTTAGGCCAAAGGTTCAATCGAGTCACCTATAGGAAAAGCATAGAAGGCAGAGAGTGCATGACATGTACAAAATGAAGTTAGTGAAAAAAATCTTTTAAGTACACGCATCAGCGGTGTAAAGGCATATTATATGGCCTAACAGAATGCTTCACAAAGGTGTCATCTCAAGGAACGTAGTGATAGTATGACATTGGATTTTTGAAAATATTTAAAAAAATTTAAGCAACTAAAATTCTAGGTGCACAGCCAAATGCCATGATCTTTTCTAGAAACCTCTCTACCTGTGCATGGCGAAATGAGAATTTAATGTCCTAGACAAGAAAAGAAAACATTAGAGTCTTTCAAGTAAATGTGATTTGCATGTATAAAGCCAAAATGCCACGACAAGTAAATGTATTGGTTGGTGTAAAAATAATTCTCTGCCAGTGTCCTTGCTGCAAGTGTAAAGACAAAATGAACCTACATAAAATAGATGATATAAAGTCTTAAAAAGATTTAAGCTCATGGAGTACGCAGATAACATAATATGCACAAAGAAGATTTGTTAAAGGCTTTAAAAATGGTAAAGAAAATGTAATTTTGGTGGGCATAAAGTCAAATGGGGTGGCCTTTACCTCAAGACATATTGGAGATTCGGAAACAAGTGTGGACAACTATCAATGTACAAACGGTAGCAAAATTTTGTGAAATGTTATAGTTGCACTGCCCTAGTCGACATGCTAGCAAAATGTGGAAGCTGGTTTGAAAAAAAACACTTTAGAGAGATGTTATGTCATGGCATACAATGATGGCAAGATATGCATTATAGATGTGTTGAAAAGGTTTAACAAAAACTTTCAAGCAAATGCAACTTGCAGGTGAAAAGTTAAATCCCACAACTTTTGCTAGCAACCTCATGGAGTGTGCGTATTGGGAGCTTCTCAAACAAGGTATAAACATTGCTTAATGATATCAAAGAGCGTGGTAGGAGAACAATGACTTATAGGCAATAAATAATCAATGATGTTGCAAAGTAAGCTCTCACAAAATCGCTTTACACATAATGTTGATTTGCACTAGCTATGGACAAAAATAAGATAAATGCGTGCTTTATATGTGGTGGCACTGCTAAAGAGGTAGAACACAAATCCTCCAGTAATATGCCGACAATCACACTTGCTATCTTAACATGACAATCACAAAAAATCCTTGATCCTTCACTAAGCAATATACTACAACCACATAGGTCTCATTTTTCTCTACGTTTTTTTCAACCATAAATTGAAAGTTACAAATTATATGCATGGAATGAGGTGAGATTATGTTTGATCTACACGATTGGAAGGCAACCACTCAAATTTTATTGACTGGCCGATCACACAATCCTGCTCATAATGAAAAGAAACAACACACTCAATTCATCAATGAAAGTGAGAGCTTCTACAATCTTTCTTGCAGAGACATACGCACTATACATGAAAAGATGCATGAATATGCCGATACACCACCAATCAAATGACAACAATAATAAGAAAATAAATCACAATTACTAGATGAAGCTGATCAAATATGTGCAGGAAAAAGCCTTACTGCCCACAATACTTAGCAGCCATGCCACTAAAACTGAAAAATAATGATGTAGGAGAGACAACTAATCACGACCAAGGTAAGCTCCAAATCAGATTTTGAAAGGTTGATTCAGCTAGTCCTACTTCATCGGCTACACATGACTATATCAATTAAAACCCGATCACAATGATTAAAGTTCATGAATTGTTCTAACCATTGGAAAATAACTATGGGCTATAGAAACAATAAATGTCTCTCAAAACATTGATCAAACAAAAAATGATGTATCAAAGAAAGGAAACACAAAGAGTGCCGATGTCCACTATGCAAAATGGACGCAATCCTCAAATATTGACTAGAATAAGGACTTAGGTCAGTTTGATTCATGTCGGGTTCACCAAACGAAACACAATAATATAGTTAGTCATAGATTAGTCGCCTACATAATAATTGAAACCATTTAAAAACATTATGAAGGAAGTTAGTAAATAAGAAGTTAGGAAGGAAATAACGAAATGAAACATGAATATTAAACTTCCCCATGATTCTCCCTTGCATGAGCTCTTCCTTTTCCTCCTCCTCTCCAAGATCCTACTGCTACGTGGAGTATGCCCTCAGTGATTAAACACTTTTTCTTCAACAGGGAGATACTGGTAATATTTAAAACAAACGTAGTGCTAAACAGTAGCTCAAATAATGCAAACTAGGTGTGTGAAAGGATTTTCTATAACATTAACGTAACACATGCACAAGAATGCAACACACAACACCAAATATATGAGGAAAACCCAATGTGGGAAAAACCTCGGTGAGAATAGTTGTTAGGGATCTTCTGCTCCAATCCAACCTCACAATGTAAAAGATATGATTACAATTTTAGGGCACAAACCCCTAATTTATGAGCACCAACTGAAAGGAGCACCAACCCCTGCACAATTTATGGGCTACAACCTAAAGGAGCTGCAAGCCCTGCACTAAGCTCCAACTTGGTGAAAAAACAATAAAAAGATTTTAAATACAAAATGAGATCTTTGTTGCAAAAGAAGTTTTGCAACCTTACAATATTATGTTCTACTGGTTTCAACCTTACAGGTTTGTGTTCTCTCCAGCCACTCTACAAAATTTTCTTTGCTAATAACTTTGCTAAGTCCCCTCTCACAATGTCTTCACTCTTCAACTCACACTTGATCACTCTTTATCAGGTACAACTTTTTTTAGTTTGTCACCTTTGTGTTCTATGCTCACTCCACCAGTTTGTTCCTTACACCGATTTACCCCACTTCTCCTTACAGGTATAGTCTTCACTCATAACACTTTAAAGTGTTTATCTCTTTGGCTCTCAGATAGAAATTTCACACTTGCCTTCACTCTGCAGCAACACCGATCGCAGTCTCAAGTCATCATATTTAATCTTGAGCTTTCCCACCAAAAATCAATTCAAACTAAGGGAGGTTAAGGTTTCCTTCACCCGACCAAATCTACATCAGATCCAATCCAATTTTCCTTGGATCGATTACCTGCATTGGAGGAATGTATCTGTACGCGTTTTCTATTATCCAATGCATATTTGCTAAAGATAGCAATCCCGACCATGATTTTTAGCCTTGAAATCTGTCGACTAATTTATGACCCAGTTGTTTCCTTCTCGAGGTGATCTTGCTTTTTGATTTTATTTCTTCGATCTAGGTGCCAACAACTCCCTGATCTTTCACTGTCACTCTTTCTTCCTCAAGCTGCATCAATTTGTTATCATCCCGTGATTTATGGTTTCTTTCATTAATGTCGGCTAACTGTTCCAACAACCATGTCAATGGAAACTTCATCAACCTCTGCATTCTTGTCACCTCAGCTCCACATGGCATCACATCAGTCATACACTCATCTCACCAACACAAGGTTGGTTTACACTTGAACATTCAACAAAATCATACTGACACAAGCCCTTACCGGTGAGACCTTCTCTTTTTGCTAACCAGTAGTGCACACTACACCGGTAACACATCTTCACCTTCGATGGTTTGTGATCATTTTAACATTCTGCCTCTTCATCATAAATAGTCAACCAACCTCCAAACCAGTTTATACTCTACCAATTATCACTCAACATGCTAACACACACATGCATCTTACCTCATATTGGTGAAGTCACTGATAGTCTCAATAACTACTTGTCATCCACCATACCAGTTGACAAGCCTTCATGTTAATCTTCCTTATGCCGGTTCAATCTTCTTCATACTGGTTTGACATACTTCTATCTGTAGCCTGCAATACCAGTTGACATCAATGACAACTCAATGCCAACAATCTCCCACTTTGGCATTGATGTCAACATTGTCTTTTCTGGTTTCTCTCCCCCTTTGATAGCAATTGCAAAGGGAACCTTAGTCTAACACCAATAATCTTTCTCTTGACTACATCCGGTTAAGACACACTCTCCCCATGTGTTCATGCTTCATGATTCAAGAGTCATAAGATAGTAACAATGGTTGACTCCCCCTAAATCATGCACCCTCTTATGCATTTAAGTGTTGCTAGATGGTGGGACAACTCTCATCTTTTGTCTCAAGTACTCAAATGGGCCCAAAGGAAGTGGCTTGGTAAATATGTCAGCAATCTACTCATTAGTTGGAACATATTCTACTATGACCTCCTTGTCTGCTACCTTCTCCCTCAATAATTGATACTTGATTTCAATGTGTTTTGTTCTTGAGTGCCTTACTAGATTCTTGGAGATGTTGATTGCACTTGAGTTATCACATCGGATTAGAATAGGTTCCAATATCTCCACCTGTATGTTTTTCAGTGTCTGCTTCATCCATAAAACCTATGAACAACATGTAGCAACTGCTATGTACTCTACCTCAATAGTAGATAATGACACTGAATCTTGCTTCTTGTTGTGCCATGATACTAACCAGTCTCCTAAATAAAAAGCACCTCCACTTGTACTTTTACGATCATCTATACTTCCTACCCAATCTACATCAGTATAAGCCTGCAAAGAGAATTCACCTTTCTTTGGATACCACATGCCATAGCTAATAGTTCCTTGCAGATACCCGAAGATTCTTCTAACTGCATTTAGGTGAGACTGTTTAGGAGCGGCTTGGAATCTTGCTACCATTCAGACAACTTGTACAATATCCGATCTAGATGCTATTAAATATAACAGACTACCAATCATAGACCTATGCAGTGTTTGCTCAACTTCCAGTGACTCATCTAGTTTGTTCAACTTACAACCGGTAACCATGGGAGTACTTACCGGTTTGTTTTCCTCCATTTTAAATTTCTTTAGCATGTATTTTGCATACTTGGTTTGGGAGATGAAAATTCCTTTCTCCTTCTATGAAATCTACAAACCAAGAAAATAGGACAACTCACCCAGCATGGACATCTCAAATTCTGTCTTCATCTGATTTGAAAATTCTTTGCAGATGATATCCTTGTCTCCCTTAAAGATAATATCATCCACATATAAAACAACTATAATCATGTGATCTCCATTTACTTTTACATACAAGTTGTTGCCTGCATTCCCTTTCTGGAATCCTTGCTCCTTCAAGTATTTTTCTAACTAGGAATACCATACTCTAGGAGCTTGCTTCAAACCATACAAGGATTTCTTCAACCGACATACAAAAATCTCATCTTCATGCAACAAGTACCCTTTCAGTTATTCCATATACATCTCTTCTTCAAGATTACCATTTAGAATGGCAGATTTTACATCCATCTGATACATTTTATATCCCTTATAGGCTGAGAAGGCTAAAAACATTCTTATTGCCTCTAACCTAGCAACTGGTACAAAGGTTTATTCAAAATAAATACCTTCCACTTGAGCATACCCTTTGCAAACTAACCTTTCTTTATGTCAGAATATCTTACCTTCTTCATTCATCTTGTTCTAGTAGACCCATTTGGTACCTATGACATTCTTGTCTGCTGGTCTAGGGAGAAGTTCCCAAGTCTGATTTTTCTCAATTTATCTCAACTCTTCATCCATGGCATCTATCCACTTCTCACTTTTTTAAGCTTCATAAATTTTTTTTGGCTCTACCTCAGTAATGAGATAGAAATTTACCTACTCACTTTCCCGGGCTAATCTTCTTCGGTCTACACACCTTCATTCATATCTCCTATGATCTATTCTTCTAGATGATTCTTCTGCACATACTGGTTGGGGATCTTGTTTGGTGCATCTTCTACTAGTCCATTGTCAGCTTGATCTTCATATTCAACATCTAAATCATCAATGTAAGGTGCCGGTGCAGATTTTCCTCTATGTGAGTCTTCATCTATTCTCACATTTACACTCTCAACAACCTTTCTTAATCTCTTGTTGTAGAATTTGTAGGCTTTGTTGTTGGTTGAGTATCCCAAGAAGATTCCTTCATCACTCCAGGAATCAAAACTTCCTAATCCATCAGCATCTATCTTGATGAAACACTTAATTCCAAACACTCTGAAGTGCTTGAGTGATGGTTTCCTTTCATTCCATAACTCATAAGTGGTCATTCTACTGTTCACTCTTAACTATACCCGGTTTAATATGTAGACTACAGTATGAACTACTTGCTTCCAGTATATATCTAGTATGTTGGCCTCATTCAACATTGTCCTAGCCATCTCCTTCACTATCCTATTTTTTTCTCTCTACCACCCCATTTTGCTGAGGTGTCCTTGCAGCTAAATACTATCTTCAGATTCCATGTCTCTCATAGTAGTCAATAAACTCACTAGAAGCAAATTCTCCACCCTGGTCTGATCTTAAGCATTTTATCTGATATCCACTTTCATTTTCTACCATCTTCTTGAAAATCTTGAATCTCTCAAATACTTGTGACTTATCAAGTAGAAAGGCTACCCAAGTCATTCTTGAGTAATCATCTATAAACAACATGAAATACCTTTCACCGACCAATGCTCTTGTCCTTGTTGGCCCACATAAGTCTGTATGTATCAACTCCAAAGGTCTTGAGGTATTATATTCCTTTGTTTTAAAGCTGACCTTTGACACATTCATCATAGAATGTGCTTGCCGATTTTATAATCTGAGGTATATTTCTCACACAATAGTTCTTTCTTATCTTAACTAGATTATCAAAGTTCACATGGCCAAATCTCTAGTGCCACAACCAAATTTTATCAACTTGCCCCATCATGGATTGGGACTCATAGCATTCCTTCAGATTGTAGACATTACCCTCTATTCTCTTTCTTTTTGCTACCACCTGACTAATACTCTTCTTTCTTATCTGACAACCAATAGAGTCAAATGAAAACTTGTACCCTTTGTCACACATCTGACTTACACTCAGCAGGTTGTGCTTTAGTCCTTCCACATAGTACACATCATGAGCCTTGAGCTTACCATCAATATTCAGTGTACCCCGACCATTGATCTTGATGGAGAAGTTATCACCAAACCGGACTGAACCACCATTCCAATCATCAAGCTTGATGAACTTTTTCTTGTCTCTAGTCATGTGATTTGAGTAACCACTATCAAGCACCCATAGATTCCTCCTTTCAGCATGTAGAGTAGTTTGCATAATCAGGTTGAACACTGTCTTGTTTTTCTCCTTCTCTACCCAAACTTGTTTCTCTTCTTTATTTTCCTCTTCTGTCACTTTGTGTTCTGGTTTTGTTTCTAATTTCTCATCCGGTACTATTTTCTTTTGCTTATCAGTTCTCAGCTTACAATACTTTTCTATGTGACCAAAATTTTGATACTTATAAAATTTCACATTAGCACTGTAAGATGTACTCAAAACATTCTTATAGGACATTTGCATATTACTCCTACATTCATAACTCTTGTGACCAAACTCATTTAAATTATAACATGTGACATTTGTACTTTGTAATGCAGAAAATGAGTTTCTACTCTCAAAACTAGGGTTTAAATTCATCTTCCTACATTCTTCCATTTTATGACCAAATTTATTACACCGGTGACACTAACCATGGAAATTTGGAACATACCGGTTAGGTTGTCTTGAACCTGCAAACGAATGCCTCACAAGGGTTCTTCCTTTCATGCTGCTAACTCTTGTGAATCCTTCATGATCAACACTTGCATTTCTCCTTGGATCTGTATGTCGGTACATTGAGTATGATCTTTGGTTCATTGATTGAGTATAGCGGTTTGTGTGGCGGTTTCTAGCAGCATCTGCATAAATCTTCTTGTCGGTATCCTTTCTTACTATGAATGTCTTCTTATCTTCACCTTCATTTGAAGAAGTGAATTGTATCTCCTTATCGGATGTGTCTCTGTTGTTTGAACTTTGACCTTCTTGAAAACCTAGGCCACCAATATCTTTAGATTGCTTTGATTTGTTCAACATCTTGCCCAGGGCTTCAATGCTTCCTTCATATTTGCTTCTTACTTTTATTTCTTCCTGCCTTTTCTCTAATTCCTTCTGGATTTTCACTATTTCTGCTTCCAGATTCTGATGTTCCTTTTCCTTTTCTCTTAGACTGGTACTAGTAACTTCACACATCCTCTTGGCCTCTTCCAATTGAAGTTTTAGATCTACAATTGTTTTCTTGGATTATTCAAGGGATTCTTTCAACATATCTTGTTCTTCATCTATAGCTTTTTTCACCTTCTTAAGATCTCTTCTTGTTCTCTTCAGCTCTTCCAAGGCACTGATGAGCTTTGCTTCAAGATCTACTTCACCTTCTTTCTCTTTCTCTTCTTCTTCTTCAGGTACTAGAACCTCTTGATTCATAAAAAGGTTTTCTTTGACTTCATCTTCACTACAATTGTCATTTGAGGCACTTTCCTCATCTGTGGTATAATTTTTATGTGTGTAAAGCCTACTCTGCTTTTGGTAGCCTCTTTTACTATGCCGGTAGACATTCTTCTTCCTATCCTTACCGTATTATCTGCTACAACTTGATTGATCATCTTCATTCTTATCACCATAGGGACATTTAGTAGAAAAATGTCCAATCTTTCTACAATTGAAACATTTCAAAGGTAGCTTGCCTTTGTATTTTCCTGAACCCATCTTTAGTCCTCTAACAAATTTTTCCATTATGTCATCAGATTCTTCACCGGTTGCATCATGAGAAGACTCTTCTTTTCCTTTTCTTGATGTTTTGAATGCATCTTCTTTCTTTACATCCTCAGTACCAATATTCCTCATCTCATAAGCATTTAGGGAACCATATAGCTCATCCATTGTAAATAATTTCAGATATTTTGCTTCTTCTATTGCTGAGACTTTTGTATCATAGTTAGATGTAAGAGATCTGAGTACTTTCTTCACTACCACCTCCTCTTTTATTTCTTCTCCAAGCCCTCTAATGGTGTTTGTTGTTTCATCAATCCTTTGGAGATAGTCAACAATCTTCTCTTCATCTCTCATCTTCAAACCCTCAATCTGTGCTCTCAATGTGTGTAACTTGTCTTCCTTGATTTTAACACCCCCTTCAAATATCTTCTACAACTTATCCCAAGCTTTTTTGGCAGAGGAGCAGTGCATGACTTTAACAAACTCATTATTAGATAACCCACCAAGAGTGACATTTTTAGCTTTAGCATTGTTCTCATATTCCTTCTTAGCATCTAGATCAGTAGGGGGATTATTAGGGACTATATACCCATTGACCACCGACATCCATACATCACAATCTAAGGAGGAAAAATAGGTTTCCATTCTTCTACTCCAAAATGCATAGTTGACACTATCAAACATAGGGGCTTTTGAGGAGATGGATTCATTTCTTGCCATTGTGAACACTTGAGAGGATCTACCCAAGCTATAGAATTCTTTGACAAAAATAGGGTACATAGGCTCTGATACCAATTGTTGGACATAAAGGATCATTAAGAGGGGGGTGAATCAGTGATTTAAACACTTTTTCTTCAAGAGGGAGATACTGGTAATATATAAAACAAATTGAGTGCTAACTGGTAGCTAAAACAGTGCAAACTAGGTGTGTGAAAGGATTTGCTAAAACATTAATATAACACATGCACAAGAATGCAACACACAACACCAGATATACGAGGAAAACCCAATGTGGGAAAAAACTCGGTGAGAATAGCTGTTGGAGATCTTCTACTCCAATACAACCTCACAATGTAAAAGATCTGATTACAATTTTAGGGCACCAGCCTCTAATTTATGAGAACCAACTCAAAGGAACACCAACCCCTACATAATTTATAGGCTACAACCTAAAAGAGCTACAACCCCTACACTAAGTTCCAACTTAGTGAAAAAATAATATAAATATTTTAAATACAAAATGAGATCTCTGTTGCGAAAGAAGTTTTGCAATGTTACAATATTTTGTTCTGCTGGTTTCAACCTTACCAGGCTGTGTTCTCTCCACCAACTTTGTAACTTTTCTTTTCTGATAACTTTGCTAAGTCCCCTCTCATAGTATCTTCACTCTTCAACTCACACTTGATCACTCTTTATCAGGTACAACTTTTGTTGGTTTGTCACCTTTGTGTTCTATGCTCACTCCATCGATTTGTTCCTTACACCGGTTTACCTTGCTTCTCCTTACAGGTACAGTCTTCACTCATAAAAATTCAAGTGTTTATCTCTTCAGCTCTCAGACAACAATTTCACACTTTCCTTCACTTTGTAGTAGTACCAATTGCAGTCTCAAGTCATCATAGTTAATCTTGAGCTTTCCCGCCAAAAATCAATTCAAACTAAGGGAAGTTAGGATTTCCTTCACCTAACCAAATCTACATCAGATCTAATCCAATCTACCTTGGATCGATCACCTGCATTAGATGAATGCATCTGTATGTGTTCCAATGCATATTTGCTAAAGATAACAATCCCAACCATGATTTTCAGCCTTGAAATATGTTGACTCATTTATGACCCAGCTGTTTCCTTCTCGAGGTCCTCTTGTAGCTTGATTTCTTTTCTTCAATCTAGGCACCAACAACTCCCTGATCTTTCTCTATCACTCTTTCTTCCTTGAGCTACATCAATCTGTTATCATCCCATGATTTGTGGTTGTTTCATTAATGTCAACTAACTGTTCCAACAACCATGTTGATGGAAACTTCACCGACCTCTGCATGCTTGCCACCTCAGCTCCACATGGCATCACATCGATCATACAATGCGCTCACTGACATAAGGTCGGTTTATACTTAAACATTCAACAAACTCATACCATCACAAGCCCTTACCTGTGAGACCTTCTCTTTCTGCAAACAGGTAGTGCACACTACATTGGTAGCACATCTTCACCTCCGGTGGTTTGTGATCATTTTAGCATTCTGCCTCTTCATCATAAATAGGAAGCCAACCTCCAAACCAATTTATGCTCTACCAGTTATCACTCAACATGCTAACACACACATGCATCTCATCTCATACCAGTGAAGTCATTAATAGTGTTAATAACTAATTGTCATCCACCATACCAATTGACAAGCCTTCATGTTAATCTTCCTTAAGCTAGTTCAATCTTCTTCATACTAGTTTGACATACTTCTACTAGTAGCCTGCAATACCGGTTGACATTAATGAAAACTCAATGCCAACAAGGCCTACTCCATTGACTGATCTAATCATTTCCTTATCACCACAATAGATTAGACATCAGAGATTGTGGGGAGGAGGGGATGGTGGAGATGGAGGAGGGGATGGGAAGAGAGAAACTGTGGCCAATGCTACTGTAGGAGGAGAGGAGGATGAGGGAGAGGAGGTAGATATCGATGGTGACATCAAGTCAAGCAGCGATGATGATGATTATTCATTTGTTGTGATCATATAGCAATAGGGATGAGGGTGATGAGGGATCTCATGATAGTGAGATGCCAAAGCCTGAGGATGCCTTTGCTATAGCAACAAGTTGTGGTGGAGGACATAAGCAAGGTGATGATGAAAATACGATGGTCCTTAGAGCATAGATTCATAGTTTAGAGGATGCCCTAGCCACGAAGTAGTAGAGGCATAGGAGTGATTGAGATTCCTTTTGTCAGGATTACGTAGTTGTTGTTACTAAGAGGAACCATCTCTAGAGGGAGCGACATGATGTTGTACAAAAGGATATATTTATTTAGGCTTCCCAGGAGCAGTAACTTGATCCAAGTACTAGGTCACGAGATGACCAACAATCATTTGGTTAAGGAGTGTACATATTGGCCTCGTGAGTATGAGCAAACTGTACCTGAGAGACAACGATGCTCGAGTTACAAGACATATGTTTCGAGGAGGAGGTCTAGTAGATCTACTACTAGAGAGACCAATAGTGTGAGTGTTATGGGTCCACCTCGATCACCATAAGGACATCCTGGGGCAAGATCCAACAGACATGATTCACTTGTTGATAGAGGCAGTGTCGGTTGAGACACTTATTGCTTGACCATGTTACTTGAGCCATTGGGAATTTATATGATTGTATTCTGACACATTATCATTTTTGAGATATATATGATATGCAGTTTTGGTGGCGGTTCTATATGTGTGTTCTATTTATGTGATGCATGACTCTATATGATTTTCATGTTATGATTCTTTTTAGATGATTGTATGAAGCATTTACATGTCTTTTTTACTTTTTCTCTACAATGTTGATGATACAATGATTAATGGTAATATATGCAAATAAATGAACTATATGAATCATGAATGTGAATAATGCAATTAATTGGAATGAACTATTATAAATGCAACTATATGATAATGCAATGATTTAAAATGAACTATATAAATGAATGCAACTATGTGATAATGCAATGTTTTTGTAAAAATATGTCAGAATATTGTTTTACCCTTGACTCAATTAACCGAGAAAAAATGTTACTAAGAATGAAATATTTGAGAGAGATGATGAAAGAATATGTTAGATGAGAGAAATATTTGTGAGATAGAATCCACATGACGAGACTTGAAAATGACCTGAAATGATTGATGGTACACGAACTTTTGTGCCTTTATTCATAGCACAATATAGATTCATCACTGAGCCTTATTATGTAATAGTGAAGCTTTGCACACTAGGGTATTAGGAACCAAGATTTAAAGATATCTCATTGCAGAAACAAAATGTAGCAGACAAGGAGTGAACCCCTCCATTTTGTGAATGATGCTAGGAGTTGAGGTATGTGCAGTGTTCAACAAGTGAACACACTTATCACAGACACCCATAACACCTATTCCATAACTTCATTGGTTCACACCACAAACAAAAAACAAAGAAAAGGAGCATGCCCATCACAGGTCCTCTAATCACATTTGGACATCCTTGAGTAGCATAGGAACATGACTAACTAGGACAAAATTCAATAGCCATATTGATATGTGCCTTTTGTTTGATGTTTTGTTGTGATGGTTGATAATGTTTGATCTCAGAAAGTGTGGACCCTGTTTAAGACTGACCTGTCTGATTTTGAGTGCATCCTCTCCTGTTTAAGACATGATAATGATCACTTGATATGGATATTCAATATGATTGATAAGACAACTTGGTCAATTTGAATGCATATTTTGATAAGATAGTTTTATCCTTTGCAAACTTCAGGCGAAGTGTTTGTTGGATATCTGCTAGGGTGTAGGATTCTTGCGAGACATTTTATTGCTAGTTTTTCGATTTTTTAGTTATTTTCCAAGAGATTTTTCATGTTTTTGATTAATTTTTTCAAGACTGTATTTGAATTTTTTTGGTTGACTTTTCGATGTTTGTTAACTTTTTTGGTATTTGTTCAAAACATTTTAGAATATTTAAGGATTTTTTTTAGGACTATATCTGATTTTTAGGATTTTTTTTTAGGACTTTATCTGATTTTTAGGATTCTTTTAGCTATGCCCCCAATATGCAGACCTATTATGACATGATGATCTACCGAACGGACATGGAGACATTGAAATTTTTGATATGAACTATGCTAATGTAATATGAAAGATGAAAATGCACGTCACATTTGAAGAAGGATGATTGTAAGCACTTATCATTTTGTATTGCACTGATTGAGATAAAGGTACAAAAAATTTCAGAGACAGGAGTTCAATCCATTCTCAAAAGACCTAGGACCATCCAACTTAACACATTATGTAACTAAGAATTATAAATGGAGACACTGAAAACTTTCCCATCGATTCTTGAGACTTTGATCTTCTTTTGCCCATGTGTGTGAAATTGAATTTATTCCGACTCTTTAACCATTAGAGACCCTTAGAATCCTATGTGACTAGCTACGTGAGTTATTCTAACTTCAAAAGAATCCTGGAAAGAGCCTCCCTGCCAGTTGGACGTCTATAGCCCCAACGGGGTTATATACTGTAATATCTTGAATATTGCTCCATTTCCAGTAGGAGTTCATAGCCCAGATCGAGTTACCTGCATGTTCCCATAGCCAAGCTTTGTTGCACTTTTATGCATGATATTTCAGTTATAGATATGTTTGCTTCTTTTGGCTTGATACGGAATTTAGCATAGCTCCTCTTTTTTTTCTATTATATTTTTGCCTTGGCTTGTAAGTAATGAAACCTACATGGGTATGATAATTACAGTGGTGGTGAAGTAGAATTTTGGATTTTTCACTAGCCACATGATCAGCTAGGTATCTATAATGACTTAGAGAAAATAACTAATGTGTGAGATATAGAAATTGATAGACTTTGGGTAACAAGGTCCAAAAGTGAAACTTCCACCCAACCATAGATATATCTCAATCACAAGGTGACATTGAAGATGAATGACCTAAGAATTTTTAAAACTTCATGAACAAGTATCTAAGAATTGCTCGACAACCTTTGCTCCTTTCAATGTAGATAGGTAAATAACTCAAACATTCCCCTTGCTTTATTGATGCAAATACAAAGAATATATTCTATGAATATTATGAATGTGATGCATTTAGAAAAGAAACTATATGCAATACAATGCTTTTAAGAAAATGATATGCAGATGTAGAAAGTAAATTCTTAACTAACCCAACCCTTAGATGTAATATCGCTTAAGGTGCATGTTGTTCATAGGATCCAAGAATGGATCTACCTCCATTGTTGTTAAATTATAGGTTTCATTTCCAATAACTCTTGTTATCACAAAAGGACCTAACCAGTTAGGCTCGAATTTTCCTAGTTTTTCCCATTCAACTAGGTTCCTTTGATTCTCTTTAAGGACTATATCTCTTGCCTCAAAGAAATGTGGTCTTACTCTTTTGTTATATCACCTTCTTAATCTATTTTTGTAACCTTGTAAATGGTTTAGAGGGATTTACCCTTTTTCATCCAATAGTTCTAGCTCTTGTAAATGTGTGACTCTATAGTTTTCTTCCGATTTGATATTCTCTAGGAAGACTCTTAGCGATGGAATTCTACCTCAATGGGCAAAATGGCTTCTGAACCATATACCAAAGAGTATGGTGTGGTACCTGTAGCTATGCATACACATGTTTGATAAGCCCAGAGTGTGGGATTTAACTGGAGATATCAATCTCATCCTGCTTCATTGGCAACTTTCTTTAAGATTTTCAATATCTTTTTATTTGTTTCCTTGACTTGACCATTGCTTTGGGGATAGTAAGGAGTAGAAAAACATTGTTGGATGTGGAATTGGTTGCAAAGTTCACTAACTTCTTGTTTTTTGAAAGGTCTTCCATTATCTGTAATGATTCACATGGGGACTTTGTATTTGCAAATGATATAGTTCAAGATAATTTAGCTATTTGTTTTCCTGTGGTGTAAGTCATAGGGATTACCTTGACCCATTTGGTAAAATATTTAGTAGTTGTGAGTATGAACTTATCCCATTAGAGGAGATAGGATTTATCTTTCCCACAAGATCCAGTCCCCATTATGAGAACGACTAGGGTGATGTAATTGGTTGAAGGTCTTGGGCAGGTGCATGGATCGGATCTCCATTTATCTGGCATTGTTTGTATTTTGTACATACTTGTAAGCATCATTATCCATTGTTGACCAATAATATCTTGTTCTCAACAATTTCTTTGATAATGTAGGACCAGAAGAGTGAGCACCACAAATCCCATCATGAACTTCTTTTAGAGTTGTTTATGCTTCCTCAAAATTTATACACCAAAGAAAAGTACCATCTAACCTTTTCTTGTACAAGGTATCAACAATAATTGTATGTCTTGATGCCTAACGTATAAGATTTTTGTGTTGATTGCATGAAAGATCAAGAGACATATATTGATCATGGAGATATACATATACTTCTCTATACCAGGGTGATTTAGGTCCTACTATCATACAAACATACTTAGAAGATGGGTTTTCATATGACGGTACCATGAGTTGTTCTACTATGAACTCAAACTGAGTTCCATCATTGGGCATATCGAGGAGAGATCCTACCACAACCTTTGTGTTAGCTGCTCTATTTCATACTCTGTGTATTTGCTCAAATGTCACATTGGTGAAGTGTTGCTTGTATTCTTCTACCATTTTTTTGTAAGGTGTTATCTTCTCATCTTTGGTATTATAATCATCGTTCACCTGATTGATGATAATTTGGAAGTAACCATAGATTTGTAACTAAATTATCTTCCATTATACGATAGTACGATGTCCTATGACTAGGGATTCATATTCAGCTATATTATTGCTACATGGGAAGATGATTCTAAATGATTTTAGTAAGGAGTCTCCTTGAGGAGTGATGAAGAGGATTCCTGCTCCTTCTCTATGATTGGTGTATCACCCAGCAAACTACAATTTCCAACTTGTGGATGCCGAGAGTGAAAACACTAACTCATTAGGAAAGTTTACTACCAATGGATGGTTGTCTTGTATAGGTGTTTCTGCCAATCGATTGGCTATAATCTAACCTTTTATTGATTTTATGTCAACATACTCTATGAAAAATTCACTTAGGATCATGACCCACTTGGCCAATCTTCCCGTTAATGTCACTCTACTCAATAGGTACTTGAGAGGATAAAAATGTGCAATAAGATGGACCTTATGACTCAACATATAATGTCTAAGCTTCTGGGATGCAAAGATCATTGCTAAACATGCTCGATCTATAGGGTTATAGTTGAGTTTATATCCTATGAGCATTCTATTAATGTAGTAGATTGCTCTTTCTTTACCTTGTTCATCATGTTTGGCCAAGAGAGCACCCAAAGAGTAATTTGTTGCAAATATCTACAACAACAATGAATTTCCCTATACCGATGGGACCAAGACTTGTATTGACAAAATATATTCTTTTAATGCTTGAAATGCCTCCTAACATTATTTTGTCCATTTGAAGGTTACACCCTTCTTTAGAAGGTGTTGAAATGGTTAGCACTTGTTTGCCAATTGTGCAATGAAGTGCTTTATGGACTGTAATCTCCCTTGCAAACTTCTCGATTGTTTTAGTGTGGAGGGTGATGGAATTTATAAGATAGCTTTCACCTTTTTTAGGATCTATCTCAATGCCTCTGTTGGATAAATTAAATCCCAAGAGTTTACCAGATGTTACCCCGAACACACACTTTTTTGGGTTGAGTCGGACATTGTATTTCTCAAGCCTATCAAAGATTTTGGCTAAAACATCAAGATGATCATCCCTGGTTTTTTATTTAGCCAGCAAGTTCTCTACATAATCTTCCATGATGTTATGTATCATGTCATGAAATAGGGTGGTCATTTCTCTTTGATAAGTGGCACCAACATTCTTGAAATAAAATGACATTACATTCTAGTAGTATGTTCCCCAAGGATAAGTAAAACTTTTTTTATGTTGGTCTTCTAGTGCAATCTTTATTTGATTATAACCAGAAAAACCATCCATGAGTGATAACATTTCATTTCTCGCTATCAAATCCACAATCATATCTATATTAGGAAGTAGAAAATCATCCTTGGGACAAGCTTTGTTTAGGTCCCTAAAGTCAGTACAAATTCCTATATTTCCAGTGGGTTTAGTCACTAGTACTAAGTTTGAAATCCATTTTGCATAGTCTATGGGTCTAATGAAACCCACATCTAACAATTTTTGTAGTTCAAATTTGACTAACAGGGCTATTTGAGGATGCATCTTCCTGAGCTTCTACTTGTACGGTTTCACTCCTGGTAGCAATTGTAAATGATGCAAGACCAATTCTAGGTCCAACCCTGGCATGCTATCATATGACCATGCAAAGTTTATGGGTCATTGCATGAAGAATTGAATAAACTTTTGTTTTTCCATGGGGTTTAAAGATTTAGCTAGGTGTATTTCATGTACATTCTTAGCATTTCCAATGTTGATTTCTTCAGTTTCTTCTACTAGTAATGTTGATTGTTCTTGATCTATAGGAAGATTATGTAATCTATTTATAGTGGTATTTTCTATTTCATCCACATCTCCTAGATTAGCTGAGGAACTTGCTTCTCCAAAGTAGGTGGTTCTGTCTAGATCTATAGCAAAATTGGCTTTGTGATCATCATAGGGAAATACATCCCTAGCTCACCTAATAACTCAACTATAGCCTCATCATTATGGAACCAATCCAAATGTGGTGGTTCTTCTTGCCCCCAGAATATTAAGTGAGGATACATAAGACAAAGGTCTTTGTCTTCATTAGGAGGAGATACTGCTAATATCATGCAAATCCTTTTGTCAAATACATACTTGACTGACTTTTGATCAACTTGTTTGTCCTCATATTCAATTCCATCATCCATAGGTGATTGATTGTCATAGGCTCTAAATGCTGAATATGTGATACAACTTTGGATAGATAAGAAATCATAGTCATGGGAATTAGTTATACTCTCAATAAATGTCTCTCTGTTTGATCCATCTTTAATGATTTCATCAACTTCTTCAATGGGAGAGGGAATAATTTCAGTAGTTTTGATGATGAATGGGAGAGTCCCCTAACTTGTAGACCCTTCTTCTATGATAGAAGCCTCATTTAAAGATTGGATGAGAGATAGAGGCAATATAAAATTACCTTCTCTAACTAGTACTATGCCCATTTCACTTGATGTATTGGGTGTAGAAGTAATGTCTGATTCATCTGCCAGTGTAATTCTTGTTTCTGTGACTACGTTCACATGAGATGTCGGTGCAAAGGAAATCGTTGGCATGTTGTTCTAGCTTGCTGACTCAGGATCCTCATCCTCATTTGTGAGTGGTATTGTTGTTGGTAAATTTTGGATGACTAGAGTATTTGGTCTAGACATTCTTCTTCTTCTTGTCAAGTCCGTATATCCCAAGCCCCAATTTTTTGGATTTTCTTATGCTAGTATAGGTTCTATAATGCCTTGAGCATGTGCCCCCAATCCTATTGTGCCATCATAACCATGTCTTTGTAGAATTTTGAATCCATTGCCATATTGTTCCAAAGGAAGTCTGATATTTGGATGGTCGTCTTCTTCTTTATAGATCCATTTATTGACATCTTCTTCTAAGGATTATTCATTCAGATCTCCCCATCTTATGAAGGAACAAGATTATGAGAATTGGACTATTTCTTTCTCTTTATTCTTACTTACTGGATTTGGTGAGGCTCTCCCAAAGGATCTAGGAGACAATTGGCCTACCAATATTGTCCCAAAACATGAATATTTGCCGCATACTTCATCCTTGATTTGGAGTGGTGGTGCAATAGGTGTGCGAGATGATGATACTGGTGTGTTTGAAATTTTCAAATATTCCATCTACATGGTGAATGGAGTCACTTGATTGATTGGGACTTGATTTTTTGTGCTTTCCCTGAGGTAGTTACAATGCTGAAAGCCATTTGGATCACCCTGCATTGTGATCTCAATTCCATTATAAGGGAACTTAAGACATTGATGGAAAGTGGAAGGTACTACCTGCATGTCATGTATCCATGGGTGCCCTAGTAGCATGTTATATCCCAATTCTTGGTCCAGAACTTGAAAGATGATATTAGTGGTGATAGGTCCTACTTGCATAGATAAGGTCACCACACCCTTGGATGGGCATTCTTCATCATCATAAGCTTTAATATTTATACACTTAGTGATATCAATATGATGGTGTGAGTAGCCCAAAGTTTTAATCAGGTTAAGAGTGCATATGTTGAGTCTAGCTCCACCATCTATTAAGACTCTTCTAAATTTTTTCCTATGAACAAGTACTTCTAGGTGAAGAGGATCATTGTGCATGGGTCTATTTGTTGGTACATATTTCTCTATGAATGCTACCTTGGAAGTAGCTATATTTCCAATCATGGATTGGAAGGTGTTTTCATCTATGTCATGGGTGACAACATATTCTTGGAGAGCTTTATCTAGGATTGCCTTATGAGTTGGGGAGATACGAAGCAACTCAAGCAATGAAATTTGTGATGGGGTCTTTCTTAGTTCATCCCCTACATTGTAGTTACTACTTGGTAGAGGTGGATTAGATGGAACCCCTTGCAATGTGACTTTGGATTGGAGAGTGACTGATGAATAATGATGAGCAACTAAGGTTCTAACCGATACTAATAGAGGGGGGGGGGGGGGTAAATCAGTACACACAAAAACTCCTGAACACTTTAACTTATTAAAACCCAGGTGACCGGTTGTATTCACCATTGAACTTAACCATAGCTATATCGGTTAAGCACAGATACTTCAGATAGCTAAACCAGTTAAACAAAAGAACTTAAGACCTCAAATCTTGATGACTACTTCACTGATACAATCATACAGATTTGTATCAGCAATACCACAACCATTTAACATTGCATGCATATCTAACTTAATCAGAAACACACAATCATCACATCAAAAAATCACAACCCATAACATAGAGATTTTTCACGTGGAAACCCAAATGGGAAAAACCATGGTGGGGATGAATACCCACAAGCTTGTTTTGAACTCTTTTGAAGTCCGCTATGTTATGAGCCTAGTCCAGTTAAAGACTTTACAATAAGGTTCTGTTAGGAACCGATCTTGTTAGGGATCACCTGGTTAAGGGATGGCTATAAACCCTGTTAAAGGTTACCTTGCTAGAGGATTTAAAGAACTCAATGAACTTGAGTCACCTGGTTAAAGGATTTGCAACAAACCTGTTAAAGCTACCCGGTCAAGGGATTTTCCTTCTATTGAAATGGTTAGAAGTCAATAGATAAAGCTTTGATCTGATAACAACACTACTTGCTAAGGCATATCCTTTTCAGCTCCTCTCCTATGCAATCACACTCTACAGATTCCACACTCTGGCTTGGCAAGTATCTCAACATGCAGACACAAACACAACATTTGCCAACCCTTACAACATCAAAACTCATCAACCTTTTAGACAAAAATTAGGTTTGTAACATAAGCCCTAAACCTTAAGTATTTTAGGTTTACAATTTCAAGCAGTCCAAATCTGACCATCCAAACACATTACATAGAATGAAATGATCTAAATAGATCTCAAGTCATTCTGCATCATCTGATCTTCACCGCATCTCGAAAATGGTAACCCATCATGCGCTCTTCATACACCACTCAAAAAATCGTGCATTCCCGAGGTAGACATTCAATGCATTCAATCTCCACACGCAAAATCCTCAAGGAAATCCTTCACATGCACACAACTGACATGGCATCTTGATCCTTATCCTTAAAGAACTCGAAACACCATTGGTTGCACCACACAAGCCACACCAGAAACCCTAGAGCTAAACAGAGACTACCAACCTGCAGTCACATTTAGTGAACCCCAACACCGGTCCACTCCATCCCAATTGACCAAAAATGCTTCCAATCTTCATACCAGTGCATACCGGTGTACCTGCTTGAGCACTTTATTGACATCAATGACAATAAACATTGTCACTACTTCATCATATGCCAACAATGACAACTGCAAAATCTTGGTTTCTTGGATTGACTGTAATTGTAGCCACTATTTCATCTCTTGCGTTGATTGTATTTATTGCATAATCATATGCTACATTGGTATAATTTTTAGTGTTGTTCTATGTCCCTGAACTGGAAGCCTTTCCTTTGTCATGTTTAATAGAAGGATCCTCAAATATGGTATGATTTGTGTTAACAGATCCCTTGTTAGCATCCATACTAATGTCACCCTGATCAATGAGATCTTGTATCAAATTCTTGAGCTTATAATTGTAGCATCGTAAATTGTACGCACTTGCTAGGGTGGTACAATTTCACACCTAGTTTAGCACCCGCCTTGGCGCATTTTGCATTTTGCATTGCATTTCCCCTTTAGCACTTAATTAATTAAATTAGTTAGGTCTAAGGTTCTATTTTATCATCTCCCATATCATAAAGTTGGGCCCTTTTCATTAAAGTGTGCCCCTTTCATTTTATTCTTCCAATACATCATTTAATCAAAAACCCTAATTAGGTCCTACTTTGAACTTTAAGGCCTGATTTTGGGGGTCAAAACATTTTGAAATCAACTGTAACTTCGGGATTCTCTCTAAAATCATCATATCCGACGACCCTAAAAATTTGGTGAAAAGTTGTCGGGACCATGGCGCCTGGAGTGCACACGGTCCCGGACATTTTTCTCGAAATTTTAGGAGCACGATCCAATCATAAAATAAAGCTTAACCCTAAGAAATTGGCGAGAGATTCAATCTCTAAGTCAGCCTAAAGTTGAAATTAAGACCTAGGGTTTCATATATAAGATCTCTCTTTCTTCATTTGAAAGGATCAAAATTTTGGTTTCAGGGGCCTTCTATGCAATGAAAGAGCAGATCTTTGAAGACTTCAATAACATTCAACATCCATCCATCAAGCATTCATCAATTTCATTCATCCATTTAGGGCTTTGAAGACATTGAAGAGCAATAGGGGATCACTGACTGAAGATTGGCTTGTACCCCTCCCTTGGGGTTGGGTATGGTTTCATGTTGTTTTCATGTCTTTGCATAAGCCTCATTATATCATTTTAATTCATGCTTTGGATCACTTTGCATCTTGATTTGGAGCATTTACATTATCATTTACAAGCAATTAGGGTTTACTTTCTAGGTTGCTCTAGCTTGCTTACTTTCATTTTAGGATCTTGCACACACACAAGGTCTGCACACACAACTTTTACTATACAACTTGGCTATTCGTGGAGGTGGAAATCACCAAAGCGGGGGTTTGACTAAGGCAAAACCCTATATAGCCACCTACAACCCTTTTTAGATATAAGTGCAGATTTTTGAATTCGAAGGACGCCGCAATTTGCAGATCCGACGAAAGCGGACTGAGACAGAACTTCACACCAAATTCCAACCCAAAAAGTTAGGACAGGGGCATGGGGTGCCCTGGTCCTGCCAGGACAGGGGCGCTGGGCACCCTGGTCCCTGTCCATTTTAGTGAATTTTGGCATTTTCAGAGGTAGCAGCTTTAGTATTTCAGGCTTCCAGCTTCAACGACAAATCTTATAGAATCAAATCCATTCAAGGTACACATTTTTATTTCTCCTCTTATCCTTACAATTGTTCATCATTAAATCTCAATTCTACAATCTTGTGCTCAAAGTTACTAGTTCATACTTACACTTTAGGGTTAATAGTTGAACTTGCATCATTATATCTATCATTTGCAACAAAGGAATAGAAATCCTAATAGGTAGCCCGTGGCTCTCTCTTCCACAAAAAGAAGTGGCTAATTGTGTGATACCTCTAGGCTCTTTCGTATTCCACAAGTGTGTGATTGAAAGTGAGATTAGGGCATGTTTTCTTAGTGTCACTTTTTCCCCTACACAATAACAACTTGTAGTTTTATGGCCTTTAGCACGATGGTATTCACAAAAATCATTGTCATTCAACCAAGAAGGTTTGAAAGAACCCGACTCATATGGCCTAACTTTTGGTAGAGTGATGACATTGGTTTGTATCATCTTTTTAAGAGTGGATTCAATTGGTTCTCCAAGTGATGTATAATTCCTTCTAGGTGTATTGATCCTTGGAGGTCTTTGATTACCAGACTAGACCGCATTCGCATTTGCTGATGTTGTACTGCTACTTTGAGATTGTGTTCTATTGGAGACAAAAGACTCCTCTGGTCCTTTAAGTGATACCATTGGTTGAGCTCTTTTGACAACACAGGTATCTACAACTCCAATACCTATCACAAATTATTATTTTTGGACCAAAATTTTGGTTTTTCAATGGTTAAATTATTGGTTGGTCCATTGTCTTTGTGATGTTTTAATATCCCTTTCTCTACTAGGCCCTTTCACATTTTATACCCTTTTCTTTTATTTCCTTGAATGCATGAAGATGTTGGATTTGTAGTGGATACTTAACTTGAGGAATGAGGTTCTCAATGAATATATCCACTTGTTCAACCTCTGGAATGTGACCGAGACATCTGCGGTACAAATCTCTCCATCATTGTAGGAATGAAGCAAATGTTTCAATTTCTCTTTGTTTGGCAGAACATAAATCTAGTAGAGTAACTAGATTGTTCATATTGTGTGAAAAGTTTGTTATAAATTGCTTTTCCAACTCACCCCATGAGGCAATGTTTTGTGGCAAGTGCGAGAACCACTCTAATGTTGTTCCTCCCAAACTTTTGGGAAATAGATGCATCAAATATGTATCTTCATGGGATACTTCAATACATGTTTTGTAAAACTCTTTGACATAATATAGGGGGTTACCTTTTCCTCTATATTTGTCGAATTTTGGAGTCTCAAAATGTTGTGGAAAAGGTGGCATATACAAATTCCTATCAAAAGGATAAGGACAAAAATTTTCTATGGTGCAGCTCTTCTTTTAATTCCCTATTTGCATATTAGTCATTTGTCTTTTGAGATTCTACACTTGTTGAGCCAAGATTTTTGTTTGGGTCAAAGGTGTACTGATCACATAGGTATTCCCCACAAAAGGACCGATGTTTGAGTATACTAGAGCTTGTTGGAACCTTGACTTAGTATGAAAATGTGTGCCTTGGTTTCTACTAGGTGTTGAGAAATAATCAAATTGAGTACTGACATTAGGATGGCTTGATCCATACACTCCAATGGAGCCTTGATTCACATTCTGACCATTGTAGGTAGACCCAACTGAAACTAATATCGGGGGTTGGGTAGCACTTGTGGGTGTGGTATTTTGAGCCACTATTGTTGCCGTTGTTTGTGAAGTAACATTGGGAGTAGTTTGGGACATGACTTTTGCATTTATTTTGGAATAAGGCAAAAATAGGTTTTATGACTTTCGCATTTGTTGACGTAACTCTTGATTGAGAATTTTGAGTTGACATCATCGTATTTTGAGTTGTTGCGACTTGTGTGCTTCGAGATGCACCATGAGTTGAGCTTGAAGATGTCGCTTGTGTTTGTGTAAAGTTTGGTGTCTGATTCACATTTTGAGTCAAGATTAGTGCTGGTGGCAATATTGTTGAAATATCAACATCTAGGGGTAACTTGGCCCCACTTTGAATCAAAAGGGAGAGGTATATGTCCTTATTGTTATTGATAAGCGCGTTTACGACCATAAGGACTTGTGAATTTTGTTGAGCTGCCTCCAATTATTCTTGTGTCAAGTTTTGTTGGATTTTTTCTATTCAAGACATGCTATTTGTATTTATAAGCAATGTTGCAGGTCGTCTATCTTGTGGATGTTGGTAAGTTGATAGGTCCATGTTCCACATGGGGTTGAACAATGGGTCATTATTTAAATTCATTTTAGCTCTTTGTGATCTGGTTACTAGCATAAATGACTTCTATGACACCTAGGAAATGCAAGACCTTGGACAAGTTATGATGCTAGACTCTAACACTCTATTGCACATTTGAACGAGGAGGTTGTTGAAGATTAGGAGGAGGAAGTTGTTGTTGCAGTCTAAGTTTTTCAAGTCTTTGTTGAATGATTTCTCTTTCAACTACTCTTTGGATTCAGACTACTTTTCATATTTCCTCATCTATTAAAAATTCAATTCCTTTGTACTAGGGGACACTAGAACTATTAACATCAATGCAAGGTTATCTAGACTATCAATGATTTCTCCTGATCATTGTTTGGACCAAGATTGGGTTGCTCAAATGGGAAGAAACCATCACCACACAAGACCATGGCAACACATGCTATGAAGACTCTCTAAAGATGATAGTAATGTAGTTAGAGGAGACTTACTCAAATGACCAAGCGGCTGACACTACTCAAAATTATTAGGAGTTGATGATTGCCTAATTAAAAGTATTGGGGAAAGTGCATGAACCTGATACAGATCAAGACTATGCAAGGACTAAGTGAAGATGACAAACTTGAGCTTGATGCAAAATGAGTATGAAGACAAGACTTATGCATATAATATAAGAACTAAGGCAAAGACCATATGAGGATTGAGAATGAACTATGCAATACTAAGGACTTAGAATGAGTTATGCAATCTATGGGAATTAGGATTACAAAGAGTAAAATGTTCTTTCCATTCTTCAAAGATGTTCTTCTGGTTTGGTTTCTGCTTTGATCAATTTTGTTGAGAGGAGGTTATTTTTTGGTGAAATGTTTTTTGACTTTTGAAAATAGTTTGTGAAAAAGTATGGCCAATGTATTTTGTTCTGACAGACTCTGAAAATAGAGTTTTGCATGGAAGGGTCTGAATTAGCCCATATCAAGAGTGGTCCTCTATACAAGTTTGGAACATATGATACACAAAAAATCACAGTAGACAAAGCCTACGCTGGATGGGGGAAACCATTCAATGGGGCCCCCATAGAAAATATCGACACAAGACAGATAGATAGAGAGTATGGCAGCACTAGCTCCACTCCATGACACACACTTCTTGGGCATGCTAGCTCTCTTACCCTAAAGATTCGAAGATCTTATAATTGAGGATTTTTTGTCTCATCATGCAAGGTACATGGAGGGTATCTATGGGGCACGATCTCCAGTCGCGGAACCATTGAACGTGAGATTTTGGGCTACTACTTTGGTTTTTATTGAAATTTCAAGGGATCCTGATCCAATGACGGATTTTCAAAGCAAGCCACTTAAGGCTTTAGTTAAGCTTATAGGTGCATGGAAGGACCCCACATACAACAAACTCACTCAACACTTTAGTTTCTTGACTAGTATATTTATATAGTGGCTCGAAAAACCCACTCAAGAGTACACTGGGAGAGATGATATCCCCAACACATCTCAATTAGAGATACCACTGTGAGGTGATGAAATCTCCATCAACAATACCTCTCAACTACTAAAAATAAAAAAGATAGGTTTTGTTATCACTTTTCCCAATCTCCCAAGACCCCGAAGGCAGGTGGAAAGGCACTTCATGAAACGGTAGGTCCACCCATGACAGAGAGAAAGAACTCTTGTGTTCTTTTTCTTTTAAGATAGTAGTATGTGAGCTACTGTAAACATAAAGGAGGGACATGTCCATTTTAAACTCAAAGTCCAAATGTGAGATCCACAAGTTCATGTCCATTTTAAACCCAAAATCCAAAGATAAGTTTGTCTTGTTCAATTTTAAGTCCATTCATTCAAGAGTGTGTTTTAGGTTCATTTTAAGCAACAATAACAAACATTAAAGCATACATGTTTTTTTTTAAACCCAAATCCAAAGATGAGCTAAATCTAGAAATCCTACAACCACACATTAGTTGGTTTGATAAAATAAATCTTTGACCGATCCTGCCTTATCTATTCTTCCTTGCCACATGCTACAAACAAAGCATTAATAGAACTAAAAAATTAGAAATATTAAAGAAAACATAAAACAGAAAAATCTCAAATTCATCCAATGAATGCGAATTTATGTTAGTACGAATGTGAGCAGGGTTCTAAACAAATGTGAATTTTTGCATCAACATATGTGAATTTCTGACATAACGAATGCGATCTCCTGTCAACCTGAAGACAACACTAATGTGAACTAATAAATAAAATTTTGAAAAATTAAGGAGACCTGCAAAATAGTGAGTTATTGCAAAATTAAATTGACCATTATCTCATCCCCATTCATCATGTTGTATCTCAAGACATAATAATGTGCTTGGGTATGGTATGCAGATATAGCACTTTGTTCTTCTACGTCTTGAATTCTCTTTTCTGCCTTTAGTATTGCTTGATAAGCCATTTGTTGTCTTCTTGTGTCTTCTTTCCTTCTTGCATCTGAAATCTAAAATTTCATCTTTCTGTAAGAAGATTGAAGTGAGGAACTTGAAAGTATAATGATAAGTTGCCCTTGAAATATTTTAATTATGGAAGAATTGGTCATTATGCTTCTAAATATACATATAAATAAGATTACAGAAAATCCAAGGATGATGAAAAGAAAAGTGGGTATAGAAGAAATGACTTTAAAAGAAGAACAAACAATAAAATAAAGGTAATAGGAGTTTATATTTTATGGAGGCACAATCATCTAAAGAAGAAGATGTTGAAGACTCAAATGAAGAATCTTTATTTATGGCTATAGAGAAGAAGTAACAAGAAAGAACCAAAAGACCAAAAGAGAAGACAACACTGCATGCTAAAGTTGAACCTAGATCATGGATCATTGATTTTGGATGCTTAAATCACATAACTAAAGACAAAGACAAGTTTATCAATCTAAGAAGTATGATGGCAGATCTGTAAAATTTACAGGAGAGGAAGTTGCATTGATCTATGAGATAGGAAGCATCTTTATTGATGGCAAACATAAAACTAATGATGTTTATTAAGTAGAAGGATTGAGAAATAGTCAGTTGAGTGTTAGTCAGATGTGAAATAGAGGTTATGAAGTTGTGTTTACAAAAACTAGATGCATGATTAGAAAAAATATTAACTAAAATTTGGTAGCAAGTGGAATTAGGACAAATGGGAATGTTTACTACATAAAGGACATAAGTGGAAATAGATGTTAACCTAGTCAGAGTAATGAATATTGGTTACGACATAAGAGGTTGAGACATGTTAATGTTGGCGTTTGTATGAAGATTGCATTGATGATCTATTGTGTTGTCATTGATGTCAATTGTAACTGGTAATGATGTTGTAATGATGTTGTTTTGTCGCCGGTAGTTGAGCAAGTGAAAGAAATTGGTATTACTTGGGAAGCAATGAGATCAATCGGTAACCCTACTTGTTGATGTGCCAAACCCTAATCGATGAAGCTTGATGAATCGTTTGTATTGGTTTATAATCAAATGGTGAATGGTACTGATTATTCCACGTATGCATGTTGTATGTGATGAGTTTCAAGTGGTTTTTGGCACGTAGAGATAACGGTTTTATCTTGGGAATAAGCGAGTAGATTGCATGAAGAGGAAACCACGTGATGAGTTACAGGATTCGATGAAGCGGTGATCAAGGAGAGGTCGAGGTTGTCTTGAATAGTGTTCAATGATTGCTATGTAATCTAATGGTCATACTTGAACCGATTTGTTTTTAATCTCTATGAGATCTTAGGTTTGTAATGTGTTACCGACCTACTATTTTTCTTATAACGTCAATGAGTTGTTTTGTTGTAGTGTTGGAAATTTTGGTTAAGTGACAGTGTGATTGGTTGCCAAACCAGAAGAAGTATCTGTAGTATGTGTGAAGGTAGATAGGAGAATGAAAAGGATCTAATCAAGCAGAGTAGTGCTATTTACTAGATCAACAAATCCCTATTGTTCTCTAACAATTACAACAGTCAAATCCCTTAACCGGGTAAGCTTTAACAGGGTTAGTGCTATCTAAATCCTCTAACCAGGTGATCCATTGGCTTGGATTTCAAATCCTCTACCAAGATTAATCCTAATAGGCTATTGTTTTTAAAAGGGCATTATAGCCAATCCCTTAACTGGGTGGTCCCTAACAGGATCTATTCTTAAAAGGACTTTTTGTAAAGCTTTAACAAGATTGGCTCCTAACAGGGCAAACTTCAGAAGAGTTCAGAATACTTGTGGGTATTCATCCCCACCATAGTTTTTCCCATTTAGGTTTCCATGTCAAAAATTATTGTGTCAAATGGTGAATGGTTTTTGTGGTTATGTTTGATATGGTTAACTTGCTTGATTGTTAAATCCACTTAGATATGATAAGATGACCTCCAGTAATCTGAAATGTCCTTTTACTATTGTTAGTAAAGTGTTTTGATATTTTGATTAAATGGTTTGGGAGTTTCAGATCTATTATACTATTATTTTGGTATGCTAGTCAAACTGTCAGTGCTATTGCAGTTTGTAGTTCAGTGTTTGAACTAGTTAGTTCAGAGATTGACTTGTGTGAGTATTTTTGAGTTTGGTGAAAGTTAAGTCAGTTTTCTATCTATTGATTCACCCCCCCACTCTCTCAGTAGTTTTCCAGATCCTTATTAATACATCATACCATCAATTAAATTGGACAACATGATAACGATCAATAACTATAAGGCAACAAGATATTTACCAAGGATTATCAAGCCTATTGACACTATGTGTAGGGAATGTCAGTTAGGAAAGAAAGAAAGGGGAAGTTTCAAGAACAAGGAGTATTCTACATCACATCCATTGGAGATAATTCAAATAGACTTATGTGGTCCTACAAGGACATCCAAACTCAATGGTGAAAGGTATTTTATGTTACTCATTGATGATTCTTCTAGAATGACATGGGTTACATTTTTGAGGAAAAATCTGAAGCTTTTGAAATATTTAAAGTTTTCAAGTCAATGATAGAGAATTATGTTGATACTAGAATCAAATGTTTGCGATTTGATAGAGGTGGATAATTTACTTCAAATAAATTCAACAATTTCTATGATAAGTATGGCATTAGGAGACATCTTTCTACTTTGAGAATCCCTCGACAAAATGGTGTTGTAGAAAGAAATAATAGAAGTGTTATTGAGATGGCTAGAACTATAGTGAAAGATGCTAACTTGGCTAATATTTATTAGAAATAATCTATGCATACTACTATTTACATTCTTAATAAGGCTCAAATAAGGATAAATAATACAAAAATGCCTTGCGAGTTGTGGTATGGAAGACCACCTATAGTGAAATATTTCAAAATCTTTGGAAGCAAGTGCTATATCAGAAGAGATGAGAATGATCTCAAAAATTTGATACCAGAGCTGATGAAGGAATATTCTTGGGATATGTTATGAACAACAAGGCTTACAAGTTGTACAATAAAAAAATAAACAATAGAGTAGAGAGTATAAATGTGAAATTATGCAAAGCAAGGGATCAAATTGCTTTGGAACCAATTCAAGTTATTGGATTTGAGATCATACCTACTGCTGTTGAAGAAAAGACATCTCCAAAAGAAAGCAATGAAGAGAAACTAGATGAAGCAGAAGAAGAGGACATATAATAAGTATAACAAACAATCAAGACCCCAAAATATGTGTAGAGAAATAATTTGGAAGATCAAATAATTGGAGACAAGAATAAAGGAGTTCAAACAAGAAGTGTCACATAGGTAAATGAGAAAACTAATTGTTGTTTTCTTTCACTTATTGAACCTAAATCATATGAAGAAGCAAGAAAAGAATAAATTTGGGTTAGATCTTTGGTAGAAGAATTGAATAGAATACAGAAGAATCAGACTTGAGAGCTAGTACTTAGACCGGTGGATAACAATGTGATAGGAATGAAGTGGGTGTTCCAGAACAAACTAAATGATCAAGGGCACATCACAAGAAACAAGGCAAGATTGATATGTAAAGGCTACTCTCAGGTAGAAGGTATTTATTTTGAAGAAACTTTTTCCCTTGTTGCTAGAATGGAAGCTATTAGAATGTTTCTTGCATTTTTTTGCCTACAAAAACTTTAGAGTATATCAAATGGATGTTAAGTCAACGTTTTTGAATGGTGAATTGTGTGAAGTATACATTAAAAAACCAGATGGATTCAAACTATTAGATAATATAGATATGGTTTGTAGACTAAATAAAACATTGTCTTGACTTAAATAAACACCTAGAGAACAATATGCAAGATTGGACAAATATTTGTTACAACAGAATTTTAGAAAAGGTACTATTGACAACAATCTTTATTTTAAGGTTGAAGGGATTAAGTTGTTGATTATTGTTATTTATGTTGATGATATCATCTTTGGAGGAAGCCATGGATTGTGCAAGGATTTTACAGAAGAGATTCAAAAATAATTTGAGATGTCTATGTTTGGAGAAATGTCATTTTTCCTTGGGCTTCAAGTTACTCAGCTAGATGAAGGAATTTTTATTTCTCAAGCTAATTGTAAACTTGTTACTACCCCTTTAGTTGTTGAATGCAAGTTAGGCAAATATGATGCATCTCCAGATATTTATCAAAAGAAGCACAAATCTATGATTCGAGGACTATTGTATCTTACTGCTTCTAGACCAAATATTATGTAGGCTATATGTTTGGTTGCAAGATTTCAAGCTAGTCTGAAGTAGACTCATGATCAAGCAGTGAAAAGGATCTTCAGATATTTGAAAGGGACTTAGGATTTTGGCTTATGGTATAAGAAAGATGGAGATTTCATACAGAAGACATATACAAATACTGAGTGGGCTAGAAGTGTTGATGACAGGAAGATCACAAGTGGTGGAGCATTCTTTTTGGGAGATAGATTGGTTTCATAGATGAGTAAGAAATAAGAATTTGTATCATTATCAATTGCCGAAGCTAAATATATTATCACAACATCTTGTTGTACTCAAGTTTTGTGGATTAATCAGACTCTTAAGGATATCAGAGTTGTATATGATGAAGCTATTCCTATTATGTGTGATAATACTAGTACTATAAGTATTTCAAAGAATCCAGTTATGCATTCAAGAACTAAACATATTTCAATTCGTTATCATTTCTTGAGAGAGAAGGTTGCAAAACAGGAAGTCAGATTTAAATACATTTCTACATCAGAGAAAATAGTAGAAATTTTTACAAAGGCATTGGTGAAGGATAACTTTGAGTATCTCAGATAGAGGTTAGGGGTTATTCCCCTCCTTTTTCTAACTAGATGCAGTTTTGGTAGTGTATATTTCTAGAGGGAGATTTAGTGCTTATTCTTGTTTCCTGGATTGATGCTAATACTTCTCTTAGGGGGAGCATTGGTGTGAGTGGTTAGTGTGTTCTTGTTTATCTTTGAGTACCCTTTGTCATTGTTGTCAAAGAGGGAGAGAGTTGTTGTGGGATTATTAGTTTTGTTGGTTATTGGTTTATTGATGTTTCCATCAATGACAAAGGGGGAGATTGTTGTTATCATGAGCTTAAATATGGTTGTCATTGATGTCAAACCTGGTTATCGATATGTATATTGGTCTGAATATGCTTTGTCAAACCTTAGTTATCTGGATGAAATTTGACTCAGATACTCTATTGGTGTTGGCTATGTCATCCTATATTCATGGTGATCTAGAATAATTTTGGTGCCCTCTAGATATGTTGTTATTTGCATTGCGGTTTAGTGGATCATGTTCTTTTTCTTTAGATATATGTTGGAGGATGACTTGAGATGTTTATTTGGGTCTCACTTTGGTTGTGGTGATCCGCATGAATTATTTTGGAGTGCAAGTGGTTATGTGGTCGACTGGTTGATTATACATACACATTATGCTTTGTAACATCTTTTTGGATGTGTTAGTGGGTGTGGTTTGTTAGATCATTCATGAGATGATGTATTATGATATGTTTTGGTCCTCTCTTTCTCCTGGAGTTGACCAATCTAAGTACTTTAGGTCCAAGTGGCTTATTTTTGTGTAATATTGCTTATTCTATTTTGGTTGACCCTTGATTAGGATTTCAATGTTGTATCTCATATATAAGATGTGAAGATGGATGAATTGAGTATGGATGAGAAGTGAATTTTTTGAGAAGTGTATGCAAATTATTTGCAAGCATATTTGAATTTGTGGTGATGTGAAAGCTAGTTTGGGAGGAGCTTTGAAGCTGATATATTCTGCTAGATAGAGTGTTGTGATATTAGAAATCATCAAAGATGTTTTCCATGTTATTGGTTGCTTGATTATTGTTCAAAGACAATTTCATGATCAAGATAATCCTTCTCCATTTTAATTCAGCCATTTCATTCATTTTTTATTAACAATGAGTCATTCAACAACAATTTGTATCTTGTCCCGAATAAGTGTTCTTCAATTGTACAGGTCCTTTTGTATTTTTCCTTTATAAGGTAGTGCACCTTAGTTCTACAAGTCCTTTAGGTGTTGTTGCTCCTTGGCTGCAAGGCTAAAATGTTGTAAATATTAAATTATTCATATTGTGAGTTATATTCTCACTGTAGTTTTTCCTTGTTTGGGTTTTCCATGTAAATCTGGGGGTTCATGTGTTTCTATTTGATGTGCTAATGATTAAAGTGTTGATATTGAATTAGCTAGTTGATAATAATTTTTGAAGTTTCAGATTAATTCACCCCCCTCTCAGTCTTGTTGGGTATTCAACAAGATGGGTGTTTGACCCTACACAACCCTAGTTGATCACACACCATAGGCAACTCCTAATTAGTATGACCTTTAACTGGGTTGCATACCTGGACCAAATGAACTGTCTGACGCTTACTCATTGTAGCTTCACCTTGGCAAAAGGTTTAACAAATTTGCAACACATTAATGTGTAAGTCGATGTTCATCATGTCCTACTTGGCTAGACCAAAACAAGTGATAGAGTTCATGCCATCAAGACTATCTCTTATGCTACTGCATACTGATTCTATTTGAGGCTTTAGTAGGCTTAAACATAAATTTTTGATTTAGAAGAAAACACACTTGTTGTAATAAGTACCACTTGTTATTTTTCATTCTTTATGAAACACTTTTCATTTATATTTATTTTATTTGTAGATGATACCTACAGGTTCAATACTTATGCTTATGAGCTAGCTAACCTATTCTCTCCTGTTCATAGTTATGGATACTCAATTTAATAGTATAATGTATTTATATTTTCAATTTTTAATTGTTCCAAGAATCTCATCAAGTCTGGAAGTTTGCTAATTTTTGCAGAATTCACAGAACTTATGTGTCCATTCACTCATGGAATTTCACATAAGAATTCAGATTTCTAACTTTTGGTTTAATGTTTCAGTTTTGTTATCCAACTTTTCAGTGTGTATGTTGATTCTAACCATGGCTAAGTTAACCAATTTTTACTTCCTGTGTCTGCTCTGGCTCCCAAATGAGTCATAGATTTTGAGTTCAGAATTTTATATGCATCAAATGATTCGTTCCTTAAGAATTACTAGGTTTATATTTGTATACGATACCAGTTCATGGTAAATTTAACAATGTTGTGTAAATTACCTTCAATTAATATTCAGGTAACTTATCGAAGCCATATCTCTGTACATTTCTTATGTTGCACGATCTAGTTATCTCTTAACTATGCATGTATGTAGCTACTCTTCATGCAATAAGCAACATTCATTAAGAAAGAGTACATGAATATTATTGGCTGATAAAAGAAGTTTTTATTGCAATTAAATTCAATAGAACTTTATTCTTTTCAATGAAAACAAACAAGCACTATGAAAGGCATGTAACCTGGCAAAGTTTGTTTGCAAGCACAAATGTGAGGAGACTTCCCTTGTCTTCTGTCAACTGCAGTTTCCTACTTAAGTTATTTTCTTACTTCTCAAGATGAATTATGAGTTGATGATAGTGGATGGTTATCAATAAGATTGAGTAAAATGCCAAAAGTCATGTCTATCAAATTCTATGTTCTTTGGTATATATTCTACGAACTTCAAAATCACTCAAATCTTTATTGATAGTGGATGGTTATCAACATTTCAATATTTTTCGAGCCAAATTCATTTCATTAATATTGAATTCCAATTTCTTACCTTAGATCCTTTTTGCATTATGCGATTAATTTGTTTCCCTTACATTTGAAAGGCGGTGATTATCCAATGTGGCTTATGAAAATGTAGTTTATATCCAAACACAATGACTACTAGCCGATAATTTTTGTTATGTTTGCTCCAAACTTAATATAAAGTTTGCAATGTTAATATAATTCAAAACTCATATATGTAAAGTAAGGTCCACTCAAGTTGTGGACGTGTTCAATTCCTAATACATAATCTATAGAGTTGGAACCCTATATTATTATATATAAGTATATAAATGTAGATATGCGTATGTATGCTAATTATCATGCAACATAACACACACACACTATATTTACATGTAATCATCTATGTATTTGTTCTTTTATCACATGAATCATTAAGAGTTAAAAATGATCATAATTACCTATTTGAGTGATTTCAAATATTAGGACACAAGAGGGATATAATCTTTAAACATTTACGAAAGAATATTTATTAGCTTTCAAACAATTATAGAATAAATTTTTAGTCATATTCAAGTAGTACCAAAACATCATACCGAGAATTCCCAACCTTTTCAATAGTAGATTTCTAGTGCAACCACACTCTGGACATTGTCAGTTATTGCTGGTGAGTTATTCTTTGAACTGTGCCAAAAGAATTATTAGTTTCTACAAATAGAATGAAAAAATAAACCCTAAATTATATCTTCTAGTAAACTTAAACTGTACACCTAACATAAGAGTTTTAATTTAAATTATAAACTTACAAAAAGTGTCTGCTCATGACTCACCTTCAAAAGGTAAAAAATCCCACTTCTACAAACCTGACAAGAAGGTGAATTCTTCTGGCTTGAAAGTTGGAAGACAAAATGAAACCCCCTTTTAATACTTACGATGCTTACGATGCTTTATGCCAAGTAACCCTTGACGTACATGAAGTTCTATCTGTTGAATGATACAAAGCCTAGATTCAAAGTTAATATTAACTTCTAGTGTTTCAAGCCAAGCAGTAATGACATGACTTCTTGCTCAAGACCATATCAATTCTTTCTTTCACTTTTCAAAATTTTTAGTTGCACAAGGATTTTTGACCATTTTAATCAATATAGACTAAAGACTAAGGAAAGGAATTTTTGACCTACCAATGTCAGTTACAATAGCAAGGAATCCATTTTTAGTTTCAATATCTTCCTCACGATGTCCCCTCTCAGCTTTCAGCTTCTCTGTTTACATTTACTATGTCATCCACAAATATGATTTACCCTATGTTTCTAGAAGTCTCACTAGAGGGATAAAACCTTATGCATAGAAACTTGTTGCAACTATTGTCTTTAAAAGCTTTTGACAACTTTTCTTTGCATACACGTGGTTTCTCACGGAATTACCATGTATTATAACATTTCTTTGGCAAAAAAAATTAACCTGTATGGGAAGGGATAACACATTATGATTTTTATGTTCTATGTAATATTCTAATATTCCTTCTTCTAATCTAAATTGTGAGTAGTTTGATAGGTTAGTCTTTATTACTACTGTAAAAATGTGTTGCATATTGATATTTATATTCCTTAGGTTATATTTTTGTTTTTCATAAATTTTTTACTACTTTTTATGTAATTTATATCATTTTTCAATAAAATGGATATTATATTAGTTGATTTCAAATATTTAATCATATGAATAATGATTAATGTTTATTAAATAATTATTTCAATAGTTTATGGTCCTATTGGGGTGTTGGAAAAAAGGAAGCTCTGGAAAAGTTTAGCCTTGATTGCTTCTCCTTTGTTGAAAGCCTTCTTAATTTTTTGGGGTGATTTTAATGCAATTTCTTGTCTAGAAGAGAAAGTTGGGGGGATCATTCCTAATAAGCATACTATTGCTGATTTTTGTCTCTTTATCAGTAATTTGAATTTAGTTGATTGTAAACCTCAAAATGGTCCTTTCACCTGGACTAATATGCAAAAAGATTTTTGTCAAATTGCTGAAAGATTGGTCCTTTTACCTTTTACTGGGTCGGATCATCAAATAGTTAAGAAATTGGATTTTTTGAAAAATAAAATTAGAGATTGGAATTCTTTTCATTTTAAGAATATTTTTGGGGAAAAGGCTAGGATTCAAGAGGAAATAGAACATATTAATATGATTAATTTGAGCTCAGGTATGACTCCTATGTCTTTTGATAGGCTTAAATTTTTGAAAGTCCAGTTGGAGGAAGTTTTGGCTAGGGAAGAATCTTATTGGAGGCAAAAATCTAGGGGGATAGAAATACCAATTTTTTTCACTCTTCAACTAAGTTAAGGTGTCAATGCAATAGAATATCCTGTATTATTAATTCTCATGGGAAGAGTTTATCAGATGAGGATGATATTGCTTCTAAAGCAGTAAATTTCTTTAAGTCTCAGCTCTCGACCGAGCCTGTTTCCTTAGATAATACCTTTGTTAATTTGGTCCCCTCTTTAGTTAGTCATGAGGATAATAGGATGCTTATGGCTCCTTTCTCTTTGGATGAGTTAAGGGGGGTGGTATTTTCCATGCATCCAGAAAAGGCCTCGGGTTTGGATGGGTTTACGACTTTATTTTTTCAAAAGTGTTGGGACTTTGTGGGGAATGATGTCATATTAGCCTTGGAAGAGTCTAGGCGGAATAGAACTATTTTGAAGGAACTTAACACTACTCGTATTTCTATTATTACTAAAGTGGATAATCCTAGCTCTTTTTCTGATTTTCACCCTATTTCTCTTTGTAATACTTTATATAAGATTTTTACCAAGGCAATTTCAGTTAGGTTGGCTAGGCTTCTTCCCAAGATTGTTTCCATTGATTAAGGTGGCTTTGTGCCTAGTAGGGAAACATCGAAGGGTGCGATTGTAGCCCAGTATATTCTGCATTCCATTTTGCGACAGAAGACTCCTGCTATGATTCTGAAACCTGACATGCTTAAAGCTTATGATAGGGTTAACTGGCAGTCTCTTGTTGTTGTATTGAAGCACTTTGGGTTTGCTCAGAGTTGGATTAAATGGGTCTTTTCTTGCATATCTTTTGCTCAATTTTCAGTTTTGATTAATGGGTCACCTTCTGGGTTTTTTTCTTCCTCTTGGGGGGTTAGGCAAGGGGATCCTCTTTCCCCTTTTTTGTTTATACTTTTGGTAGAGGCTTTAAGCAGGGCCATTTCTGATGCTAGAGCATTTGATCAATGGAGTGGTATTAGAATAGATGGTTATCCTTATTCACAATCTAATTGTCTTTTCACAGATGATACTCTTCTGTTTGGTTCTACTTCTTTGACAGAAGCTAGAGTAATCAAGAAGATTATTACTAATTACTTTTCTTTTTCTGGTCAGAAAGTTAATGTTTTGAAAACTAAGGTTTTCTTTTTAAATGTATCCCCCTTTGTCAAGAATAGGCTTATTCAATTTTGGGGTTTTCAAGTGGGTGCCTTTCCTTGTAGGTACTTAGGCATTCCTTTTTTTGTTGGTTCGGATAAAGCTATCTTTTGGGATAAAGTGGTTCATGCGATATCTTCTAGAATTTCTTCCTGGAATCATAAATGGCTCACATTGGCGGGTAAGCTTCTTCTAATTAAGTCATTTCTTAATGCCTTTCCTACATACTTGATGTCTATTTTGAAAACTCCCCCCAAAGTTATCCAGGATCTCAAGGTGTCTCTAAGATCCTTTCTTTGGAATGATAACATTGGGGGCAAGAAGAAGCTTCCCCTTCTAGCTTGGGATAAAGTTTGCCTTCCTAAAGAGCTGGGAGGTGCAGGTATACGAGATTTAGTGTCCCAGAATAAAGCATTGGGGGCTAAACTTTTTCGGAAATTATACAAAGATCCATTGAGTAAATGGGCATCCATTATGTTTGCTAAGTATTTAAGGGGGGGCCTAGAGAAAGGATTTTCATAGCCTCATCTCTTCCAAAAGGTTCATCTTTTTGGAATTTTATGGTTAGTTGTTGATCGGTTATCCTTCCGCGCCTTTCTTGGGTTGTCCATAATGGGAAGAAGGACCAGTTTTGGGATGAAGTCTGGAATGGTCATCCTGCATTATCTTCCATTTGGGATTGGTCTCTTCTGTCTGATTTTCTTTCTGATCTTTGGGGGTTTTTTGTTGTTGATTATTTCGTCATTGATTCCTCGGGTCCTTATCCAGTATCTCGATGGAAGTCTATTGCTTTCATTCCCATTGATAGTGAGCTTAGAGTTGCTTTTGAGGTAGAGCTTCTGAATAGATCTCTTGTGTTTCAAAATAAAGATTATACTTTGGTTTGGACAAAGAGTGCTTCAGGTTCCTACTCAGTAAAGGAGGGGTACAAATCCTTGTCTCAGTCCTCTTCTTCCTTCCATCGGCCTTCTCAGCTTTTTTGGCATTCGATGTGTCTTCCTAAAGCTGGGTGTTTTGCTTGGTTGGCAGTTCAAGATAGAGTTCTCACCGGGATGAGATTGGATAGGCTTGGGATTACTGCAGTTTTTCCTTGTGTATTTTGTGGATATTTTATGGAAACCATGGATCATGTGTTCTTGCATTGTCTGTTTGCTATGGATTGTTTGTACTGGTTATTTGGAATGCTTGGTTGGTCCACTGCTATTAGTCCTAGTTTATTATCACATTTCATGGCCTAGCCTTTGTTGTTTTCATCCTCTTTTTACTCCTCTATTTGGATTGTGGCACCTTTTATAGTTATTTGGAACATCTGGCTGGAGAGGAATTCAAGGATTTTTAATCATAAGTCTTCTTCATTTAAGGAGGTTATTGACAAGATTCAATCCTCCATTTCTAAGGTGGTTCTTTCTTACATTTATAAAAACTTGGAACATCCAAGGTCCTTTTTTCATTGGGATAATTGGGTAACATGGAAATGGAGTTCACTTCGAGTCATTCCTTCCCATGGGGCTTTAACAACTGGATTATTCTCACTTGCCAAACGTAGGATGGCCAAATGGATGCCCCCCCCACCCCAATTCTCCTTCAAGTTAAATTTTTCCGAGGCTGCTAAGCGTAATCCAGGGAAGGAAGGTGTTGGGGTGGTCATCTTTGATCATAATTCTAAGATTGTTAAAGTTGTCAGTAAATATATTGGTGTCAGCTCCAATAATGTTGAATTTCAAGTGTTATCTTTTGGTCTGGATCTTACCATAGCTTTGGGCATTAAGGACATCATCATTGAAGGGGATTCAATGTCTTTCTTTCAGTCGGTCTCTACTAAGAAATGTGTCTCTTGGCATCTGCAGTACTTGTTGGAGCGCATCCTTACATAGTTGAAGTGTTTTTCTACATTTACTATATCTCATTCTTATAGCGAGATAAATGTTATTGTAGACTACTTGGCTAATATGGCTATTGTTGAAGGGGCTGAGTATTTGGAGGTTTCCTGCCAAGATATCCCTGCCTCTTGCATTTTTATTCTCCTTTAAAAATAGATTGGTCAAGGTTGTAGCCTACATCAAACTCCTTGCTGGGTGTGGTTTTTCTTTCATATATGACATTGAGGAGGGTGTTGTCTACCTTATGGCAACTCCCTTGTTAATGGCATATTCAGTAAGTATCTTCACATGGAGTAAGGAGGGTGTGAAGACTGCATTCACATGACTTGTATCCTTCCTATTGGCTTTGTATTTTCTTTGGCTTTTCATCACCTATTTGATTGTGATGGATTTTTTCTTCATAGGACTGATGTTGCCTATTTCTCATGATATTATTTTGTTTTCCTAAGTATGGTAGTAGCATGAGTATTCGGGCTCGAGAAGCTCATTGCTTGGGATGTGCTCATTAGTTGTGTACCTATTATTTTGAGTGGGCATACTCCTATCATTATATCTTTATGATTGGCGGTTTCATTTTCTAATCATGTTGTGGTAAGTTTGGGGTGCATGTCTCAGGTATCATTGCTTGGTTGTTTTTACTGCTTACCGTTCACTTGTTGGGTTGTTTAATGATGATTGCTTTGAGATGGCAAGGTCTTCTCTATTGATTATCTTTGATTGGGTAATCAGTGGGGGATGAGTTTCTATAACATGGCTTTGGTTCATTATTATTGGGTGACTTCATTTTGCTAGCCTGGTTTCTCCTTTCATGCTTATGATTATGTGGAGTGTGTTATCCCCTCTTGCACATTCCTTATTTATCATAACATGAAGTTGGTTTCTGCACATTCAGGGAGGCCTCGTGTTTGGCTTTGGTAGTTTTCATAATGCTTCCTCTGTTGGAATGGTATATATCAGGGCTTTGCCATTGGACTTCTCATGTTTCTTTCTTTTATGGTGTCGTTTATCATATGGTAAGATGCTCCGTTTTATCAGGAAAATCTTGGTTAGGTTTGGAGGATGGTGCTTGTCTTTAAGAGCTTAGAATTTACAGATTGTTTGGTATATGAGATGGCTTCTCATCTTGTTGCTCTTTTCTTGGTTTCTTCTATGGGTATTTTTGTGCTTTGGTTTTATTCTGGTTCCTTGAGGTCTTCAACATCCTCTTCTTCTCCTTCTTTGGGTTATATTGTGTTTGCTCACAATGTTTGTATTGATAGGATCTCTTATAATAATCTCTCTTCTACTCTTTAGTATCATTCTAATCAGTGATTTGGAGAATTATGTTTCATAGACAGGGGTGGTCTAGCTTCGAATTATTGGTTGATCTTCTAGTTTTTTGGATGGATACACTTCTTCCTGCTATTTCACTCTTACATTTTTCTCTTGTATGCCTCCTCTGGCAGCTTCCTTTATATCTAATGAGGCTTGTTATGTAATTGGGATGGGTTTTTGGATGGATTGTGCCCATGGGCTTCTTGTAATGGGTAGATGGGCTTGTGTTACTTGAGCAATACTGAAGGGTTTTCATACTAGTTCTTTCCCTTCAGTGCTCTTTGAACCAGACACTATAAAAAAATAAAAAAACAATAATTATTAATATATTTTAGTGGTTTATCCACTTTTATAAAAAAAAATAGTTTTATTTTTAGAGGTTTTGATAAAATAATGTATCATAAATGATTTCTCAGTTATAATTGTTTTAATTTCACAAAGATAGTTAGATAAATGATACAAAATTAATTTGTTTCACTTTTGAACTAATTTATGACAATAGAAAAATCTAAGTAGTAATAGAAAAATTTATTTATATTACTTGTCATTAAGAACTATCATAAATAGAATTGAATTTTAATTTATGTTTTCTAAAATAAAAATTATCATTGCTTATATAGCTAGTTCAAATGATTTGTATGTCTAAAAATTATCTTTCATTTTCTTAGCTATATTAGATATTTTGAGCAATAAATGGACAAAGCAAAATATAAAGATTTTTCAAGAAAATAGGATTTAAACAAAGTAGAAATAAACAAAATTCTGGGTTAGAATTGGAAAAAAAATCAAGAAAAATTTATCACATAAATAGAAAAAAATTTCAGAATCTTAATTTTTTTAACAAAAAGGCAAAAATTAGCCATAAGCCTAGAATCTCACAATTTTTTTTATGTTATTGTGATATTTTCACAATTAAATCACCATAAAATACTATCTATTGGACAATTTTTTGAAACAAAATCTTGTACAACAATTTTTAACAAATTCATGACTTTTTTAGTGCAAAATTGTTGTTTCCATCTCTAAAATACTTTTTGACAATATTTACTACTCTACTATTAATTATGTAAAACATAAACAGCCAACAATAGCATTTGATTAACTTTGGCTAGGAGGAGACATGACAAAAACAGGGCATGAAATAAAAATAAATTAAAAAAAGGGCATGAAATAAAAATAAATAAAAAAAGGCATGAAATAAAAATAAATAAAAAATTAGCAAGAATCTACACAAAAATGATTACATCAGTAATGTTCAAAATGTGAATTACCTCTATACTTTTAATTTGTTAAAAGTATGAATATCTTCACTTATAACACTATTAATATAAAATATTTTATCATATAACTCATTGTTAGGTCTTTTTAACATTTTATTGAAATTATGTAAATGTTAATTTATATGACTTGTAGTTATATTGTTAAAAATGAAATTATGAACAAGCATTGAAATGATGAAATCCAATTTAAATGTTAGATACTATTTTAGTTCTAATTTTTTTAGCAATGGTCTGGATCTTGCCATAGCTTTGGGCATTGAGGACATCATCATTGAAGGAGACTCAATGTTGGTCTTTCAGTCGGTCTCTACTAAGAAATGTGTCTCTTGGCATCTACAGTACTTGTTGGAGTGCATCCTTACACAGTTGAAGTGTTTTTCTACATTTACTATAACTCATTGTTATAAGGAGATAAATATTATTGCAGACAACTTGGATAATAGGGTTGTTGTTGAAGGGGCTGAGTATTTGGAGGTTTCCCACCAAGATATCCCTTCCTCTTGCATTTGTATTCTCCTTTAAAAATAGATTGGTCATGGTTGTAGCCTACATCAAACTCCTTGTTGGGTGTGGTTTTTCTTTCATATATGACATTAAGGAGGGTGTTGTCTACCTTATGACAACTCCCTTGTTAATGGCATATTCAGTAAGTATCTCCGCATGGAGCAAGGAGGGTGTGAAGACTGCATTCACGTGACCTGTATCCTTCCTATTGGCTTTGTATTTTCTTTGGCTTTACATCACTTGTTTGGTTGTGATGAATTTGTTCTTAATAGGACTGATGTTGCCTATTTCTCATGATATTATTCCATTTTCCTGAGTATGGCAGTCGCATGAGTATTCAGGCTCGAGAAGGTCATTGCTTGGGATGTGCTCATTAGTTGTGTACCTATTATTTTGAGTGGGCATACTCCTATCATTATATCTTTATGATTGGCGGTTTCATTTTCTAATCATGTTGTGGTAAGTTTGGGGTGGATGTCTCAGGTATCATTGCTTGGTTGTTTTTACTACTTACCGTTCACTTGCTGGGTTGTTTAATGATGATTGCTTTGAGATGGCAAGGTCTTCTCTATTGATTATCTTTGATTGGGTAATCAGTGGGGGACGATTTTCTGTAACATGGCTTTGGTTCATTATTATTGGGTGACTTCATTTTGCCAGCCTGGTTTCTCCTTTCATGCTTATGATTATGTGGAGTGTGTTATCCCCTCTTGCACATTCCTTATTTATCATAACATGAAGTTGGTTTCTGCACATTCAGGGAGGCCTCATGTTTGGCTTTGGTAGTTTTCATAATGCTTCCTCTATTGGAATGGTATATATTGGGGCTTTGTCATTGGACTTCTCATGTTTCTTTCTTTTATGGTGTCGTTTATCATATGGTAAGATGCTTTGTTTTATTAGGAAAATCTTGGTTAGGTTTGGAGGATGGTGCTTGTCTTTAAGAGATTGGAATTTGCAGATTGTTTGGTATGGCTTCTCATCTTGTTGCTCTTTTCTTGGTTGCTTCCGTGGGCATTTCTGTGGTTTGGTTTTATTCTGGTTCCTCGAGGTCTTCAACATCCTCTTCTTCTCCTTCTTTGGGTTATATTGTGTTTGCTCACAATGTTTGTATTGATAGGACCTCTTATAATGATCTCTCTTCTACTCTTTAGTATCATTCTAATCAGTGGTTTGGAGAATTATGTTTCATAGACAGGGGTGGTCTAGCTTCGAATTATTGGTTGATCTTCTGGTTTTTTGGATGGATACACTTCTTCCTGCTATTTCACTCTTACATTTTTCTCTTGTATGCCTCCTCTGGCAGCTTCCTTTATATCTAATGAGGCTTGTTATGTAATTGGGATGGGTTTTTGGATGGATTGTGCCCATGGGCTTCTTGTAATGGGTAGATGGGCTTGTGTTACTTGAGCAATACTGAAGGGTTTTCATACTAGTTCTTTCCCTTCAGTGCTCTTTGAACCAGACACTATAAAAAAAAAAAAACACCAATAATTATTAATATATTTTAGTGGTTTATCCACTTTTATAAAAAAAAAAAAAGTTTTATTTTTAGAGATTTTGATAAAATAATGTATCATAAATGATTTCTCAGTTATAATTATTTTAATTGCACAAAGATAGTTAGATAAATGATACAAAATTAATTTGTTTCACTTCTGAACTAATTTATGACAATAGAAAAATCTAAGTAGTAACAGCAAAATTTATTTATATTACTTGTCATTAAGAACTATCATAAATAGAATTGAATAATAATTTATGTTTTCTAAAATAAAAATTATCATTGCTTATATAGCTAGTTCAAATGATTTGTATGTCTAAAAATTATCTTTCATTTTCTTAGCTATATTAGATATTTTGATCAATAAATGGACAAAGCAAAATCTAACAATTTTTCAAGAAAATAGGATTTAAACAAAGTAGAAACAAACAAAATTTTGGGTTAGAATTGGAAAAAAAATAAAGAAAAATTTATCACATAAATAGAAAAAAATTTCAAAATCTTAATTTTTTTAACAAAAAAGCAAAAATTAGCCATAAACCCAGAATCTCACAATTTTTTTTATGTTATTGTGATATTTTCACAATTAAATCACCATAAAATACTATCTATTGGACAATTTTTTGAAACAAAATCTTGTACAACAATTTTTAACAAATTCATGACTTTTTGAGTGCAAAATTGTTTTTTCCATCTCTAAAATACTTTTTGACAATATTTACTACTCTACTATTAATTATGGAAAACATAAACGACTAACAATAACATTTGATTAACTTTGGCTAGGAGGATAGACATAACAAAAACATGGCATGAAATAAAAATAAATAAAAAAGGGCATGAAATAAAAATAAATAAAAAAAGGCATCAAATAAAAATTTAGCAAGAATCTATACAAAAATGATTACATTAGTAATGTTCAAAATGTGAATTAAACTGCCTCTATACTTTTAATTTTTTTAAAGTATGAATATCTTCACTTATAACACTATTAATATAGAATATTTTATCATATAAATCATTGTTAGGTCTTTTTAACATTTTATTAAAATTATGTAAAAGTTAATTTATATGACTTGTAGTTATATTGTTAAAAATGAAATTATGAACAAGCATTCAAATGATGAAATCCAATTTAAATATTAGATACTATTTTAGTTCTAATTTTTTTAGCAATTTCATGTATCCATATAATTCTAACAAGTGCCACGTTTAGATACTATTTTAGTTCTAATTTTTTTAGCAATCTCATGTATCCATATAATTCTAACAAGTGCCACGTAGTGGCGGTGAGTACTTGCCTTATAATATTGATATAATAGAATAATTGTGAATATAAATTTTATATATTAATATAAAAATATAAGAAAATTAGCATTAATCATAACTAAATAAATCTAGTTAATTATTATAGAATTGATTTAATATTATGATATAACATTGATATAATATGATAATTATTAACATTAATATTTAAAAATTAAAAAATAATAATTTAGCATTAATAATAAAATAAATAAATATAATTAATTATTCATTACTTTAATATTTAATAATTAAGAATATATCTCAATAATAAATAATAAATATATTTATATAATAAATTTATTAACATATAATATATATTATATAAATAACAAATATGTCAATTTCAATTGATTATTAACAAATTAATATATAGATGAAATTATGAATTATAATTACATAATATTAATAAGAAATATTTTTAAATATAAATATAATTTTTAGTTGAACAATTATTACAATATTTTCATGTTAATATTTATATAGAATAATGAAAAAGAGTTGAAAATTTCTAATTTATAATTAATTTTATTTATATAATTTGAATTGTCATAAATATAAAGATAAAAAAAATATTATATTATTTTAAAAAATTTGTGTTGAAAAATTAATTATCGTTCACTATATCAAATAATTAATTTTTTTTTTAATTTCATAATTATTAATATGTAATGTAGATTATAATTTAATTAACATATTATTTTAATATTTATAACAATTAATAATAATTTTTTAAATAAATATGATTATTAATATATTTATTATTTAACAATATAATGTAAATATTGATATTAATCTTATGATGATATTATTATAATAATTGAATTATAATTAAAAAATTATTTACCAAAATGGGTTTGAAATAGTTTTATTTGAAAGTACTAGAAGATTGGTAGAGTGGGTCTTTATAAAATAGAGGATGGGTTTTTTAATAAATAAAACAAAAAAAATAGACACTCTTAGTTATGGGTAAATCATTGAATTATGCAGTTCTCAAATTAATTGTCACATAACAATGTACCTTTCTCCACAATGTTGTTTTAATAGTTGAAATTATTATTTGTATATTAAAAAATCAAATAAAATTTATAATTAAACGAAAGTGTTCACTAAATTAGCAAGCCTCCGAAAAATCCGTCTATAACAATTAAAACAATATTGTCCAATGGTTGATAAAAGAAATAATTTTTCTAATTTGTAAACTTAAAAAATATGCATGTAGACTTTAAGAAAATTAACAAAGGTTAAAAAAAATAAAAAAATACTTGTTTACAATTGGTCTAATTATTTTTTTTAATAACCATTTAAGGATAGAAAAAAAACATGCATTACAATAGTATTGCCTAACGGCAAGTACTAACAAGTGCCACGTAGTGACTTGCCTTATAATATTGATATAATAGAATAATTGTGAATATAAATTTTATATATTAATATAAAAATATAAGAAAATTAGCATTAATCATAACTAAATAAATCTAGTTAATTATTATATATAGAAATTACTATATAATGAAACGGTTATTGAGACGAGTTCACAAGATTGAGTGATTAAAAATTCCAGAAACCTATTGTTCCACTCTTCGAATTGAAATCTTGTGAATTTCAGAGAAGGGATCAATTACACAGCAAAAATAGGTATGTAACTTTGTTTTAATAAAATTTAGTTTTTGACTCTCAGTTTTCTCAGAAACTAACTCTATTTTTTTATTGTTACTGGACTCTATTCGAATAACAAAGAGGGTCTCCTGGGTGGCTTAAACATCTTCAACATCCTTTTCAGATACAGGTATTTGATTTTTCCTCAGGCTATACCTATCATTTTTTATCCTTTCTAAATTCTTCATTTTTTATCCTTTCTAAATTCTTTATATTTGATGTTTCTCTGCCAATAGCCATCGTATATTTCTCCATTGCAATACTTCATAAATTATTTCATGTGGTTGAATCGTTTGATTGTGTTACACATGATGAAAAGAAGAATACTAAATATTTGTAAACATCAAAACCACGAGAAACACATTCTATCTATTATAGAAACAATTAAAGTTGGTGACAATTCTAACATTTCAAAACTGGAAACATGAAGATAACTTTAACAAAATCTGCATATAAAGTGAATCTAACTAACTCGGCTGTAAATTTTTGTGGGGAAATTTAAGGCATGGGAAATATTTGTTAATTTTCAGATTTCCTAATTTTGCTATATTTAACTGCATATCTTTTACTTTCTCTCCCAGTTTTGGGGTTCTACATGTTTCAGAGACAAATTCTATCTCACTAACTGTCGATAAATGTAGCACCCAATCCACAGGTGCCCCAAAAATGTGCTAATTAGTGTCTATCTATCCAAATTCTACAGATGAACACAAATGAATTCATACGTAATACCTCGGCAAAAGTTGAAATAGAATGAACGTAGTCTGTGTTCCCATAGTTAGGATTAATTTCAGACTCCCTATGGGCTACCGTCAAAGCTGCAATAATGAGAGCCTTAAATTATTTAATGCTCGAATATTTCACAGGTTTAAACTCAAAAACTGATCAAATAAACCAGACGGTGTGTATTTTTTTTGTCAGCATTACCCTGAAGAGTTTTTGCTTCCTCTCCACCAACAAATTTGAATCTCAAGCAAAATTCTAAAATAAACTACAAATCGACTCCAATATCATAAACCAATTTATTTCTATGATCAATAGAAAACCAAATTGAACCCTATTTGTTGTTGAAATAGGTCTCCTATTCTAGACCAAATCTTACCCTAATCCTAATCTCATTATCTCATTGTACGACTTATTATCTTAAGAACAATATGTATTTGAAAATATTAATATTAATTAGAATTCAGATTATTTTCTTATTCTCAATTTGCGTACGATGAGATCATTAATGTAGCTAATGTATCAAAAATATAACAAATAATGTAAGAGTTAATCCTTGATAAACATGTATGGTTAATGCCCATGCCAATCTCAATGGTAGTTGAAGCGTTTTGCCTTATTGGATAGGTATTACTAGAATTGTACTCGGATGATGATCTTAAAAAGGTAATACAGAACCAAGTGAAATCCAAAATATAGCACTGTACAAAACTACAACACAATAACTATACAACTATATAATTTAAAATTAAATTATGGCATGTCTTCCCAGTCACCTATAAAATTACCACAATATATAATATGAAATGATATATTTTAATCATCTAACTCAAAATCAGATCAAACCCTGCCACTAAACCAAATGAAAAAAATATAATTGACGCCATGATCAACCCTAACTTGAAACTAATTTAAATACTAAACTACAAATCAAATCCAAACTCGTAAGCGAATTATATACTGAATTGAACCCTAACCTTAAACCATTATAATTAAATGTTATAGTTAAATAATTAAAAAATTAAATATTAATATGAATCAAATATAAATATTAATATTTGATATTTAGATACCTTTTAAAAATAATAAATTTTTTAAAAAATTGTACTTCAAACCTAAATCTAATTAAATAATAAACCATAACCCTAAATCCTAAGCCTAACCGCAATTTTAACATTAATTGTAACACTAAACATGATGTAATCCAAATCCTAACCATTAACCCAACCATAAAAATGATGTAAACCCTAACTATAATCCTAAACCTAATCCTTAACCCTAACCCTAACCACAATCATAACCCTAACCTTATGATATAAACTCTAATCGTAGAGATAATCCTCACCATATACCTAATAAATTAAGCCTAACTAGAACCTTAACCCTTACACTGATGTAAATCTAAACCCTAACCATTAATCTAACCCTAACAATGATGTAAACCCTAACTATAATCCTAACTCTAACTTTAACCCTAGACATAATCCTCACCATAATGATAAATCCAAAGCCTAACCACAGTCTTAACCCTATCCCTAATCCTAATCATGAAGTAAATCCAAACCCTAATCATTAACCTTACCCTAACAATGATGTAAACCCTAACTATAATCCTAACCCTAATCATAGCACTATGATATAAACCATAACCCTACACATAATCTAACCATAACCCTAAATCCTAGCCTAATCACAATCTTAACCTAACCGTAACACTAAACATGATGTAAATCCAAACCCTAACCATTAACCTAACCTAAACAATGATGTAAACCCTAACTAGAGCCATAAACATAACCCTAATAGCAAGACAAAATGAACCCTATTACTTATTGAATTAGGCTTACTATTTTAAACTAAATCAAATCCTAACCCTAATAGTAAACCATAATGAACCCTGATCCTTATTGAATTAGGCCTACTATTTTGATTCCACTCCTAATTATAATTATAAATCAAGAATTAAACCAAATGAAACCCTTATTGAATTATACAACAATATATATATAATATATATAGAATAAGCCGATAGGTATCCTTCTCGAGGCGCCTATTGCACTTTAATTTTGATAAATCAATAAAAAAAAGGCGCCTCTAGAAGGATACCTCTCGGCTTATTCTATATATATTATTAAATATATATAAGCTAGTATATATTATATAAATAACAAATATGTCAATTTCAATTGATTATTAACAAATTAATATATAGATGAAATTATGAATTATAATTACATAATATTAATAAGAAATATTTTTAAATATAAATATAATTTTTAGTTGAGCAATTATTACAATATTTCCATATTAATATTTATAGAGAATAATGAAAAAGAGTTGAAAATTTATAATTTATAATTAATTTTATTTATATAATTTGAATTGTCATAAATATAGAGATAAAAAAAATATTATATTATTTTAAAAAATTTGTGTTGAAAAATTAATTATCATTCACTATATCAAATAATTAATTTTTTTTAATTTCATAATTATTAATATGTAATGTAGATTATAATTTAATTAACATATTATTTTAATATTTATAACAATTAATAATATTTTTTTAAATAAATATGATTATTAATATACTTATTATTTAACAATATAATGTAAATATTGATATTAATCTTATGATGATATTATTATAATAATTGAATTATAATTAAAAATTATTTACCAAAATGGGTTTGAAATAGTTTTATTTGCAAGTACTAGAAGATTGGAACAGTGGGTCTTTATAAAATAGAGGATGGTATTTTTAATAAAAATAAATAAAAATAATTTTTCTAATTTGTAAACTTAAAAAATATGAATGTAGACTTTAAGAAAAGTAACAAAGTTTAAAAAATTAAAAAAATACTTGTTTACAATTGATCTAATTAATTTTTTTTAATAACCATTTAAGCATAGAAAAAAAAAATTCAGACGAAGTGTCAAGTTCCTACCAATAGTATTGTTAGTTTAGAATAGAAATTAGAAAAACATTTGATATGATGTTTTTTTGATACAAAAAGTATTTACTTACATACAAAAATCTAGAATTATTATTAGTAATAATTTGTTTTCTTTGGTTTAATTGTGGAAAATAACATTTTTAAAATTTAGAAATCAAATTCTTTATAATGATTATAACAATATTAATATTGTCAAAAGTAATAATTTTATGTTAACAAAATTTGAAGAAAAAAAGCTAAAAATCATGTGTGAAAAATATACGATATGAAACTATTTAAAATGTTGATAAAAATAATGATATTGATGTTAATGTGTACAAAATTGAAACAAAAAATCTAATATAATAATCATAACATATATATAGATAATTAAAATAAAACCTTAAAAAACACTAACATCAAATTAAACTTAAAATCTCAATAATAGTAATTATGCCATCCATAGAGTACAAATAGAACATTAAAGAAATGGTGACATGCCCATTTTAATTGTGATAATGATGTCACTTGTTTACTTCTAACCCATGTAAAAATAAAATAATATAAATTTCTCCATTTTGACATACTTGTAAGTGTAAGAATAGTGTAATTTATATATTTTTTATTCCATTAGCTTATTGATGTTGTTGTTAGTAGTATATAATGTTGTAGTAAATTAAAATAGATTGATATAATAATGAGCACATATAAAATTTTGTTGTTAAACACAATGCTCTATTTGTGTTTCCTGCACGATAAAACAAAAAGAGCAATTATATTATAGTGTATATCAACCTTTATTTTATGCAAATACAAAATATATAAATGTGTGGATACATAATATATCACTACATTTAGGTAGTTGTTCTTTATTTTTATTTTTATTTTTTTTTACACTGGGTAAAGTTAAATGATGGATAAGGATTGGTTTCACATGTAATAAAACTATAAGCTATTACTCTTTTGTTTTTCAATGATATATGTTTTTTTATAGGAATTTATATTTTACTAGTTTTATTTAATATTATGTGTAGTATTAGTTTCTGTCATGGCAGGATACTATATCAATCATTATGTTTTTAAATGGCTTAAATAGTTAATTATCATTGTCCTTCCCAACCAATCAATTTAAAAAAAAAAATCAAACTAAAATAAAAAAAATTATTTTCAAAAGTTAACATGCAAAGTCTTGGCCTTCAGACCCACGATAGACATGGTTAGAAGATGGGTTGTTTCGAGATGGAAACTAAAAGGTAGTGTCTTTGTCTCTGCTATGCTAGGTGGACTCTTTCTATTCAAGTTCACTGCTGAAGAAGACTTTATTTACATCCTCTCTGGTTCGTGATCCTATGGCAAACACTGCTTGGCCCTCTCTAAGTGGAATCTGGGGTTTGACCCTAGTGCTGATCTCCTCAGACTTGCTCCTGTTTGGATCAGACTCCCTAGCCTCCCTTTGGAATTCTAGGACGATACCATTTTCAGATGGATTGGCAACTCATTTGGCCAGTTCGTTGTTGCTGACTATGTGACGATGCAGAAGTCTAGACTCGTTTATGCTCGCCTCTGTGTGAATGTGGTTGTTAACAACTCCCTTCCTAACTTCATGGCTATTGTTTATGAGAACGCCTCTCTTTATTGCCAAAGATGTGGAAAACATGGCCATGTGATAGCTAACTGTCTGGCCCCTTCGCCTCCGGAGGACAAACAGAAGGAGAAATTGTCTTCCCTGAGAATTGTTAATGAGGACTTGATTTAGAATGTTCCCCCCCCTAGCCCCCTAGTTATTGACAAGGTTGAGGGCCTGGTTAAGGACTTGATGGAAAGGAACGATTCTCAAGTTCCCGTTGAGGATGGCTACCCCTTCCTAGAGGGTATTCTCAATATAATGAAGACCCCTGACCCCAAGGCGGCCCCCCTCCTCGGGGAACTACTTGGGACCAGACCTAGAAGAGGGAGAGATCTCCCAGAGGGAGGAAGAACAGGAAGGACTAAAAGCTGAGGAGTGCTTTAGGGAGAAGAAGGGGTACAAGGAGGTTACCCCCATTGTGCTTAAAATATTGAATCCCAATACTATGGGGGACGATGGGAGGGGTATATGGTTTGTCGAGGATGCCCCCACGCCCCTCAAAGTGAATGGCCTGGATCTAAGTTCTTCTTCAACAACTACTTGTGTGGAAACTACTGGGGAGATCACTGTAATCTTTTTTTCCCAGGGTAGTCAATTTGCCCCGTCTTTGCCTGTGGATAATGAGAAAGAGGAATGGCAAGAACCAAAAAGAAAGACTAGAGGAAATAGGAAGACAGATGTTGGTAATGACTCTAAACCAGGTAGACCCTCTTAGAGGACCCTTAGAACTAAGGTAATGGCCAGAGAAATTGCCAATTAACTCTGGAGACATCTCAAAAAGGCAAGAAATGAAGTTCCTTTCTTGGAACTTAAGGGGCTTAAACAACCCTCAGAAGCAGTATGCTCTTAAGAAATGCATTGTAACCAATAAGGTTGATATTATTCTAATTCAGGAAGTGAAAATTACCTATCAAAACTTTTCTTCTCTTGTGGACAATTTATGGCTTGGTGCTGCCTTCTATTATAGTGAGGTGGAAGGCACTTTGGGTGGTGTGGCAACTCTCTAGAATAAAAGTAAGTTGGATGGGAATGCAGTTGCCTTTTCTCATAGTTTTCTTGCTATAAGGTTCACTTTGAATAACTTCTCCTGGTACTTTTTCAACATATATGCTCCCAATACTAGAAATGGTCGAGCCCTAGTGTGGGAGGAAATCTCTATATTCATGGCTAATAATAAGGAGGCAACGTTCATGTTGGCCGATGACTCTAACACCCCTCTTTATCCCTCGGAGAAGTTGGGTGGTCCAACTGATTACAGTGATAGCATGCTTGACTTTGTTGACTTCATTAGGAAAAATGACCTGTTAGATCTAGATCTTCAAGGGAATCCCTTCACCTAGTCTAACAACAGAAAAGGCTCTAATCTTATTCAGGTCCGGCTGGATAGATTCCTAGTCTCAGCTAAGTGGGACTTCGACAACAATACCTCTCTCTCGAACCTCCCTCGCACTATTTCTGACCATTCCCCGATCCTCCTTTCTTGGGTTGATAGGCCGATCTCGAGCCCCATACCCTTTAGGTATGAGATTATGTGGCACTCTCACCCAAAGTTTAAATAGTGCATCCAAAATTAGTTTAACTCCCCTGTTCAAGGTTCTGCTATGTTTAGAATCTCCAAAAAGATGGAAATAATTAAAAGGGAGGTCAGAGCTTGGAATAAATCTTCTTTTGGAAATATCTTTAAGAGAAAGAAGGAGGTTGAAACTAAACTGGACCAAATCTATAGAATCATTGCAGAGGGGGTCACCTCTATGGATATCCACAAAGAGGAGGAATGTTGGAGACAAAAATGGAAAGACATCATAGGCCTCGAAGAGATCTATTGGAAGCAAAGATCCAAGATCTAGTGGTTAACTGAGGGGGATAGGAACACCTCCTTCTTTCACAGGTCTACTTCGAAGCATAAGAGGAGAAACACTATCCGTTCCTTATTCAATGACAGAAATGAAGAATTGGTGGGGACTAACGAGATTGGGCAATGGGCTTTTCTTTTCTTCACTAATGCTTACACTAATGATAGGGCAAGAGAACCTATAGAATTAAGTGATAAGCTACTCAATCTTATTCCACATGTCTTGAATGATGATGACAATGAGATGTTGATGTGTCAAGTTACCGAAGATGAAGTTAAAGTGGTGTTTTTTGCTATGGTTGCCTATAAGGCTCCAGGCCCCGATGGCTTCCCCCTGGCCTTCTTTCAGGATTTCTGGGAGATTGTGAAGTATGATTTGATCAAAGCCACCAATGACTTCATTCGAACGGGGAACCTTCTGAAGAAATTAAATAATACTTTCATTGTGTTGGTTCCCAAAGTGCCAGATCCTAAGCTTATAACTGATTTCTGTCCTATCAGCCTATGCAATATAGTTTACAAGATCTTTTCTAAAGTAGTTGTTAACAAAATCAAACCTCTTCTAGATAGATGTATTAGGAGTTTTGTTCCAGGTAGGTAGATCCTCGATGCGGTCATAACTACTCATTAAGTCATTCATTCCATGGAGAAGAGTCGCAACCCAAGTATGGCTTTTAAACTCAACATCTCTAAGGCTTATGATAAAGTTAACTGGAATTTCTTGTATGCTATCCTATCCAAGTTGGGATTCCGAGAAAGATTCCTCAATGTTATCAAGGTGGTTGTGGAAAGTGTTCACTACTCGGTGATTGTCAATAGCACTCTTTGGGGATTTTTCAAGGCTGGGAAGGGCCTAAGGCAGGGTCACCCTCTATCACCTTATTTATTATGGTGGTAGAAGTTCTAAGCCGGAACTTCTCCCACTTGATCAGGAATAGAAGAATCTTGGGTGTGAAAGTGACTTCTACCCTTCCCCCGGTGGTTATGCAGCAATTTGTTGATGACACTTTCCTATTTGGCCAGTCGTTTGTTATTCAAGCTAAAGAATGGAAACACTTGTTGGAGGATCACGACATGGCCTCGGGATAAATTATTAACTATAACAAGAGTAAGATTTATTTTTTCAACACGGATAGGAATCTCCAAAATAAACTAATCCACATTCTTGGATGTTATGCTACTAATCTCCCCAATTCCTATTAGGGTCTTCCCCTCACGATTAAGGAGGTCACCCCCCAGTTTTGGGAGTCTATACTGGAAAGAATGCAAAAGAAACTTGTTGGTTGGACAGGAAAAACTCTAAGCAGTGTCGACAAACTTCAGCTTCTATCGGCTTCTCTTCAAGGTGTCCCTGTCTATTTCCTATCCTTATTTAAGATCTCCATTGCTATGGCTGAGAAACTTGAAAAAATCCAAAGAAGTTTTATGTGGACGGGTATGGAGAATAAATCTAGACTCAGTCTTGTCAACTAGGAGGCGATTTGCAAACCCAAGTACATGGGAGGCCTAGGGATCAGAAAAATTTCAGACCTAAATAAGGCCTTGCCGACTAAAATTGGATGGAATCTTGTGATGGGAAGTTTTGACTAGTGTAAGATTATGTGGGCTAAGTACTTCAACCACACCCCCTTTTCTTCCCTTTTATCCTCTCATGACCTCCATTTAGGCTCTAAAATATGGAGCAACATTGTCAAAATTCGGAAACTGCTTAAGGGAGGCCTAAAATGTCAGTTGGGCAATGGTGAGAAGATTAGATTCTGGGAGGATAACTAGATTGGGGATAGACCCCTAGCCTTTACTCACTTCAGCTGCCTCATGGGGAGTCTCAAGGAATCGCTTGGTCCTCTCGTGATGAATTGCATATCCCCCCTTCGCCGCTGGTTGAGGCTTGTTGATGGCCTAGGGAATAACACTCATTTGGGTCATTTGCGGGGGATCTTCAGTCTATTCTTGAGGAGGTCAAGATTCCCTTGTCCCCCTACGTTGACAAGTTTGTTTGGGTAATGAATCCCCTCAAGTCCTTTAGTATCAAGTCGGCCTACAATCTTCTCATCACTCCTACCAATGATTGCTACAATTGGAGGAAAGTTTGGAATTCCCAGTTTATCCCAAAAATAATTATTTTTTGGTGGACAACTCTCCATGGAAAGACCCTAACCATTGATAACCTTAAGAGGAGAGGCTTTATGATGGCCAATTGGTGTGTGTTGTGTAATCGCATTGAGGAAAGTATCAATCATCTCTTTATTCATTGTCCCTTCGCCTTCATGGTCTGGTACAAAGTCTTACAGAAATTCAACATCGCTTGGACCTTCTTAGAAGACTTGCAACAGTTTATCATCAACTAGAAGTGCCCATCTTCTCACCCCCCGACTAGACAGTTTTGGAAACCCATCCCTCCTCATATCTGCTGGAACATTTGGAAGGAAAGGAATAACCAGATCTTCCGTGATACCAACAACTCTGTGGACACTGTGGTCGGCATAATGGAGAAGCTTCTTAGGGAGAATGCTGAGGTCTGCAAATGGAAAAATCTGCAATATGCCCCTTTGGAGATGGATTGCAGTTGGGTTAGGATATGGAATTTTCCTAACAACTTCCTCCAATATGATAATTCTAAAAGGTTGGAGAGATTCAACATTAGATGGTCGGCCCCTCCCCCCTCATGGTTTAAACTCAACTTTGATGGTGCCACTCACAGTGGGGTTGCGGCGGGAGGTGGAGTTATAAGGGATAGCTTGGGCAATTTGGTTTTGGCCTATGCTAGAAATTTTGGTTCAGCCTCGAGTAACATGGCTGATGCCTTAGCGCTCTTTTGGGGTCTTAAATTCGCTCTCGCTATTGATGCTAAAATATTGGTCATTGAGGGGGATTCTAAGTTGATCATTGAGGCGACTAAAGGTCTATCTGGGATTAGCTGGATGAGTTGCAACACTCTCAAGGACATATGGTCTATGATTGTTTTGTTGGAGGAATTTCACATTCAACATATTTATAGAGAGGGCAATTTGGTGGCGGACTCCCTGGCTGCGGCAGGCCTTGAGATGAAGGGTATGAGGTGCTGGAGACACTTGGCATCGCTTTCTAATAGACAAAAATCCCTCATAGCGAGAGATCGAAATTACCTTACCAACCAATTAATTGCTATGGTTTATTTTATGAGTGGATATACTGGTCTATCTGGGGGATCATGATGAAGGTGCAAAATTCAAATTTGAATTGGGCGGGTTTCGCCAAGGTGGCCAATGGTGGTCCCCATACTCTTCACTGCATTGACCTAGCGATGACGTGGTTGGCCACCTATACTTGTGATACCGACGGTTTGCAACTGCATCTTTTGATTATTAACATAATAGGCCATAGCAAGTACAATAATTATTGCTTTAACTGGAGTTTGAGATTTTTCCAAAATGAAGCTTTTTGCAAGAGGAGATAAGAGGTGTCCTTTTGCATGCTTATCAGAGCTGGTGGGTACTTGCCTTGGGAAGCACCATAAATGATAATTATTGTCATTTTTATCACACTTCATCTAAAATTCTATTTGCCATTCTTGCTCTTCACGTCGGTTTCTCTCTTTGCAAGTCCATATTCAGTTTGGCACTGCTTACCAACATCACTCTAGAGGAAACTGATATGGTGGGGATTTAGTTCGGGTTAAGCCGGATATTATTGATGAGAGCATCCGCAATGACCCTTGTGTGTGGATGTATGTCAAGGAAGGGGGCATTGTTCCGTTCATGGAAGCCATGACTGGGTTTGATGAAAGTCTTTCCATGCAGTTTGTTAATAGCTGGAATGACAGGAGAGTCGTCATGGGTGATATCTCTTTTGAAATTAATAAGGATGTCATTGCCCAGGCTATGGGTCTTTCTACCGAGGGAAGGAAATGGAAGAAGACTAACAGGGTCACTGACAAAACCAACATGAACAAATTCTTTAAAAAGGGTGAGGATCCTGTTAAGCTGCGGGGGGGCTTCAACAGAGATTGTCTTCCTTATATGTGGGACCAAGTGTGTAAATTTTTCATGAAGTATTTTACCCTTGAAGGTAGATATGGGGTTTTCTATTACTACCACTTCTCATTTCTTAATCATTTTCGTAACCATGATATTATTTCCTTTCCCTTCATTTTACTGCATGCTTTGGAGTCCACTGTTAAGGATGTTTGGCAATGTATGAGTCAAGATAGCAATTTCACTATCCTTCACCAAGGTTTAATGTTTCATCTTTACAATTTCCACCGGGCTCTCTATCCGCCCAAACTTATCTTTGTCTTGCCTGCCCCCTCCTACTTAGGCCCCTCTGCTGACCCTGCTAGTGCTAAAAAGGGAAATAAGAAGACCTCGAAAAAGCCCAATACCCAATGTCAATCCTCTAGCCACACCCCCTCATTTCCCCTCCTAAAATTGGGGAAAAAAATAAATGTAACCCTTCTGCTGCCAAAGTTGCCTCGAAAAAATCCAGAAATGATCCCAAGGTCCTTTTAGTTGAGTCTGACGCGACAGATGGTGTGACGCCTCGTAGGTCCAACAGATTCGCTAGTAAACCCTGCATGAAACAACTTGTTGTGATAAAAAACTATGTCAAAGATGATATACAAGACTCGAAGAAGGAGGACAATGATAAGGCCGAAGATGACATGGAGGCCACGGAGGTTTCATAGTCTTCTAAGTTGGACACAAATGCTCCTGACTCTAGGACCTTGTAGGAAGAAAGTAAGAACACCTCCCCTTTATCTGCTACTTCCCCCCCCACATGATAAAGGTAAACAGAATTGTGAGGAGGATGGGAGGAAGTCTAAGGGCATTCAGACTGCTATTGATGGAGGTGAAAAGGTGAAGGTTGTTCAATGTGTGGGCTGTAAAGCTATTTCCGAGAAACCGAACAATGTGAAAAAGAAGCTTGCCTCTCTGATATGCATGTCAAGAGAATTGCAAAATTTGCCCTGAAGGTCATGCATTCCTCGACCACTACTCTGTGTCTTCTGCATCAAGACAAAGAGAACCAGGGAGGCTTGGGAGGTGACACCATGAAGGATCTGTTTGAGTTCCTTGTTGATGATTGGACCAGTCTGCTGCTTTCCCAGCACATGGTGGTTGGAAACAATGAATAATGGTGTTTTTTTCCATTTTGTTTAAGGTTTCGATGCTGGATCTGCTGGATCTTGGTTTTGTTTATTTTCAGCATCAGCCTTGTGTGGTTTGTTAAGACTCCTTAGTTTCTTTGTGGATATCTATTTTTTTAGACGTTATATGGACATGACTGCCATCAATCTTGTGATCTTCTATAGTAGTAGGTGGATTATGTTTTTGATAGTTAAGATAGGGATTGACTGAGACTCTATCGTTTGGCTATTGTGTGTGTGTTGTTAATGCTCTTTTTGAGGCTTGTTGTGTAATCCGGGTCAACCCCCTAGTTTTGGCTTTTTTTTTTATCAAAATAAAAAACATGCAAATTTTTTAGCAAAAGTTATTTAAAAACTAATTTATTTGTCATATGATTGGTCTATATTATTTTCAATGGGCATAAAATTCAATTTTGTCAACAAAAAATACTAAATAATTACATCAAATGTCAAATCATCTTTTAACTTCAATTTATTCTACTATTATACATAGAACATAGGGTACATCATTTGCTATTATACATAGAACATTAAACATAGAGTACATCATTTATTATTACATTGACATCATGTCACATTAACAATAGATTTTTATAAAAAAACATATCTTTATACATATATTTTTGAATGACATTATGTCACATCTAAGTTTATTTTTCTATTTTTTTAAAATTTCAATTTACTTATTATTGACGTTTGTGGTGGGCTACACAAATGATTTCATTAACATATTATTATTGTATTAAGATTTTATTATAACTTTCATATATTATTATTATAACTTTAATTCTTAATTTATAAATACACGTCAGTCCTTAAGCATTTATTATTCTGCTTGGCTTAGTCCTTATAAACACATTTTTTTATTTTCGTACATTAGTAAACAACAATATGCTTGTGTTGTGTGGAATGCTTGAATTACTCATCAAATTTTTCTCTCAAATTTCACTTTAACTTATTCCTTCGTATAGCTAATATTCACTCTAAATTTTTTCTCCTAAAAGTTTAAATTTAATAATAGGCCTACGTGGATCTTATCTTAATCAACACATTTTTTATGTGAAATGTTCAAATTGAATGACATACAAAATGATTTGAATATTTCATGACATCATCATTCTATATAAATAAACTAAAACCAGGCATCTCTAGTAATTATTACATTAATATCTATTTAAATAAGTATTCAACTTTAATTTTATTTAAGAAATGGTTTATTTTATTATTATTTTATTTAAAGAATTTAATTTTTTAAATAAGTTATAGAAGAGAAGTAATAACCTCTTTATAAATTTGGGCACTAAATCTAATTAATATAGATATTTTAATTTTTTTCTTTAAAAAAAAAATTATATTATTTATCATTTTAATATATAAATTTTATTTAATTAAAAAATAATTTATTTTGTTATTATTTTATTTACAGAATTGTTTAGTTTTATGTAAATTTTTATTTTTATTTTTGAATAAATTATATTTAATATTTTAGGAATTATTTCATTTTAAATTTATTTTGAAATATATCATAAATACTATATATTTATATGTTATTTCATAAGTACAATTTAATTTTATCTTAATGTATAAGAGTTGTGTAATCTAAAAACAAAGAGTTAAATTTGCAAACTTCAAACTTGAAACTATAATTCTTACAAGTTCATTACTTCAATGTGATATATATACATGTACATATACATATGCATACACACACATATCCATATATATACATATAAGCACAACTTAATTTTATCTTAACATAAGAGCAATTTAAGAATTTGTTTGACAATATTTTAGCAACTGAACTAAAAATAATTCATGATCGAAAGAGAAATCATAGCAAATGTTTTTCTGTTTTTAGGTTTCTACCCTCTCTACATATACATATACATATGCATATGCATATACATATATGCACAGCTTAATTTTATCTTAACATGAGAGCAATTTAAGATTTTTTTTTACAATATTTTAGCAACTGATCTAAAAATAATTCATGATCGAAAGAGAAATCATAGCAAATGCTTTTCTGTTTTTAGGTTTCTGTAACCCTCTCTACATATACATATACATATACATATGCATATGCATTTACATATATGCACAACTTAATTTTATCTTAACATGAGAGCAATTTAAGAATTTTTTTGACAATATTTTAGCAACTGAACTAAAAATAATTCATGATCGAAAGAGAAATCATAGCAAATGCTTTTCTATTTTTAGGTTTCCACCTCTCTATTTGTCTATCTCTTTATGTCTATCTTTCTATTTTTATCTAATCTATCTCTCTATCTCTTTATCTTTTTGTTCCTCTCCCCCTCCATCTCTTCATCTCTACTTTTATCTACTCTAAACTAATGATAGGAACATGATGCTTTGCATCTCTTGTTCTTCTCAATAGAATATACATGCATTTACGCATGTAATAAATGATATACATATATTTACGCATGTAATAAATATGAAAACCAATGTTTGAGTGCAACAATATATTTGATTTACTTTACACTATAATATATTGGAAACCTCCATTATCATCGAGTTCCTCTCAAAGATAGCTTTCTGCTATTAGGTTACAATAGATAAGTGCACAAGAAAATATCTGCATACATACATATAGATGTGTATATACTTAATATTTGATGTTATTTACTCCCAAAACCATCCATTCCAGTAAAAGTTCAAATTGCTGCCAAAGACAATATTGCTCCAGAAGCTTATATTCCATAGTTCACCTATTTTTGATTAATGAAAAAGCAGGTTTTGAAGGGGCCCCGAAACCCTATACAAGAAAGATTAAAACAGCAAAGCCATGAGAAACAGAGAGAAACAGAACAAAAGGAAAAAACCAGCGGAAAACCGAGAAAAACCCACAAAAGCCCCTAAAAGCCAGCAAGCCGTCCAGGAATTAGATTTTATCCAGGGCTTTAGCCAGGGTGCTGCTAATTTCTTGTAGCTCTTTGATGTTGTCTTTGAGGTTGGGAGGGTCCTTGGCCGCAGCAGCCACAACTTTCTTGATACTGGCCCTGGTTCTCTTAGCAGTTCCGCTCGCCGGGGTAGCATCACCACCACTTCCAATTTGGATGGTCTCCTCCTCCAGGTCAAGGTCCACAACTGGTTTAGGAATATGGTCAAAGACCTTGGCAATGTCTTCCAGGTTTTTGGTGACAACAGAGAGGATACTTGGGATAATTCCCATTAGATTTTTCATCGCTTCTTTTCCCTCTTCCAACGATTTTACCTTATTCTCCATTTCCTGCTTCCAGTTAGTATGCTCTTTGTTTTCATCCTCCCTCTTTTTATCTAAATTTATCCCTTGCTTCTCCAGGTTTTTCAGGGTTTCGTAAGTCTGCCTATCAAAATTCATTCTAGCCTCTGAGAGCTTCTTGAGATTATCCAGGATAAGCCCCTCGCTAGCACTGTCCTTAGCCTTGCTATCCCCTTCCTCAGCGAGGTTCTTCTCGGAGCATTTGTTTGTTTCCTTCTTAGAATTAACTTTGGTTTCCTCATTATCCTTGGGAGCCGTCTCCTCCATCAGATGGCTATTGTCCTTACCAGGGTGATCACTTGGAATAGGGCTATCTTGACCAGGCTTGAAATCTCCACTTTCTTCCTCGTTGCCCAGTTCCTCTTCCTTCTAGTTGTCTTCTCTGTTAGAGTCGTTTGTCTCCATACCACTGGTTTCCTTGACAATGTCCTCAGTTTCCAACCCGAGGGATCTTTTCCTTTTCTTGCTGGATGACACCTTCTCCTTGCTAGTATCTCCCTCTTCCATCCTCCTTTTACCAGGGGAGGTAGAAATCTGCTTATTTTCCTGCAGAGCGAGGGTTTTGCAATGCTCATAGATGAGCAGCAGGAGCCCGCAGTGGAGAATCGGGCTGGAAGGGTTCGTCATGTGCTTGTTCAAGGACCTAGAGAGGGATCGAAAAAGGTAGTAGGACAAAGACACTTTTTTGTCGTGTCTGAAATGGTTCAAGGGCACGAAGTGGTAAGTGTGGGCCCTGGAGAAATGACCTTCAACCGTAATATACTCTATGATTGCATTCAAGACCCAACCCCACAACTTCTTGATGTTTGCAGCATCGTAGTAGCCCCCGGTAGCCTTGCCGATTTTGCCCCGCTCTTTCTCTTTTTGCGGGAACAAGGTAACTGCATTGTTGGAGACCTTGAGGTCTTGAAAGAAGTTGAGCCCAGAGTGGGGCATACCAGTTACAGTAGAAATAAGCCTAGCATCCAACTTAAATTTAACTCTGTAAAGTTTAAAAGAGCCATTAGACCAGTTTTCAGATTTCTTGGAAACAGCTAGGTTGACCCTATCTTTGTCATAGTCCTCAAGCTTTTCCATGAAGCTGGTGAGATGGCCCTTCTCCAGCTTTGCCTAGACTTTAGGCATTGCTTTCCAGGTCAACGTGTTGTCAGGTTCTTCATGTCTTAGATCTCCTTCCATTTTTTGATGCAAGATGTCGACTCTGTTTCTCTGCAAATTTAGAACTTCTTTCCCTATGCAACTCAAATTATCGCCCTGAGTAACCCACAAAGCGTGCGGCAATTTTTTGGAAATAGTAGGAGATCTACTGTAGTGCCAGGTAATGATGGCCTTTCCAACAAGGCGTGAGTGGTGCTTTTTACTTGTCATGATTTAATTGTCCTTCTCTCCCCGTATAACAGTCCTTTCTGAGATTCTCTTTAATGTTTAAATTGAGATCATCCTCGTGCCAAATCATTTGAATGTCATAATTAACTCTAGCATTCGCTAAACAGTCAGCAACACTATTTTTCTCTCTGTAGGCATGTCGTATAATAATTTCTTTGAAACTAGCGATAATCTCTCTAGCTTTCATGATGATATTCTCAATGGACCAAGAAGGCTCTAATTCCCCCTTTAAGCACTTAATAATATTAAGTGAATCCCCCTCAAGCCATATTTTATCATAATTGAGTTTTTTGGCTATAATTAAAGTATGCAAGGCAACGGAGGCTTCAGTAAAATAGCTAGTTTGATTCCCCAGAAGACCAGCCACCACCTTAAGGCAACTTCCAGCAAAATTCTTAATTATGCCCCCATATCCAGCTTTACTCGGATTTCCTTTAGAAGCCCCATCGAAGTTGGCCTTAATCCATCCCTATGGGGGGGAACACTAGACAAGACCTTCTCTGCCTTTCTCCTTACTAGTAGTGGTGGTGGAAAGGTTCCATCTATCTTTGAAATCCTCTTTAGCAACAGTTCCTTGATCAGTGCCATAGAGGCATTCAAAAATACTCCTGTAGATTTTGTCTGCAACCAATTCAGGAATAGTCCTTTTATCTCTGAAAGTCTTGTTGTTTCGCTCTTTCCAAATATTCCAGATAACAATTGGTAGAGTAAGTCTCTAGATCTCCACAGATTTAGGATTAGAGTTAGGACAATGCCATTGAAGCCAAGTGTCATCAAGAGAATTCAGGAAGACCCAACTCAGGTTCCACTTGGTCAGGATGATTTTCCAGATGTCATGGCTAAAAGAGCATTGATTGAGAATATAGCAAGCTATCTCTTCTTCCCTGCAACAAAGAGAACACATGTTAGGAAAAATGATGCCTCTTTTATGAAGATTATCCAGGGTTAATATCTTATTTTGAATGAAAATCCAAAAGAAGATGTTGATTTTGGGAACTAAATTCTTATTCCAGACTTTAGCCCAGATGGGAGTGGCTTCCTCTCGGACATTATGAATAGCTATAGCAGAGGAAATAGAGTATTTCTCATCCAGAGTTTTCCCCCATATTAGAATGTCATCTTTGTTGTCTTTAGGGATTTTAGCAAAAAGAGAAATCTGAAGGAACTTGAGATCCAGGCTCTGCCGGATAAAGTCAATCCAGTCCCCATTTTTCCAGTAATCTCTTACCATTTCACCATACCTGCATTTGAAGCTGTCTTTCCAATCTTTGATGATAGGGATATCCTCCAGAGGTTTATCCAGGATCCATAGTTCACCTGTTGTACATATATATATACACAGTATTTTTAGTTACAAAATATATATATCTGCACACACACACACACACACACACACACACACACACACACACACACACAGAGATATATATATATATATATATATATATATATATATATATATATATATATATCTGCCTATATTCCATAGTTCACCTGTTGTACATATATATAAACATACATATATATATACACATTATTTTTAGTTACAATATGTATATATATATCTGCATACATATATATATATATACATACATATATCTGCATACATATATATATACATACATATATCTGCATATATATGTGTGTGTGTGTGTGTGTGTACTTAATATTTGATGTTATTGTTGTTCAGGCACTATGGCAATGGGTAAGGCAACAACAACAGGAAAGGCAAAAGGAAAGACAATAGGAAAGAGAAGAAGCAAAAGAACAACCCAAATGTTGAGGAATTGTTACCCACATGGTGTTAAATTCCATTTGGTGAAGGATAAAGATGGCGACACTACAATTAATCCACCTCAGGATGACATAACTTGTAATACTGCAAATGAAAATGTAGAAAGAACAAACACTCCTTTACAATCTTCTCAACATCATGGAGATAAAAAATCCATTTATAACGGTCAGTGGACAAAAGAAGACATGGAATGTGCTATGAAAGATGTTGAAGAAAATTCATATTCCATCATAGCAGCTGCAAAAAAGTGGGGAATTCCTACGAGCACTTTAACATATTGGCTTTTAGGGCTGACAACAACAAAAAGAAGAGGTCCACCAACGATCCTTTCATTGGAAGAAGAGCTAGAAATTGTTGACTGGTGCAAAGATATGGCACAACTTGGTCACAGATTAGAGATCATTTAGCTAAAGTCACATGTAGCTCATATATGTGAAACAAGGCCAAATCCATTCAAGAATGGTTTCCCAGGCAAACCATGGTGGATAGGTTTCCGCAAACGCCATCCAGATTTGACAATAAGGACTACAGAGGGTCTAGACAGGGATAGAGCAGTAATGCTACGACCAAGTATTGTGACAGATTTTTATGACAACCTAGAGAAATTATACAATGCTTCTGAATACGAACCAACATAAATATGGAATTATGATGAAACGGGTGTGCAAGCAGGCAGGAACTGCGGGATGAGAGTAATTGCAAAGTTGGGTAGTAGAAGTGTCCCACACATTTTATCAAAGAGCGGAGAGTGGATAACAATTTTATGTTGTGTTAATGCAGCAGGCCATAGCATTCCAGGATTTTATCTTTCCAAGGCCAAAAGACAGCTTAAAAACTACATTGCCAACTGTGAACTGGGAGCATGTATGGCTGCACAACCACATGCTTGGATGACAAAAGAATTATTTTTAAATTGGCTATATAACTTTGCTAGATCTATTCCAGGTGGAGTTTCACCCACAAACAGACATCTCCTTATATTTGATGGTTATCAAAGCCATGTTGCTTTGACTACAATCCATGAAGAAAAATCTCTTGGTATTGATCTTCTAACATTACCTGCCCACACCGGCCACAAATTGCAGCCTCTAGATGTGAGTGTGTTCTCTCCATTCAAGGCACATTTCAAATTTGAAAGGTCAAAATGGATGGCCAAACATCCACACATAGAAATAAGGAGAACTGAATTGGCAGAACTTGCAAGTAAAGCATTCAAACTTGCCCTGACATCTGAAAACATCATAGCTAGTTTCCGAAGGACCGAAATATGGCCATTAAATAAAGATGCTCTTTGTAATCACATGAGACAAAGTGATGCATTCAATTTACAAGATGATAATGATGTTGCAGGCATTGCTAGCATCTTAAGATTAGCTGGCTTTGGAGAGGCACAAGTGGAAGAGTGTTTGGAACAATGTGTGAAACAAATGAAAGAATTGGAAGCACAACAAACAGAAGAACCAACTGAAAGCACATGCTCACCAAGTCATATCAACCAAACATAATATGAAAATGGCATACATGAAGACTTCAGTTTACCATCATAGTTTGAACAACCAAATTGGATTAAAGAAGGAGCAGAACATTTAGGAATACAGATTGACATGGAAAATGAAGAAGTTTCTTTATCCATGCCTTCACCTCCAATGCTTAGCTCTGAGGTCATTCATTATTATGTTGATACAATGGATTGGGAGAATTCAAATTTAGAAACTAATGAAGTTGCAGAAGATGACCAAGATGGACACAATCAAGGTTCTTTGAAGACAACTGTAGCATTTGAGATAGAAGACAAAGCTAAAGAAATGTTATGTAGTCAAGGCTCTTTAAAAAAATTTCTGAAGTTACCCATTGAAAGGGTGAGAAATAGGTCTAGTCTTCTTTCTAACAATAATGCACTTAAATTGGGCAATAAATCTCAAATCCTTACTTTCGATGAATACACAATTCGGGAACAGAAAAAAGAAGCAAGAAAAGATGAAATTGAAGAGTTGAAAGTAAGGAAGAAAAAACAAAAAGAGGCAAGGAAACTTGAACAAATTGCAAGGAGAAAGAAGAAAGACAAGGAAAAGATTGAAAGACAAATAATAAAGAAGAGGAAGGAAGAAGAAAGGGCACAACAACAAAAGGACAGGGACTTGAAAAAGAAACAAAAGTAGATGAGCAAGCAAAAGAGCAAGTGAACGAGGATGTTGTAATTATTGTAGGGGAGAGGAGTACTCCATCAACACCATTGCCTCAGCATCATCAAATTTTACAAGACATGTACAATATCTTAACACCTGCATATGCTGCTCTTAGTAACCTCTAAGTTGGTTACCATAACAATTAAGAACATACTGCAATCAGGGCAGGGCACAACAGTACTCCATCAACTCTCCTACCTGGCCATCATCAGATTTTGAGAGATATGTATAATATTCTAACCCCAGCATATGTTGCCCTTAACAACATCCATGTTCCAACTAGTCATAGCCCCCCTCACTCTCCTATCAAACAATTCCAATTTGGTGGACTGCTGGATGAAAATATGTTTGGTAGTATAACTCTTATTACACCATAGGTTGATGTAGCTATTGCAGAAAAAATAATGACAAGGAGTCCTATAGAGGAGCCAGATGCAGCTGTTGTAGAAAAAATGATTACAAGAAGGCCTGTGGAGGAGCCAAAACCCTTCCCTGGCTTTATGGTGAACTGATGAAACTAATCAATGCTGCATGCTTGAATTCAGAATTCTGGATTGCATAGCAAATCTTGTTTCGTAGGTTGGCCATTTTGTGGTGCATATAAGCTGGGGAGATTCTGCAATATCTTTATGTCAATATAGCGAATGTGGTGCTACTTTATAATATCTATTGATGTGGAGTAATTTTGTAATTTTTATCTATATATCAATAGAATGAATCTGTGTAGGAGTCAAAGTAGATGTTGTGTAGTGTGTAGGCTGCCATTTTGTAGTGCATATAAGTTGGGGACATTTTGCAATATCTTTATGTCAATACAACGAATCTGGTGCCATTTTGTAATATCAATTGATATGGGGCCATTTTGTAATATCCATCTACCTATATATCAATACAATAAATTGGTGCAACACTATTTTGTAATATTTGCATATCAATGCAATGAGTGCATTGCTATTATGGATACTAAAACTACAACTAATGTTATGTCAAGTATTTGCATTACGTATGTATGAGTGTATGTATGTATATATGTATGTGTATGTGTATGTTTAAGGATACTAACAATGCAACAAATATTATGGAAAGTATTTGCATTACGTATGTATGAGTGTATGTATGTACATATGTATGGATGTGTATACATACACATATGCATGCACATACACATACGCATGCACATGCACATACCCCCTACCAATCATAGTGAATTAGCACACCCAATCTTTTGTTACCTTTGACCGAATAGTTGAACATATTGTCACCTAAAAAATTCACCCCCTAACACATATGAAAACCATTAACAATATATGATTGTACATTATGTTATTAATAATTAAATAAAATTAAATCATATCCATTTTTTACTCATCGAATAGTCAAACAATTTCTATTAAATAAGTGAATGAATAAAAACTAAAAACTAAATAAAACTAACCTAATACCTACTCAACCCTAATATTTTCTATCCTCCACAACCTAACATTTCTTAAACGTTGTTGCCATTGTTTGCGTTTCAAGAGCATGCATCCTCTACCATCATAGGAGCTACTTTGTCACCTTTGTCACCATGAATAGAGACGTGGCAACCAGAGCAACTAGGGCAGGGCATTCAGATAGATATATACATACAGATGCGTACATAAATATATACATATACATATACATATACATACAAGTATATATATATACATGTATATATATATACATGTATATATACATGTATATATATATATACATGTATATATACATGTATATATATATATACATGTATATATATATACATGTATATATGTATATATATGCATGTATATATATATATGTACATATACATACATACATATATGTATATGTACACATATATATATATGTATATATATATGTATGTATATATATATGTATATATGTATATATATATACATGTATATATGTATATATGTGTATATATATATATATGTATATATATATACATGTATATATATATATATATGTATATATATATATATATACATGTACATATACATACATACATATATGTATATGTATATATATATGTATGTATATATATCTATATATGTATGTATGTGTATATATATGTATATATGTATATATGTGTGTGTATATATATATATATATGTATGTATATGTATATATATGTATATGTATGTATGTATATGTACATGTATATATGTATGTATATGTACATGTATATCTAACATCATATCAGTGAGCTGCTACAAATCTGAACAACCCACTGCCAACAACAAACAAGGAGAACTTTCGAAAGTCGTTTCATCAAAGACAACCACATAACCAAGTTCCATCATTCCTTTTATGGCTATTGTTTTCCATGCAATCATTTTGGTCAAAAAGTAGTAGATTGCAGAATCTATACAAACAATAATACTAGTCTATCCAAAAGGAACTATAATCATTTGCCCATCTAGTGGATTGTAACATTACATGCTACAAGTGCAGCAATTTTAAGCACATAACACGGTTTTGTGGAAGTAATTTTGTTGAGCTCAACACTTATCTATTCTAGTGATTTGATATCAAGAAAAAGGGGTAAGAAAGAGCAAAGTAAGGAAAAAAAAAAAGAAAAATTGATGCACCAAAATAGATCACTTAGATCCCTTGACAAAATTATAAGCAAGCACAAAGAGTAGCAAACTTCGATTATCGAAAATGACTTGATCATTAGCAAATGCAAGAGCCAAAGAACCCATTACCATGATGGACAAAGCTTCCCCATTTAAAGGAGAAAAATTAGAATATTGAACCACGATATCATTGATTCGATGCTTCAAATATTGTAAAGTCATAATTACTACTAGAGGTCTAAAATAACATACAAATTATATGTTGAGAGCCTCTAAACTACACAATTTATATTAAAAAGAGGCAAGGCTTTGTCAAAGAAAAATCCCATCTTGCTGCTCCAAAGAGCCCATTACATATATAGAAGAGAAGAGCCAAAAGTATATGAGGGAAATACATGCCTGCCAAATTGACTTATAGAACTCCTAGCTAAAAATGAATCTAAGATATGGATCATAAAATGCAGCTGCCCCACTATAACTCTAACCATAAAGGTTGTGTTTGAAAATATTGAGTGTATTTGAATGCTTAATGACCATTGATCAATGGCCCTTTGAAGTTTTAAAACTTTATCTTTAAACTAATGCCAACGTAATGAATTTTTGCATACAACTTATATTTATGACTTGCAGGTTCACTCACATATATGTCTATGCCTTTATTGATTTGGCAAAGAAAGACCTTAGTCAATTGAAAACTTGCACAATTAAGCTTTAGTTTAAAGCCTTCGTCAAAATATATTAACATACAATTTCGCTTTTATAGTTTGTGTCAATACATTTTGCCATGGGCTTGCATTATATTTCTACTTATAGCTTTTACTTTAAAACTATAGGCCCTTTGAATTACAAGAAGTTTTGTCAATGCATTTAGTCATAGGCTTTCCTCTTTATCTCCTGTGATAGTCTCTAAAAGACTAAGTCATTAGCTCTTGAGAGTTTATAAAACCTTCTCCATCATTTTTCCCTCAAACCTCTAATGTGCTGCCACATTTACTTGTGAGCCCCCTTTTTTTCTATTCAATTAATGCCAAATCTCGAGGGAAAATACAATATGTGGGCAATTTTATTTTATTTCCATCACTCCACCCTTATCTTATATGCCCAACATTTTCTTAGTAATAAAATAAATATTCAGAAAATGATCTACAGTGTTTTGGGTTTAAAACCCAGGGCAACTCAATTCTGAGAATCACTAAAATTATAAAATACCTAAAGTGGGTTTAGGGTCTTGTGATTATTGATGGCAAAAAATTCTATTGACGGTGTTTTGAAAGCCGGTTCAGATGTTGTTTTGCAGAGGCGAATTTAGGATTTTGCAGAGGCGAATTGAAAGCCAGGTGTGATACAAGGTTTTATATACAAAGCCACGCTATTGAAGAATTGTGTCGCTGCAATAAAATGCAACCCTTCAGAAAAAGTAAATCTCTGTAACAAATTTGTAACCCTAGCCAAAGATTTTTGGCAAGTAAATAGCAAGAAGAATGCATCAAAGGAGACAAAAATAAACATCAATAAATTTGTAACCCTAGCCAAAGCTTTTTGCCAGGTAAATAGCCTTATGTAGCGGAAAATGATAGGTAAAGATGAAAAATATTGCACAAATGTTCAGATTCAAACATGCGTCGTTGCCCCGTAAGATCTGTAGAGACCTTACCTACTCAAAAGGGTTGCAAATCATTTTATTTCTTGTGTCAATAGACATAGTTGTAGATGCCATCGACATTGTATGTGGAATGCTGAGGAGAAAGCTGCAAAACATAAAATGCAGTCAAAATTAAAAAAATAGAGAAGGATATCATGTAAAATGCAGTCAAAATGACATACAGTTGTAAAACAATATACCACATCTTTCCCAGGCCATGTCTCTAAATGCCCTGGCCTGGTCGCTCTGGTTGCCACGTCTATGGATGCCCTAGCCTGGTCACTCTGGTTGCCACGTCTCTTTTCATGGTAGCTCTTGTGGCGGTAGAAGATGCATGCTCTTGAAACGCAAACAATGGTGGCAGTGTTTGGGGAAGGCTATGGAGGATATAAAAGATTAGGGTTGAGTAGGCATTAGGTTAGTTTTATTTAGTTTTTATTCATTCACTTATTTAATAGAAATTGTTTGACTATTCGATGAGTAAAAAATGGATATGATTAATTTTATTTAATTATTAATAACATAATGTACAACCATATAATGTTAATTGTTTTCAAATGTGTTAGGAGGTGAATTTTTTAGGTGACAATATGTTCAACTATTAGGTCAAAGGTAACTAAAGACTGGGTGTGCTAATTCACTATGATTGGTAGGGGGTTCAAAAATGGACATTTCGAACACTTTTTATAAATGCGTTTAAAAAACCTATCAAAAATGATGATGATGACCCGAAACCTTAGTTATAAGCAGTTAACTCGTCATAGAAGGTGCTATAAAAAATTTAGACGTTTTTGACATTGTTATGTCAACTTTTGAAAAGCGCCAAGTTAGGGTGCACGACTACTGGTGCTCTTCCCCTACTTGTGCACAGTAATAAAAATTAAGCTTTATGCTCTTCGAATACAATCGATAAGTGCACAAGAAAATAGGAAACTTTAATTTGTTCTACTTGTGCATAGTAATAAAAATTAAGAGAATAAAACAAACAAAAATTAGCTTAGCCAGTGTCATAGCTGTTGGCATGATGTGCCATACTCTCTTCCTCTCTAAGCCGTAGAAGCATTTAATTATTAAATGATGGAATTAAATATTTTTTAAGCCAAAAAAATTAGTTTTAACAGAGAAAAATAATTTTATCCAAAACACTTGGCGCGGTTTTATTTTCAAGCTGAACCTTTTTAGTATATATATATATATATATATGTTAATGGAAATATTCTTTAAACACCTAGGCAAATGATGATGTAGCCCACGACAAACATTAATATGTATTCTTTATTTTTTACTTAACTAATTTTTAATATTTTTTATTTTATTTTTTTATAAATTTTATTTAATATTTTATTTATATTATATTTTTATTTTTTGATATATTTTAAATATTATATTCCCCTCTCTCTCCCTTTTGTGTATTACTTATCTTTATAACCTTCTTTATTTCTCTCTTATCCTCTCTATTTCTATTTTCCCATATCTCCATCTCCTCTCTATTGATATTAAATTATCTCTATATCTATCTATCTCTTATTCACTCCATCTCTTGCTCTCTCTACCTCTCTCTATATCATTTATTATATCTTTATCTTTCTCTCTCCACCTCTCCCTCTATTATTGTCTCTAGCTTTCTATCTCTATTTTTCTCTCTCCATATTTGTCTCTCCATCTATCTCCCTCTCACCCCCTCTATCTTTCCCAAGTTATATCTTACCCTCTCTCACCTCCTTTTCCTGTAACTCCCACATTCTATATCTCTTTGATTCTCCTCTCTCTTGTCTCTATTTCTCTCCCTCCCTTTCCCTTAGTCACTATCTATTTATATACATCCACTTGACCAATTTTCTTTTCATTGGTCTTCCACACCTATTTGGTGTACCAAAGTGCAATTATTAGTAAATATGATATGGAGGTGCAATCTACATAGTTCATTAGAGGCTAATGCCAATCCAAGCTAATTGTAGATACAAACTTAGATGTGATAGATAGGAGAAAGGTGGTCTGGTAGTTGAGCACCCTAACTTCACGTGCTTCTCATAATTCTACATAGAAATTTTAAAAATTACTCCTAATTTTTTACAGTAGTTTACTTGGCAAGTCCCCTTCTTATAACTAAGGTTTTAGAGCCACGTCATCAAATATGATGCCACATCAACATGATTTTTGGCAAGGTGTCCAAAATAGTCCCCCCAAAAGGTGAGACCAATAGTATTGCATAAAATTGTTTGCATTGTAGTTTATTTTAGCACGATTGCAACTTGAATGTGAAGATATCAAGAAAATGACTAACATTCCTAAGACACTTGACATCCATATAAAATTGATTACCTCATTCTTTCAAAATACTTTATAATCTACAAAGCTAAGAGATATACATACAAAAAATATGCCAAGCTATGATAGTGAGGATAAAAAAATATTAAAGAAAAAAATAAAAATATAATATATATATATTAAAAAATAAAAAATATAATATAAATAAACATAAATATAATTATAATATAAATATAATATAAAGTATATGGAGGCATAGGGCTGTAGGGACTCTATGGGGTGCTGCTTGAGCTTTACAAAACAATTGTCGTGTGTTGCTATTAGGGGAAAGGACCCAGTAGTTGTGCACCCTAACTTCGCGCTTCTCAAATCACTCCTATTTTTTTACAGCAGCTTACTTGGCAAGTCCACTGCTTATTTCCAAGGTTTCAGAGCCACATCATCAAATATGATGCCACATCAGCATGTTTTTTGCCAGGGTGTCCAAAACAGCCCAAAAAACAAGTGAGACCAATAGGTGTGCAAAAGGGCCCCAATACTTGTGCAGTTGACGTGTCATCACATGATTGGTTACTTTTCACAACAAATGGTATATTTCATTCAATTATTGGTACTTATCATACAACTATTGGTGCAATGTTATACAAAAGTTGGACATTAAATCAGCAAGTATGAAGTATTAAATCAACAACTTCTATCCCCTAATCATTTTCAGCAATACATCGCAAGAATTTCATGAACCTTTCAGGCTTTAAGCTATTCCGGTATGTAACAGTTGATTCCAAGTACAAAGGAACAACTTGTCAATTTCCTATTGATACAAAATTTGCATTTCACATGTGCACCTCGATTTTTGTATTCATGGAAATATTTTACTAGTGATATTTGATTTGATGTGATGAATTAAATAAATTGAAAATTAAATTTTTATACTTATTGTAAGTAATCATGGGAGTTGAACTTGAGTCTCCACAAAGAACTTAATGTTTTAACCAACTCCTTGGACTTTCAAAAATTAAATGTTGTTGATGCTTTACTCATTATATAAAAATAATCAAATATATACAGATTCCTTCTTTACGATTTTGTATTTTGTACCAGAATTGCAAAACCAACTCTGAAAAGAGAAAATTATTTTCAAAGCAGATATTATTGTGATTTAGAATTGGTTAACTTGTTTTTTTCTTGTATTTCAAGTATTTGTATAATTTTATAATGCCTGTTAACAATAAATATATATTCATAATAAATCTGATTAATACATTCAACAATTTTCTAAAGCATAGATACACAAATGTCTTTATCCAGCATATAACTCACCAAATTTGTAAACTATAATCCACAGCCTAAATTTTCATTCCTTGTATAACATTATATTGTAATCATCATTCTCGACATAGTTTATGTAGAATTATAAAATATTATATTGTAACATGTATGCAATGTTTTAATTAAATGTTCTTTTTTATGCAACCTGCTCATAATCATCTGTTTGCAATAAATTTTTTCATGCAAGGAGCTCTAATTTGTAATCAATATACCCTTCATAATTAATGATGGGTTATAGTGAATCATTATAAAATTGAAAAATACACAGCTCTGCCATCTAATTTTATCAATATTCATGTATTAAGACTTGTTATTACATGATTCCAAACACTGTCATTCTACTGTATTTCTCTCTCCAAATTTTAAAGTTTTTAATCTAAATGTTTCTGTAATTAAATCTCAACACTAATCTAACTCATCTTCCAATTCATCTGGAATTGGTAGAAACTTGACGTTATGTATCTCTTGTTTAGATCCGATCAAACTGAATCCCGATTACTTAATTTTTATTTTTTTTCCTACTATGATGATTTTAAACTTTAGAACTCTCAGAATTGTCAATAACAAATCGATATTTAACATCTCCCTTCTCCAGCCTTTCGATTGCTGTGTTGACATAATCAATAGATATCTTTTCTATGGTGCATGAAATGTTGTGGTCTGCACAGAAATCCATCATCTCCTGCGTTTCCTCAATTCCGCCAATAGAGCTCCCTGCAACTAATCTCCGTCCTAAAACAACCACCATAAAACAAATTTCAATTTAACTGGATAACACGAAACCTCAAAATAATGATCATAACATGCAGACCCATTATAAAATCAGACATTAAATACAATGCAGATTTGAAGTTGTTAAATGATATTGCTATCAACGGTTGAATCCTGATAACAATATTATACTAGTTTGCGACAATAAGAAAAATAACTTACCAAATATAACACTAGTGGCAGGAAATTGTAGAGGTTTACTAGGAATTCCAACAACAACAAGCTTTCCATTGACTTTGAGCAAATTGAGCAATGGCGGCAAGGGATGATCAGCAGATACAGTATCAATTATATAATCCAGCGATTTAGCTGCATCCCTCATCTGATTCGCATCTTTGCTGATAAGGAAATCATCAGCCCCCAATACCTCTTTGGCTTCTTTTTCCTTGTTTGGGGATGTACTGATGACGGTCACATGAAGGCCAAAGGCTTTGCCAAGTTTAACCGCCATGTGACCCAGACCGCCAAGACCCACTACGCCCAAACGATTTCCCTTCTCTGTCATTCTAAAGTACTTCATGGGGCTGTAAACAGTTATTCCAGCGCATAACAATGGGGCAGCCGCATCAAATGGCAGGCTTTCTGGCACCTTAATTATAAACCTGATCACATATCATAAATCCCACAACTTTAACAGAGTTTTTTATTTTTTAAGGTACCCTATTATTATAAATTGAAACCCTATAGTTGTGTTCTTAATAATGAGTTTATCAGTTCCGGGAAATTAACTTACTTCTGGTCACAGACCATTAAAGATGAGTAGCCTCCATAAGTGATAGACCCATCCACATCCATAGAATTGTAGGTGAAGACAATTTTGTCACAGTATTGCTCTAACCCTTTTTCACAGCTGTCACAGCTATGGCAGCTGCCCACCAGGCATCCTACTCCAACACGGTCCCCCACTGAAAATTTCTTCACTTGTGTTCCCACTTCAGTCACAGTCCCAACGATTTCATGCCTGTGATGATCAAGTAACATTAATATTCTGTATCTACAGCCACATACAGTGCAAACAATAGAAAACAGGGAATAGATAAAAGAGTTTACCCTGGTACAATTGGGTATTGGGTGTTATGCCAATCGTTGCGGAGCTGGTGCAAATCGGAATGACAGATGCCACAGAAAGCAACTTTGAATGTTACGTCATTGGGTCCAGTCTTCCTGAAAAGGCGAATGCAATTTGGTTTACTCCACGCCCACAGAGACCAATTGTTTATAGGAAAATAACAAAAAAATGCCCTGTTTAGGATCTGAAACAGGGTAAACTTTAGAAGACCTAAATATCTGTTCTCATATCAGGCCGTCACAAAAATAATTTAAAAATGTCATAATTAAAAAATAACATTCTTTCATCTATTTTCTTTGTTTTTTTATTAAAAGGGTAAAAATTTATTCAAACTCAAAAATAATACATAGGCTTACACCATCAGTCATGCTCTACTAAGTTATCTAATATAGAGGCAATGTCGGAGTTTAATCAATAGTCTATTTGACTAGACAATCTGCAACTCCATTCCACTCCCTAAGAATTGACTAGAATTCAGCCGGACGAGGTGAAGCTTTTTAAAGTCAACATTTGATAGAATCCCATTTCACTAGACAATCTGCAACTGTATTCTACTCCTTAAGAATAGACTAGAATTCAGCAGGTCAATTAGGGGAGGCTTTAAAGCTTAATGTTTCAGATAGATCGGATGAAACCACTGAAATTATATTAATAATTTTGTTTTTTACATGTGTCTGGTTCAATGAACACTGAAGGGAAAGAACAAGTAAGAAAACCTTTCAATATTGCTCAAGAAAATCTATTTTAATCTATTATTCAGGGTTTCGAGTGTCTTAAAAAAATTATGCAGTCTTAATAAAAATATTGTTATAATTTTTTTAAAATGATTAAATAAATCTTTATATTTTTATATAAAACTGAATCTTTATATTTTTGAAAAAAACTAAAATGAAGGTGAAAGGAATCCCACAAAAACTCATGTTCAAAAACTAAAATGAAGGTGAAAGGAGTCCCACAAAAACTCATGTGGACAAATCCACAATAACATTATTAAAAAAGTAGTTAAAAATAATCAGATAAATTTGTACCTTTTATATAAAACCCAATTTTAATATTTTAAAAAAAATCCAAAATAAAGATGAAAGGAGCCCCAGAAACAACTTCAATCAATATGACACTGCTGGTAGACCGTGTTTTTTCCAAACAAATAACAGTTGCCACAGATAAATAGAGAATTCTCTTAAGATATTCAATTAAAGAAAATGCAGGATCCAAATCAAATTTAAAAAATGCTACCGAAATATAACAAGAAGTAGGAACACTAAACCTTGGTAACCCAAAAGCCTTAATTCCCTTAATCCGATCGCATTATAAAACTAACGAGAGTATTCATTACCTGCGAGTAAAATTAAATGGCGAAAGAACGCCAGATTGATCTCTGGCCGCCCATCCTTGAACATCAAATCCTTTTTCCGCCATTTTCAAGAAAAACAAAGGTTTGATGCTGGTACAATAGATGACACAAAGCTTCTGAGAATTAAATGTAACCACACAACCATCTACAGAAAAGCAGTGGCGATGCATTCATATTTATTGTTGGAATCGTGGGTTAAGAAAGTTCCAGCTGGCATAGAAAAGACATTCCACTTTGTAAGTGGCTTACGCGTGTCCCACATAGGTATTCTTTTACACTTTCATGGATCAAAATTATTTGACGTGTTTTATATCTTGAACGACACGTGCGGAGTTGAACTGACTTCACCTCTTAGTTTGGTTCTGGGGCCGGCGCCACTGTAGAAATTGAAACCAAACTCTTATCTACTTGTCGGTGCACATTTGAACATAAATGATAGTTTCAAAACTTTTTGAATTTTATTTTATGAAAATTCTCGGCCGTTCAAAAATTCCCTAAATTGAAAGGCGTGGAAAGAGCACATTTTCTTTTGTTTTCTGACATTAAAGACTACCTACACTTATGCTAGTGCGCGCCGGTGCCGAGATTTGTGGTCCACAGCAGATATTGTTTACCGTCATCAGTGATGCATTCCAAACAAAAGATCCGATGTTCTAAAGCAGGGGTATTATGAGGGGGCTTAAATTTTATTTTTAAAGAAGAGGTGGTGTCATGAATAAATTTTTTTTGTGTTTCACGAGTATTAATCTTTTCCAAAAAAAACTTGTCCAACATCTAAGTTTAATTTCTATCAAAAAATAATTTTGGAGAGAAATGAATTATTTTTAATTGTTTAAGACAAAGATATTATATTTATGACACCACTAGCTTTGTTAAATTGTGGAGTTTAAATTTTTACGTTGAACCACACTACAAAATTCAAAAATTTTCCTAAAAAAATCCAGTTCTATTTTTGCCTATTTTTGCACTTTAGATTAAAAAGTAGGGGCTTTATTTTTTAGGAAAAGATTCCAAATAATCCCGTAGCCAAAAAACATTTTTTTCATGGGACCACCTCTTCCTTAAAAATAGAGCTTAAGCCCCCTCCATGGATCCCTGCCTAAGATTCACCACACTGGAGCTTTTCAGCATACCTAATTACATAAAGAAAGGTAAGTTAAACTTCAAACTTTTTGGTTTTTTTATTAGGTAGTTTTTCATAAGACTAGTCTAAGTCTATTAAAAAAAAAAGAGAGACTAGTTGGTTGAGCCGTTGAAAAAAAAAGAGAGACTAGTCTAAGTTTATTAAAATCGACACGAGTTCAAACCTCGTCATGGTCGAATAGAGTTGGTTTACCTAGCCCTAGTCCAAAGTCTACGTTTCTCTTGTTGATTACTTTGTAAAACTTGTTGCAATCAACTAACTTAATATATACAAAGTTTTATTTGGTCTAAATGGGGAAATGGAAAATGCATATAGGTATCTCTTGGTCAGAATGTATTCTTCCAAAAAAGAATGGTGGAATGGACATTATTGATCCTCACATGCAAGGGATTTGTCTTTCAATTAAATGGAATAGTAGACCTTTGGAGGGAGATTCGCCTTGGAAACTCTTGATTCATATTGTACTCAGATGGCTATTGCTGAAAAAACATGGAACACTATGCAATGGAATGACATGATTCTTCTAGCCCCATATTTTAAGATCTATAGATCAAGCCCTCTCAACTACATATGGAAATCTTAGCAACTAGTTTCTCATAACTTGTCTTGGTTTGATGAATCTTTTAGCTACAGATCAAGCTTTGCAACTTCTTCAATTTGGTGGAATCATCTAATCCAAGAAAATAACAACTTGCTAGCTATGATTCCAAGGTTCAAGCTAACCATCTCTCCAAGAAAGTCATCTAAACCTAATGTGATCTTTGGGATTCCTCACACTCTGCCTGGAAATCTTGGGGACATCTCAAATTGTCTTTCAACCTCATTTATAAAGACAAGGCTATTGTAATGGAAATCCAAAAAGTTGTGCCCCCCCAACTTAGCTATTATGATCCCTTCCAATTGTCATTCTTGTTTCCTTAAGAATTAGAGGTGGCATAATGGATGCAACCTTAAATCCCCCCTCCCCACCCCCTCAATGTTATCTATGAATTCTTGTGCTTAGCTTGCCTATTTCCCATTGACTTAACACTGTAGAGATGTAATATTAGACAAACTAGTTGGAATAAGCTCTAAGCTCTTCCTACAAATCTAGAATTCTAAAGCTAACTCTTAATTCCAACTCATTGTCAGGAAGCTCTTGCATGCAAAACTTCCAATTGGATCTCAACTTAAATTCCTTTGTCCACCCCTTACAACACTTTTTGCCTTCAAACCTGCCCTTTTTCATTTCTCTTGGTCTTTGAATGTTGTTCCTCTTAGTTTAAATTAACTTTCCATAACATGATTTTTAGCTCATGTCATTTTACCATTGGGCATATGCACAAAGATGGTGGTCAGAAAAGTGGACACCACCTAAAAAAACATGAAAAAATAAGCAGTGTGTATGCAGTATTAAAATTTGAAATCACCACGTACGTTCTTAGGTCCGTTGTCCCCGAGCCTAAAGCAAAGATAATGCGTACGTAGTGTTTTTAGGAAAGTGAGCGCGTACGCTATACCTGTCAAAAAACGTTTTTTTAAAAATGACTGGGTCTTATCTTGCCCACGACTGCAACGTTTTTTCCTTCATTTTCCCCATGAAACTGCGTATGGGTTGCCACATTTCTCCACCAAACGCTATGGATCAAGGTTAGTTTTGCTTAATTTTTGTTTTTCTTTCTCGTTTATGCAATTTTTTTAAGTTTTGAATTTAATTTAATTTATTTTAATATTTTTTTTCTAGTTTTTGTTTCAAAAACCAAATTCTAACAATCCACAATAACAACAACAAGATGCACCTCCTGAAAACCCCGAACAAAACCCACAAGATAAACCTCCAACTCCTCCTTTTGATCATACACCTGATACACAGAAGCAATTGATTAATCAATTAGAGAAAAACACGTCTAAAATAAATAGACTGATTAATAAATTGAAAACATTTGAGCTTGAGCATCATAAATCCCTCGCCACTAGGCTAGAAACATTAGCTAGTGGTGCCACAATTGTTTCCACATAAATTAAAAAATGAGGAAACTTTAGGGATATGTGTCATCAATACCATGCTAGTGGGTTATCATACGAGGGAGTGAAAAACAAAAATATTAGTAAACAACAAATATGTGCCCTTTTTGTTGATCCTAAAACCGGTGAGTTGTTACTTCTTAATGTAAAGAGGTTTCTCATACATTGGTGTACCAATGTGCAGATGAAGAAACTTTTTTGGCAGAGGTGGTGGATGGATGGTCTTTGATGATCCACCTTGTAATAATTATGATGTGCCATTGTAGTTTTTGAGAAAAGTATACTGTGAGTTTTTCCTTAATGTGCGGCCAAACTATTTTGACATGAGAGAGTTCCATGGTAGAGGTGGCGGCTCTGCCCAAGATAGATCTAGAACCCATAGGCGATTAGCCCTGGAGAGTCACTGCCCCCTAGCACCCAAACCCAAGGTGCATCAGGTTATCCCAATAGAGCTAAAAGAGTCGATGGAGCTACAAACTCTTCAGGTGGCCACAACATTGACTGGTGCTATCATCCACCATGGGACATAGTTAGCACACCCTCTTCTACTAGATGATGAGCCATTAGTTGCTCCAGGTGGCAACAGAGAGCCCATTCAACATATGTGTGTCAGTTGCTTGGGGATATGCATAGGGATGGATGATGAGGCTGCTGTAGATGGATCCACATCTCATTCATGCATGATTTGTAGGAGTAGATGTCAGACCCACATGACTGAGGATGTGGCACTGACAGACGAGTTGATGGACATGTTGTTTGGCCATCAGCCGCAGACACGGGTGTGTTGATTTGATTTCATAGCATTTTGTTTATCAGTCACTTTAAATTTGTAATTACATAAATGAATTTTTATTTATATATCGATTTAAATTGATACAAATAATATGCATTTCAGGATGCAGCAGTGGTATCCCATAGTCCTCCTGCAGTTACTACAACTGCAACTTCGACACCTGAGTTATAAATTTTGTAACATGTAAAAATAGAATAGTACACTTTGAATTCAAAAAAATTACAAGATATACTAACCATCTTTAATGCTTGGTCAAATTTTTGGTTTGTAGGTGTTGATAGGGGACCAAATGTCCCAGATTCATGACATCACACTCTCAGCGATCGATTTTGGCCTACAAGGCTATACGATATCATATTTTGTACACCCTTTTTTATGTATTGTTTTGATGTAATATGAAAGTCATTTCATTTTAGGTTTTTAAAATTATGTTTAATATATTATCTATACTAATGGGCAAGTGCAAGGTAATGAGTCACAAAATCGCAAAAGTTTGTGCATTGGAAAGCGTGCTCCTCAAAACGGGGGCCCATTTATGCTTCAGGCTCCCAAGCCGAAAGGTGATGGGGGCCCGAAGCTAAAATAAATGGGCCCCCATTTTTAATCAAAATGGGGGCCCATTTGTAAATAATGGGCCCCCATTTTTAATAAAAATGGGCGCTCGTTTGTAAATTGTATTTTACCCTTTTTTTGGGAGATTTTTTTCATTTTTACCGTGACAATGAATTGTGAACAGGAGATTAAAAATGGGCCCCCGTGTTGTGGATTCCATTTCAAGCTTCCACCACTATCCCAGGTACACATTCAATCATCTATTTTCACATTTCGTAAATTTCTTGTATATTTTTCCTATTTTTTGTGTATTATTTAGATTTTTTTGGTATTATTTTAATTTTTTTTAAAGTAGCCTATAAATAAATTTATTTTTATATTTGTAAATTCTTGATTTTGATCTGAAATATTCTTCAACAGTTAACCCTGAACCCTAATCAACAAATTTACAAATCAAAACCAAACCTAGATAGTTAACAAAACAAAATATCAAATTAGATATCTCAGAAACATCAAAACGAAAACGAAACAAAAAACAAAAATGAAAAGGAAATCAAAACAAAAACAAAAACGAAAAGGAAATCGAAAAAAAAGCGAACATATGTACCAAAATTATTCTTAATCCTCATTAGGCAATACAAAAGTTACCACTATTAGTATAACCTTAAAAGTAATTAACATTACTCTTCAAATTTTAGATATCAAAGTTTAGGCTTAGGTTTATGCCATGTCATGGCATAAAGGTCCTATTATGGTCCTGTTATGTTATGTGATGGTATAAAAGGACCAATTATGGACACATTATGCCATGTCATGGCATAATAGGACACATTATACCATGATGGCATAATATGTCCTATTATGCCATGACATTTCATAATGGGTCCATAGTTGGTCCTATTATATCATGTCATGGTATAATAGGACCTATTATGCCATCATGGCATAATAGGTCCTATTATGCCATGACATTGCATAATAGTCCACCTATTATGCCATCATGGCATAACAAGTCCATAATAGGACCTATTAAGCCACAACATGACATGATTTTCTCAAAAATTGCCAACTTCATCATCTAATTCATCTCCAACACTGAAACTATGCTAATTCAACATGTTTACTTAGTATGATAGGACCAATTATGGACCTATTATGCCATGATGGCATAATATGTCCTATTATGCCATGACATTGCATAATAGGTCCATAGTTGGTCCTATTATATCATGTCATTGCATAATAGGTCCATAGTTGGTCCTATTATGCCATGACATTGCATAATAGGTCCATAGTTGGTCCTATTATATCATGTCATGGAATAATAGGACCTATTATGCCAACATGGCATAATAGGTCCTATTATGCCATGACATTGCATAATATTCCACCTATTATTCCATCATGGCATAACAGGTCCATAATAGGACCTATTAAGCCACAACATGACACGATTTTCTCGAATTGACAACTTCATCATCTAATTCATCTCCAACATTAAAAGTATGCTAATTCGACATGTTTACTTAGTATGATAGGACCAATTATGGACCTATTATGCCATGATGGCATTAGGTCCTATTATGCCATGACATTGCGTAATAGGTCCATAGTTAGTCATATTATATCATGTCATGGCATAATAGGACATATTATGCCATGATGGCATAATAGGTCCTATTATGTAATGACATTGCATAATAGTCCACCTATTATGCCATCATGGCATAACAGGTCCATAATAGGACCTATTAAGCCACAACATGACATGATTTTCTCGAATTGCCAACTTTATCATCTAATTCATCTCCAACACTGAAACTATGCTAATTCAACATGTTTACTTAGTATGATAGGACCAATTATGGACCTATTATGCCATGACATTGCATAATAATTCCATAGTTGGTCCTATTATATCATGTCATGGCATAATAGGACCTATTATGCCATCATGGCATAATAGGTCCTATTATGCCATGACATTGCATAATAGTCCACCTATTATGCCATCATGACATAACATGTCCATAACAATATCATTGCATAATAGTCCACCTATTATATCATGTCATTGCATAATAGGACCTATTATGTCATGACGACATAATAAGTCCTATTATTGTATGACATTGCATAATAGGTCCATAGTTCCAGTGTCCTATATTTTTTGGCTAGGATTTTTAAAAACTTATAAATATCATGTGTATCATTTAATATATCCACAGCTAAAGGATTTGGTCTTGCATAAAAATTTAAAAAGAGAGAAAAGTAAACATAATTTTTTTATTCATGGGTGAAAACCATTCGTATGACACCTTGGACAAGTACCTTGGCATCATGTATAATTAATTTGTTTTTTAAAAGTACCCTACACTTAGGAGTATACCATAATCCATTCAAATTCTCTTTATTCTCAACCATCCTTGTCATCATCCATATCATGTGTCTCACATTCCTAGTTTTTGACCTTAATTCAAGTGTTTTAATCATTTTGAGACACATTTTAGGAAAATTCTAATATATAAAATCCTATTTACAGAGAACTCTTACAAAAAATTTAGAAGATGAGTAACATATATCCACATCTCTACCAAATTAGGGAGTATGAGTTGAACATGTGATGCCTACCTAGGTAGATATCTACCCAAGTAATCTTATCCTATCCTCTAGGTGCAAATATGCAATATAACAGTTAGCTAAATGCAAGAAAATAATGATGCACCGACAAAGTGAATGTACACATTGAGGTGACACATAACATAAAAGAGAAACCACTAGATATCACATAATTTAATCTTTTATGTGTACTTCATATTCTATTACCCCACTTGTAGGGCACGTTTATTATTTTCTCACTTGATTTCCTTTTTAAATCCTACTTTTACTTCATATGTTTTATCTCCTATTTTTACATTATCTAATCTTTATTAGTAACTACTAATTTCCCATAATTATTTATGTCTTATACTTTAATCTTTGTTCTATCTTATGATCTTCAAGACTATTTGCTTCACATGTATTTTCATATAGTTTTTTCTTTAATCTTATTAAAGCATTATCTTATGTTTGTATATTGGTTAATCTATCTTCTTAAAGTATTATCTTATGTCCATACATTAGGCAATTTATCACTTTAGATAATTTTTGTATATCCTTCCATTTATATATAATTATATCTAGGTACACTGATAATTAGGTCTATATGATCTCTTACTCTTATGTCTAGTTACTAAAAACATGCTATTTACAATTCTTTATTGTCATGCCTATTATTTTAGAGAATATAATAGATTATCACTATTTGATCACGCATTTTTGCATCTTAGTATCATATGATTGTGCCTCACATGATGATCTTGTATTGCTATTAAATCTTGCATGATCTTATGATCATATCTTGGTTTATAGAGCGTAATGATCTTACATTTCAATATCTTATTTTAAGCACTTATCATCAATCCTTATATATTCTTATACTAAGGAGGATCATCTTATTTCCCACTTCTTTATTGATCTTATGTATGAAATGTTTTATATTGATTTTAATAGTTGATGCATTTTACAATAAATGAATGCATTAAGTTGAATATATAATAGATTTATGAAGTTTCATTGAAAGTTTTTATTAAGTTTTATGCACAAATTTTATATTTAAAGATTTGAACAATAGTATGTACATGTATATTTTTTTAAGTTCAATATTATATTATATTTCATGTGTATCTCATTCAATAACATAGAAATGTTACTATTTATAAGTTTTTTTAAAAACTAAAATAGATTCTTCTTTGACATAGAGTTGTATATAATTCATGTATATCTTTATATATGCAGGAGCTTATCATGGATGTCTTTGACATAGATGAACTATTAGGTGAAAATCCCCCACTGCAACCCCCTCCTCCTCCTCCTCCTCCTCCTCCTCCTCCTCCTCCTCCTCCACCTCCAGCACCACCACCTCCACCTCCACCCCCTAGATTGGATGAAATTAGTTTAAGAGAACGAATTAATGAAAACCTACAAGTGATTTAACAAAATATTATTGCTATCCAAAATGAGCCAATCACGCCACCCCATCTTCTAGAGTTTGCAAAATCAATGCAAACTGTTGTCGAGTCAGTTAGATCTGTTGACTCTCAATTAGATTAATTTCATAGACGACGAAAAGAGTTGCTTGATTTTTATGTTGATGGTTTAACTTATAGGCAAATCACTGATCTCAAAATAACCAAAGCTCATTTATGTCCATATTTTACTAAGCCAAAAACAAGATAGCCAATGCAACCTAACTAGAAAATAATTTTAATTAGGTGGTGTGTGCATCCAGAAATGACTAGACACTTTTGGGATAGATGGTGGATGGTTTTTGATTATCCACCACATCATAATTATGAGGTCCCTTTTTATTTTTTGAAGAAATTATACCGTGAGTTTGTAATGAACCAAAAACCAAATTATTTTGACATTAAGTCATTCTAGGGTGTTGGTCGTGGAATGCTACATCATAGATTAGGGGCATGGAGTAATAATCCCCTACCAAATCCACCCATAGTTCCACTTGTTGCTCCATTGATTCCTGCAGATGTCCAAAATACATCATTCATTTCGACATTAGATACTTTGACTTCCCTCACAGGTAACCTGAGTGAGCAAGCTACTCACATGGCATCCACTCCTCTATGGATGGCACATATGTGTTTGAGTTGTCATGAGATGTGTGTAGGTCCTACTGCTGATGCAGGATCCGCTTCAGTTCTAGTTGAGCATGATGCAACATATGATAGTATGATGACATCATATATGGATTTTCTTTGCTCGGATGGTCATCTTGACTAGGTATAGATATATATACATGTGCATGTCAATCTTTAAAATACTTCATTAAATATAGGTATAAATTAAGTTCATGCCTTTTTTTTATACAATCTAATACTTCATTAAATAAATTTGGTTTATGTAGATAAGGACTACACCTAATATTAGAGTCAATATTGAATCTATGGAACACAACTCGGCAAACCTTATGGGGTATAGTATAAATTTCTATCTAGACATTGTACTATCTTTTTAAGTTAATATGTTATCATTGTATACTATATAAATTTTCATGTTGATACATTGAATGCTTCTTTCTCCAGGATTTAGGTCATGAGGGACCCTCTACATCACATCAAGAACAGGGTCCGACTACTGTGACACCCATCTATGGTATGTATCTTAGAATTCATAAATTAATTATGAACTCTTACAACATTGTAACTGAACTTGAAATTATTTAGTACACATATATATGCTCACTAAATATGATTTCATTAAATGCATGTTTGCAAGTGGACACTACTATTAGGATAGGTTATCCTCATAATTTTTATCAGAGCTAATTTGAATGCACATCGACATCCTTGTAGGTATTAATATGTAATACTTAATTTGATCTTATTTTGACTCTTAATTTAAGATTTAATTGGACACTTTGAATTTGACCTTGTACAGGAGTTAGCAAGGACTACTTTTGGTGTTGATACTGCACAAGATACTACTAGAGGATCTGATGAGCATATGGTAAGTTTGTAATTTAATTTATGAATTCCAACTATATTTGATAAATGATTCTTTTAATAGTTAATTTCAAGTATTTTAATATTATTTTTTCCTTGTACAACATGAGATGGGTGGATCTAGACCACGTCCCGGGGACAAGAGACCATGAGATGTTATTGATGATAGCACTTAGATTTTACTGTTTATTTGGCTCTGATATGTACTTTTTTATGGACATTACACATTTGTTTACACGTGCACATACTTTATATATATGGATAGTTGCATAATAGGATTAGATCATATATATTTTGTGCACACTTTATATATTTTGTGCACATTAGATATTATGTGGAGTTCATCATGTTACCATCAAGATATATATATATATATATATATATATATGGATTATGTGGACTTGTAATTTTATTTTTGGAATTTTATTTAAATAGTTCTTGTAATTAGATAAACTAAAGGTGTACATCATGAACTAAGTATCGAAACATATCTTATAATTATAACATATTCTAAATTAAAAAGTATTAATCATCATAGATAAGAAAAATATATAATCAAATATATAATTACCATTACAATATTAATGATGATAATCTAGAAAAAGTATCAAAACAAATATATTGAATAGAACTTGATTAGAATTTGACCAATAGTCTCTCATTTATGTATATTACACAAAATGTAATCAAGAAGACCTATCTAAAAATAAATAAACAGTCTATTTAAATTATAATAATAAGGATTTATATCTCTCAAAATAGAACATAAAGTATGCACAAACAATAGTAGTCATTGAGGCCAAGTCTACTCTGAGAGACCTAGAAAAATAAAATACATATGGTTAGTTTTTATAATGAGGATGCATTGAATTTAAGATACAACATAAAGTATGCACAAACAATTGTAGTCATTGAGGCCAAGTCTACTCTGAGAGACCTGGAAAAGGAAAATACATATGATTAGTTTTTATAATGAGGATGCATTGAATTTAAAATACAACTTAAAGTATGCACAAACAATAGTAGTCATTGAGGCCAAGTCTACTTTGAGAGACCTGGAAAAAAAAAAAAATATGATTAATTTTTATAATCAGGATGGATTGAATTTAAATACAACATAAAGTATACATCACGACTCTTCAAAGGGATTTGCCTTAAGGGTACAAAAATTTAACTTACTTGTCATTATTCAAAATGAAACATAAAGTATGCACAAATAACTTTGTTTTCATTGATGCCTTCTACTTGTGGTAGACCTAAAACAAAATTTTACTATATTAGATTTTATAATTATGATGCATGATTTAAAATGCTATATATAATATGCATCATGACTTTTAAAAGGGAGGTGGATTAAGGGTTCAAATTATAACTTACTTGATATTCATTCTATTATACCATCTGCATTCTCTCTCTTTTGCAAAGCATCTATAATTGTCTCGTGCTCTTCCATAGAGAGAGTCCATAATTGTTTACTAGCAGGCCTGCCATGATATCTATCCAATTTTATATTAGTTGCCACTACCAAATGTGAGGAATGTATAATCTTCTTCTCTAATTCATAATCTTCAAATGCGGGCAATCCATTCTTTCTTATTAGATATTTGCGTAGCCAAGTGCCAACAACAACCACAGATCCTGTTGGATAGTCATAACCATCATCATCATCTACTCGAGGAGTGGTTAGCTTATGTTTTGGCTCTACACATCGAGCCAACCAATACTTCATCCCCTCTTCATTGTCCTCTGGTGCAACAACAACATAGACACGTCATGTGCACAAAACAATTTTATTTTAATATTTAATGAGAAATAAAAACAAAAATATACACTGTAAGATTTCACAATATGTACTATTTAATAAATCAAAACAAATTTCAAAAACAATTTTATCTTGTTGTATAAGATCTGAAATGTGATCATAATCATTTGATGCAAACATCTAATCCATATCTTCATTAGTTCTTTCATGCGGTTCATTTGCATCTATGGGTGTCAATGATCTTTGTTGTCATTCTTCAACCCATTCTTTATTCTCACAAAATTCCCAATCTCCAGAAACACAAAACTGACAAAAGCAAGCAAGCTGCCTTGTGAATATAGTCCATGTGTTTGAATTAGAAATCTTAAACGAAGGCCATTTAGCTGATCCAATGATGGTATTACTATCATGCCAAATAGGAATACTATCTTCCTCTATCAACTAGAAGAAACATCGAATTGCAAAGTTTTCAGTTGATCCTTTTGACAACTTTGAATTGCACCAATCTACAACTACACGAGCATATCTGAATTTTGTTGCATCCTCTAATTTCAATTGTTCTCTAGCAAGATCTCTTTTTACACAGGCACTAGCTCCATCGTGTTCCCCCTTACCATGTCCCGCTTCAAAAAAACTCCATAAATGTTGGACATTGGTTATCTTGTGAACTTTGCATAGCCAATTAAACATTCTTGCATTTTTGAATTGTCTAGTGTAGTTATCTGACCATATCATATGTTGTTCCATGTCAATTTCTCTTTCCTTAAGATTATCATGAAATACCTTGAAGCAATGCTGAACAAACTCTGAAGAGTGTAATCGATTATCACTAACATGGAAATGATACTCCCTGAAAAATTTTCTGTTATCTTCTATACTATCATGGTCATGTCTATATATAATGTGCACAAATATGGCCACTGGCACTGAGTTGTAGTATTGTGATTTAGTTTCCTCTTGTGGTTTTAGAATATAATTTTCTGCAAAATCCACAACTGATACTATTGTTCCAATTGGAAATGTGTTCTTGCATATGTGAAACTGTCCATCAAGCCATCGGGCATGTTGGGAATGTTTCACATATTTTGGAACAATATGACTTTTAAACTCACTAATAAATGCATTCACACTATTTTGTTCTGTAATCAATTCTAAATGTTTCCCCATCTTTCCATCCTTTAAAGGGTATTCTATATTTTTAAATCTCCTAACATCAACCATTTTTTTTGTCCAAACTCAGATGAAACATGTTCATGCAAACATTCACCTATCAAAGAATAGTTCCCACATAAATTACAAAGGCCATAAATGCATGAATTGGAAATAAATAATTGTTCATTAGGTGGTTTACCAAATAAACTTCCAATAAAATCTTTTATAGTTTCAAGTGGAACATAAACACCACAATCCTGCACAAGATCATTACCATGCAACATACAACTTATATATCGAAAAACATCATAATAGTAACGAAACTGAACATGAGTTCTACAACAACAAGATATTATTTGTTTATTGATTTTAACATACCAGGGTTTGCATTTTTCAAATGATCTTTGACTAATTCGTAAATTCATTAACATAGATTCATCACTAAATTTTTAAAAAAATTCAGTTTGAGTCATGTCAAGAAGATGTTTTGGATGAGGATCACGGATTTTTGATCCCACCCTTAACTTCAAAACATCTCTAGCATTTGATTAAACTCTAGTGTTATCATGCCAAAATTTTGCAATTAATTGTTTAGTTTCATCATTTAATTTCATGTCCAACCTTTGAAGTCTACCACTAAAACTCCAACAATGGTTTAGTGGATCAATTTCAATTGTGTCTCTTCTTTTGGCCGCTCTTGAAAAGGTTCTATGATGTAAGTTCAAATAGCCACTTATATCACTTAACATTCTTTTACTAACAATCATTTTGTCAACTATAGCAGTCATTATAACTCTACGTGCTGCATTCTTATCTTTAGATCGACTTGTTTTTTCGATAGAATTGATGGCACTGGAAATAGTAGATACAACTTGCTTATATGATTCATCTTTTCTTTTTCGTTTTGCATAAATACCTATTTTTTCATGACATTATATATTTTTTACATTTTTATTAATTGTAGCATTAAATGACATTGGAATCCCAACTTTTATTATAGAAAAATTATTTATATAATCTATTCGCATGTGTTCTGATTTGTCTCCAAGAAACTAACCCATTAAGATTATCTAGCACATTGCTATCAATAGTAAACAAATTACATTCATTTTCTTTCAGAGAGGGTGGTGTAATATTTTCAATTTTTATTTCTTTTCGTATTGGTGTATGAAATTTATATCCAACTTCATTAAAATCAGCAATTTGATTGGCATCATAGTCATGGGGATTTAAAAACATACCAAGATTTGCATCCACATGAACATTTGCATCAAAAGTCATACCCGTGTTTGGTTCTACATTTATTGCATCCATCATGATGTCTTTAATGGTCTCATCTACAACAGGAACTGAACTAGATGCTTCAAAAGTGTTATTCAATTCTTGTTGTTTTGATCTTCGATCTCTTTGGCATTTTGCCTCCTTCTCTCTTTGTGCTTGAATTTCGTTCGCTGTCATTGTCCTCTTTTTTTTTTTCTTTTTCTTTTGACGTTGCTTAGAACCCATATTTACAAACTCCTCTTCAAAAAAAATACCTTTTTACCGAGTTCTTCAAAAAATTTTGTAAAAAAATATTAAAAAGTATTGCCAAATGATGTAAAAAATCTTTGTCAGTACAGATTTCAATGATAGTGTGGTAAATTGATGCACTCTGTCCTTTTTTTTTTTTACAATAACGGTTATTTAGGAACAGGGGCCCGTTATTTAAACAAAGGGCCCCCGTTTTAGAAATGGGGGCTCGTTATTTAAATGATGGGCCCCTATTTCTAAAACGGGGGTCCGTTAGTAAATCAAACAGGCAAAAAAATGGAATGGGCCCTCGTTCAGTAGAATTTGAATCCACAACCCACCACTTGGCTTGGGATTAGGCTCAGGATAGGCCTGGGATGGCCACACCTGAGACATGGACCTGCAAATTCAAATCTCCATGAACGAAAGCACAAATATGAACTTCTGAAATAGTTTACGTGCCTCTAATCAAAGAATTTTTATACGAAATTAAAACCCATTTCAGATTATACTGTCTAGATTCTAAATATGTAAATGTATTTAAAAATTGATTATTTTAACTATTTTTCATTTAATTTATACTAAATCGGGTCCATAAATTTGAAATATTAACTAATTTTGTTAATTTAATAACTTTTTTATTTTAATGAATTATGAAAAAAAAATTATGTCATCAATCTACACAAAATTCTTTTCTATTTAAAAAAAATAATAAAAAATGTTAAGTTTACGTCAAATTATGTGGGTTGTACACGTCAAATTTTTAAAAAGATAATTACGGCCATTAAAAAATTAATTAAAAAAATATTAGAAAAAAAATACAGAAAAATATGTTCATCAATATTCAGTGTGTTAAAAACCATTTCCCAAAACAGTTTGAAAAAATAATTTTAATTGTGTCAAAACTGTGGGTCGTACACATGCATGGTATGGTCGTGAAACATGCATTTTTAAAACATAGTTTTTAGAACTCCATTCAAAAATTTATTTTTCATTATGTGGGTATTAAAATAAATTACATATTTGGAAAGTTCACTCAGAGGGCTATCTTTTGTAATACATACTTTTTCCAAGATTCAATCTCTAAGTGTTTCAAAATTTAAGCTCAAATGAGACAAAATCTGAAAATTAGGGAAAACACTTCCACTTTTTGGCCAAAAAGTGGACTCATCTTCTTGCATTGACCCTAATATTTCATGTTAATTTTATTTTTTTAGGGTACCCCCTCCATGTCTAGGCCTCGTCCTAAGAAAAAGAATTCCTCGAAGACGCCAAAACGTGGGAAGAAGGTAATTGAACACATTTTTAGTTGTACAATTGTTTGAAAATGTTGAAATTGTCTTAGTTGAGATTTGTAGATTGATTAGTGTTTTTTGTCTATTTCACATGTACAGTGGCTATTGAGCTATGTGGATTTGTTGAATGCACCTGATTCGCCCGTGGATCGAGAGAGGGCAGAGGTATGTATCTTGACTTTATTTTCTTGATTTCAGGACTATATGAATGTGTACATGTGAACTTGTGATAAATTATAATCTTATAATTTTTTCATACAAGAAATATCAATAGCTTCTTCATCAATGGCGAGCCCTCCTTTGTGCACTGGAGAAGCATCTCAAGATCCGGTACACTTTTATTTGATATATTACATTAATTTTTTTAACCTACAATACTTATCATTATATTAATTGTATTTAATCTTTGATCATTTTTTGTATAGGTAATAGCGATAATTTATCCATCGATGGTGAGTCATCCTTATTCCATTGGAGAAACATCTCAGGCACCAGTATGTCATTTTTCTCTATATTATAGCTTTTAAGTATTTTTTATGTATTTATGTTAGTACATTGTATTAATTGCACATTTAGTCTACAATAGCCCCCTTTGCGGTTCGGCCATAACATGGATCCTTTTAAGTTTGTCTTCAAGAAAAATCCTAAGGTTGACAAGGAGAGGAGAGTGAAGACAATAGATCTGACATGAGCCGATGAGGTAATCTACATTTCAATTGCAAATAAATTATAGTTAAATGCATAGTTATGTTGTTAATTGTGAACTATTTTCTACATAAGAATTCTAACTTGGCTTTTGAATTGTGGTTTTGCAGCCATCTACAGAGTCACGTATTGCATCGAAGAGGCTCGATTTTGATAATCCACCACAAGTTTAGGATCATATAGTATTAGTTTTGGTCATATAATGACCAATACATGTAGATATATTCTACATTTTTATTGTATATCTATTTGGACATGGCATATGCCACATTTTTGTAATACTTGTATTGACTTGGCAGATATGCCTTTTTTTTATATCTATATAAATGTTGATATTTGATCCAATAAATGTGTACTGAGTTCATTATTGTGTATTCATTGTATTTTGTGGTTGCTCTTTTATAAAATTAATTGATATAAAATATTACAATCGTGGAATATGATCTGATAAAATTTCTAAAATGTTGAATTAACCCTACAAAACTCCTTGTATTCAGTCCATTAATGTGTATTTGTTGTATTTGGTGGCTGCCCTTTTATAAATTTAAATGAACATTTGCCTATGTAATCAACAATATGAATATAAACAACAAAAATCGATAACATTAATATAAACAACAATATGTGTGTGGTGCGAGAGCACCCTCATGCTCGCAATGGTCAAATTTTGGTTCTCGTGTTTGGGGTCATTTGGATCAAATATGTAAAAGTTGTTCAATTGTTGTCCAAGTTGCTTAATTGTCGTCAAAGTTGTCAAAGTTGTCAAAGTTTGGCTTCATTTGGATAAAAATATGTAAAAGTTGCTCAGTTGTTATCAAAGTTGTCAAAGTTGCAAGATAGGCTAGAATTGATTCGGTTCATCGTGTGCACAAGCTGACACCATGAGCACATCCAGGTGAGTAGGTTTATGCTAGGCATGCTCCTCTCATGCATCCCAAAGTTTTAGAATGTCGAGAGTCATACCCTACCGACGAGATCTCTCAAGTGCCCTGAGTCCAAAAAATTATCAAACTTTGACAAACTGTCTCTTCCAATCTAGAACACATATGATCAATCTATTTGAACCCATGGGGTCATGTCAGGCTCCTCTACAATGGCCTATCTCAGTTTCTGACGACTTAGAGTCATTTTCAATTGGTAGCATTTTTTCGTCTTCTGCAAAAATCGTTAGTTGCATGCAAAGCAAAGTTGCAAGATAGGCTATAATTGATTCGGTTCGTTGTGTGCACAAATCAATGTCACAACTGCATATGGGTGGGTAGGTTTATGCTAGGCATGCTCCTCTCGTGCATCCCAAAGCACCGAAACTACGAGAGTCATACCCTACCGGCGCGATCTCTCAAGTGTCCTGAATCCAAAAAATTATCAAACTTTGACAGGTTGTTTCTTCCAATCCAAGACACATATGATTGATCTATTTGAATCTATGGGGTCACGTGAGGCTCCTCTACAATGGCCTATCTCGGTTTCTGACGACTCGGAGCCATTTTCAATTGGTAGCATTTTTTTGCCCGCTGCAAAACCTATCAGTTGCATGAAATGCAAAGTTGCAAGATAGACTAGAATTGATTTGGTTCATCATGTGCACAAACTGACATCACGAGCACATCTGGGTGGGGAGGTTTACGTTAGGTATGATCCTCTCATGCATCCCAAAGCACCGGAACGTCGAGAGTCATACCCTACCAGTGCAATCTCTCAAGTGCCCTAAGTTCAAAAAATTGTCAAACTTTGACAGACTGTTTCTTTCAATCTAGGACACATATTATTGACCCATTTAAACTTATGGGGTTGTGTGAGGCTCCTCTACAATGGGTTATCTCAGTTTCTGACGACTCAGAGCCATTTTCAATTGGTAGCATTTTTTGCCTGCTACAAAAACCGTCAGTTGCATGCAATGCAAAGTTACAAGATAGGATAGAATTGATTTGGTTTGTCTTGTGCACAAACCGACATTATGAGTGCGTCCGGGTGGGAAGGTTTACGCTAGGCATGCTCCTGTTGTGCATCCCAAAGCATTAGAATGTCAAGAGCCATACCCTACCAGCGTGATCTCTTAAGTGCCCTGAGTCCAAAAAAATGTCAAACTTTGACAAACTGTTTCTTCTAATCCAGGACACATATGATCGATCCATTTGAACCTATGGGGTCGCGTGAGGCTCCTCTACAATGATCTATCTCGGTTTCTAAGCACTCAGAGCCATTTTCAATTGGTAGCATTTTTTCGCATGTTACAAAAACCATCAGTTGTATGCAATGAAAAGTTGCAAGATCGGCTAGAATTGATTCGGTTCATCATGTGCACAAACAGTCATCATGAGTGTGTCTAGGTGGGTAGGTTTACACTCGGCATGCTCCTCTTGTGCAATCCCAAAGTGCCAGAACATCGAGAGACATACGCTACCGACATAATGTAGAAGTTGCTTGACAACATTTTTGATAAGTTTTTTGACAATAATGAATTTTTTTTCTCAAATTGTATCGAGACTCAATCTATGACTCCTATGACCCGATAATGACTCAAATAATTCTCCATGATTATACAAGTATCAAGAATGCTCATGATTAACCTTATTAATAATGGTCATGATTGACCTTATCACATCACATAAACTCAAAACATAGTCACAAAATAGAGACACAAAAAATAGTCACAAAACATTGTCACATATTATTCACTGTGGTTGACCTCAATTTTCATCGAAATCACTTTTATTTTATAGTGGGTTAGATGAACTTGGCATTAGTCGTTCACACTTGGGTTGTTCCTCTCTCACTCGACCTTATGGGCTACTCGCAAGGGTAAGCCCACTAAGATATTGCACTATTTGAAAAGAAAGATTAGATGAGTCGGGTTTTATGATCACCCAATGAAGGGGAGAGAATACTCACCTATCATCTCAGAAAGATAAGACATGGTGTTTATTGATCCCCTAATTAGACTATGTGCCTAAATTAAAAAAAGAAATGCAATTCTCCAGTGGCTATAAAAAATATTAGGAGTTTCACATAGAGGTCTTTGACTACGTAATATTTTGTAATTTTAGTCTCTAGTAGTGTAAAAGTACCTGCAAAACAAAAGGTGAAAATTAGTCTCTGGAAATCAAAATTTTGCAATCAGAAATGAAAGCGTTAAAAGAAATAATCTATGCACTATCCTGTGCTACCAAAACGCTATACTATGAAACCAAAATTCTAATATGTGAAACCAAAATGCTAATTTGTGGGTGCAAAATGCTAATCTATGAAACCAAAACACTAATATATGAAAACAAAGCACTAATCCGTGGAAGCAAAACATTAGTTTGGGGAAGCAAAATTCTAGTTTGGATGACGTATGTGCTGGAACAGAAGCTTAAGGCATCAAACTTAGTCATCAAAACACTAGACCGGGTCTCCGAAAGCACCTGTCAAGAAAAACCTATCGAAAAAGATTAAAATATTTGGGGTTAGGCCTCACGGTGGGCGCCAAAATTATGTGTATCAATCCATTAATCAAAATATTAAACACAACATTCAATGAAACATTACAAGAGAGAATAAAACAAATAAACAAATTAAAACACTCCTTCAAATCATCCCATTGTTCTCTATTCTCAAGGACCTTGTGGGTCTATGGTGGCTCTTAGCTTCCTGATCACAAGATGGCTACTTGAGAAAAGAGAACTTTAAATGATGAAATTCTATGATCTAGATGATGATATGCAATTCTAAATTATCATGATAGCTATGTTAAAAATGCAAATAAGGCCATTATCATGCAATGATACTATTGATATGCTAAATTATGACGCTAAAACATGCTTTTAAGAATGATGCTAATGATGCTAAGATTGCTAAAAATGCTAAGAATGCTAAGGGTCCTCTCATGGTTGAGAAGAGAGGTATTTATATATTTTCCAAAGCCAAAGTTGAGGTGGAAGGATTAAATTGTGGAGATTTGATCTGGAGAGATCAATGGTCGAAAATGAGGAAGTTGGATAGAATTAGGGAGATATGACACTTGTCATCCTAGAGAAGACAAGTGGCAAAGAAGGATCTTAAGAAGGCCACACGTGTCCCTTAAGAGGGAAAGTGGCATGGAGGAATTAGACATGTGGCAAGAAAGCCATATTTCCTCAAGAGAGGATAATGAACTGGTGCAATCACTGTAGGAGAGAGTCCTCAAAGAGAACAGTCTGGACCGTGTAATAAGAGCAACACAACAAAAGCAACATAATGTGATGGAGGTAATGCAGGATTATACTTTTGTTATATCAAGGAGATCAAATAAAAATCGAACGGAACCATGCAGGCTTGCAGGTTTGGCCAATAGACCTAATTACATACATCTCAAGATACAATATCTGAGCTCAAGCAAGACTGCGAGCCAACTCCAGATTTCCTAATCTGCAGATTAATCTTCTATGTTCACTCCCTATTGTCTCTAAATTTTTGGTTACATTGATTTATATGATATTCATAGCTATAGGATGATCTGTGTCGATCCAAGATGAAAAACAATTATTGATGAAGAAGGTGTAACATGTAGAACAACTAGGTTGGCCCCCACCAAATTAATTCCTTGGTAAAATGCATAGAATGAGGTGGGGACCTAAGGGAAGGTCAACCATAAGCCAAGGAATATTGGAGGCTACAAAATGGGGCTCCACAAGCCACAAAAATGATTTGGAAGATTCTCCATTAGCACATAGGTCCAAGCGGGTCTGGTGCTTTGAGTTAGAAAACTGTCTCATATTCCAGAAACGATAACTTGTCGAAAAAAGATCCAAACATCCCAAGAACTTAGGATAAGGTAGATGAACATGTACACAAACAGAATCTAGCTTCGCAAGATCTGGTGAACAAATGCAATAAACACAGAATGAAATGCTGAAATTGCAAAGTCGATCTGAACAGAAAACAAACTGGAATGTAAATCTTTTTAGGTGATGCAAGATTTCCAAGAACCAGGGATGCTCTTTCATCACCAACCCATAGGAGGATAAAATAGAATTGGTTAGAGGATAGGAGGTTAGGATACCCTATGGTTAGATAGAGTTGGTTAAGTTGGAGGAAGGTTAGAGGGTGGTTAGTAGTAGGAGACATGTGATTTAATTCAAATTAAATGAGAGACACATGTTAGATTAATTTGAATTAAAAATTAAAATTAAAAGGGAAGAATAATTAAATGGAATAAATTAATTAACGTTGCCCATTTAATGAAGAACTGAGGAAAATTATTTAGAAACGAATGAATTTAAGAAAATGAACCATATAAGTAAATTATTCAATTTATTTATAGGTAGAAGACTTAAAAATTCATTAATTAAATAGTTTGTATTTAATTAATTCTCCAGACTACATTTTAGTGTATACAACACTAATTAGGGTTACCATAATGTCCAATTGATATGTTTGATTGATCATGATCATTGATTGAGATTCGAAATTGATATTGACAAGAACTAATTCAAATGCAAGAGATTGAAATCGAATAGGAAAATAATGCAGAAGGATGACATGATGTCGACAAATGATAAAGATTGAATGTGTGAAATGAGGAAGTGTTAGCAAATGTGAAAAACTCTAAAAGGTCACACATCCATATTAAAGTAAGACACCACAAGTGTTGACCATTTTTAGATGCCTACAATCCTTAAGTACCTCTTGTGCATTCTACAAAACGTATATTTTTAATTTTTTTTGAAATAACAATTAATTTGTTAGTCTTTAGTATTATTTTTTAATTTCTTTCTTTAATAATAATTATTGCATAAATAAATTTAAAAAAGAATTATTTATTAAAGAATAAAATAACATCAAATGAGAAATAATAAATTAAACGTCTTTTAAAAAAACAATATTAAAGTAGAATCTCATGATCCCATAAATTAATGTTGAATTTTTTTTTTTTTTTTTGTGTTATACTACTTTTGCAAATTTTGAATTTTTTCCTAAATCTTAAACAAAATCAGACACAAGAAAATATGGTACTATACCCATTCGAGTTGATATGAGCCAATTATAAGTTCATATCTAGATATGTCTAGTATTGTATGATAGTTGAGAGCTTTGTATCCATATCTGATGGATAGCTACAACTAATTTCATCTCTACTCTATGTTTACCCCTTTATTGGAGATAATACATATAAAGTTCAAACGTTAGTTACAAAAAAAATTCAAATTATTTTTACTTTAAAAAAAATTAATACATTATTTAATATTTTTTGATTTATAATGTCAATTTAAAAAAATAATAGAAGATTACACATTATTTGAAATCTTATATTTCTTTTACTAATTTTTAACTAATTTTTTTATGATGAATAATGGATAGGATCTTTGTTACTTTTTAAAAATCAATTATAATATTCTTACTTTTAACAAATAAAGTTATTTGAACATTAATGTAGGTATTTCATATAATAATATATTTAATTAATATTACATTACTATAATGATAATATTAAAATATAAAATACTTTAAATTTTTTTATTATAAATATAAAATAATCATTAATAATGTTAAGATTGAATAAATAAACTATATTTAAAATTCTATGTGAACCTAATTAATTGAGTCAAAACCCTAATTAAGTTGTAATCTTAATTGAACCCTAACTGTAATACTAATTGAATGTTAATTAATTCTAATCTTAAATTTTAAGGCATAATAATCCCTAACCTAAATTGAACATGAACAAGTAGTACTTACCCTATTTTAACTCTAATAAAAGTCTTGTCTCTAATTCCAATTATAACTGTAGTCATAATTGAATTGTATTCCTAACCTCTTTGAATCCTAACCCTAAATCAAAATTTATGCCCATAAACCTAATTGATCCTTAACCCTAACTCCAATCTAACTTTATACCTAACTCTTACCCTAATTAAATCCTTACCCTAACCATGTTTGAACTATAACCATAATTTAACCCTAACTCAAAAATTTATTTAATATCTTTAATTAAACACTAATTGAACCTTACTCCTATTTAAACTCTAATAGTAAGCTAATTGAAGTATAATCCTAACCCTAACTATAATTAAACCTAACTATAATTATAATTGAGATATAATTATAATGAATGTATTTGGTAATCTTAATTGAATATTACATAATACATTTTTTTATTATTGAATTATGGAATATCAATAATGTTTTTTATATTAAAGATCGAGAGTAAACAAAAAGGTTACAACCAGTTGTAGTCTGTGGAGGTTAGGCCTCAGTCATGTAACAAAATAATCCACAATCGATGCCAAAAAGACCAGAGCACCTGTAGACGAGGCACAACTGCAGAATGTGGTCAAAACAGATCAACCCACATGGTCCACCCTTGGGTCCCTTCCATCCAAATCACCTTCTTTCGGTCCTGGATCTGGGACAACATGGCTATGTGGTCAGCCTTGGGCATCCTGTTACTGTTGATCTCTTTGTGGAGCTTCTTTAGAGCCTCAACAAAAGAGGATTGGTCCTTTGCTAGCCTCCTCCATTCGTAACCATCCTTCATCTCATGTACGAACATGGTTGCATGGCCATCTTGCAGGAATCGAAGGAATTTGTGCTTTTCGATGTTCATCACGAAGGAAACCTGTGAAGCAACTTTAAAGAAGGTGAGTCTACGAAAAGACTCAATAAGACACCTGCCATTGCCATTAAACTTGTCCTCATTTCTCAATTTCCATATAAACCAAAGAATGTAAGAAGATAATATAAACCAGAATAGATTGGCATCCTTTTTTAACCCATTAATATAACTAGAAATAACGTTAAGGGTATCTATATGCATAGGAAAGCAGAAACCAAACATTAACCAAACTTCCTTGGCGAAGGAGCAGTCAAAGTGAATGTGCCTGCTAGTCTCAGGTACTCTGTAAATGGAACACATATCAGTACTGAGAGGGTTTCTCCTTAGTGGGAGCCTGCCAATAGTAAGCTGCCATTTAAAACATTGTATTTTAGGTGGAATCAGGCTTTTCCATAGGTGAGTAAAGCATTTAAACCAGGATTTGTTAGGTAGATCAACATACCAAAGAGAGTTAACATGCTTGATAATGGAGTCATTATTAGAGATTAGGTCATAGATAGCGCGACATTTAGTATGGGGTAGAAGAGAGCCATCCTTCCATTTAAGAGACAAGAATCAGTGGGAGTCCAGGTTAGTGTTAGAGGGCAGAGCTAGAGTAGCACAGGCATTCCTTATCATATGGTAGGTTCTTTTCTGGGTGGGGGGGAGGTTGAAGGAGGCGCTGAGCTCTTCCTAGCTAATAAGGGCACCATTCTCAAATAGGTCCTCGAAGACCCTGATGCCAGATCTGGCCCAAAGCTTGGCCGAGCAGCCTTGGGTGAGTGCAAGGGGTTTATCAAAGTGAAGGAGATTCCACCAAATTGATATTTCCCCATGAATGGTACCATTGTTGCTAATACTAGGGTTGTCAATAAGATGTCTAATATGCTCCCAAGCCTTCCAGATGGACTTGAAGACATATGAGCCTTGCATGGAGACAGGAAAGCGACCAGCCACTAAGTCAATCAAGGGGAGGGCTTTCCAAGACTTAGCATTTTTGGGGACGCTTCTCTCAATATTATTCCTAATCAGGATTTTCTAGGGTTCCATACCATCTAAGGCATGAAATATCCATTTTGCAGCAAGAGCAATACCTTGGATCCTGAGATCCTTTAGTCCAAGACCACCCATTTTCTTTGTCATATGACACCATTTCCACTTAACCGCATGCATTTTTTTTCCACCTTTGCCATCAGACCAAATGTATTTCCTATGGTCTTCTAGATGTCGAGGATTTGGTAGTTGTTGAACATCCAGGCAGAGGAGTAGTAGACACTATATGAGGAGAGGATTTTTTGACAGACTTGGATTCTTCCAGCAAGAGAGAGGAGTCTATTATCCCTCCTATGTAACTTTTGGTCAATCTTATTCTTTATCCATTGCCACATCTCCTTAAGGGAGGGAGAGATAGAGAAAGGGATGCCAAGGTATCGGACAATCTTGTTGGCCCCCTCCCATTGGAACCCGTAGGAACTAAGCTAGTCAGGGGTTTTTTCACTCCAACTGAGTAGAGTAGATTTGGTAGGGGAGATTCTTGCTCCGGATATGATGCCAAAGGTTTTAAGCTTTTGAGCAAGGTTATCCATGTTCTGGGGTGATAGTTCCAAGAACAGGGCAGTATCATCCGCAAACTGGATGTTGAGGAGGCTAGAGTTATCCAGGAGTTTAATACCTTTGACACAGGGGGACAGGGAGTTATCCCTGAGAAGATAGTACAGAGCATCTGATGCGATGACAAATAAAGCTAGTGCAAGTGGGCAACCTTGCCTGATAGATCTACTAAGTTGAAAGTTCTGAGATAAGGATCCATTGACTTCAATTTGAGCCGAGGCGTCCTGGAGGAGAACCTTAACATATTTACAGAAGTTATCCAGAAATCCAATAATGTTAGAGAATATATTTTTATTATTCAATTAATATTAGTCCTTCATTCACTTGTCATGGTAGTTACCTCGTAATGGTAACTACCAAGATTTTCACAATTAATTAATCAATTAATTAGTATCAAAATATTTTCACCTAATTTCAATAATATTATATATTTTTATTTATTTATATAAAATTTTAAAAATATGGATACTAAATAATTTGAAGAGAAAATTTTAAGATTTTAAATATTATTTTAATGTATCTATAATGAGTTAAGAGAAATTGATTCCAACCCATTGCAAATATACTATATTATATTATATTATAGCCTTAATTGAAAATATAATTGAATCCTAAAAAAAAATACTAATTTATATTTTAAGAACTAATTTAAAAAAATATCATTTCATCTCATCTTTATGTCCAATTTAATCTTATCAATTTATTTTCTAAGAAATAAAAAATAAAATATTAAATATAATATCTATTACAATTTAAAAATGTGACATTTTCTATACATATTTTTGTGTGAATATGTACAATATTATTTAATAATTAATAATAAAAATATTTATTTATAAGAAAATTAAATTATATTTTTATAACTAAATTTTAAAAAGACCATTTCATTCCATCCTTTAATACTCCTTAGGCCATTCAGAGGCGGATTGCTATTCTTCGGTTTTAGGTTGGGTCTCTTCCCTTTGTTTATTTGGGTATTCCTCTTACTCTTGGTCATCATCCCAGGTCTTTTTGGCAGCTTCTTCTTGATAAGTTGTGCCAAAAGGTTAATCATTGGACTCACCGCTGGTTATCTTCTGCGGGCAGACTGACTCTTTTAAAATCTGTCATTCAATCTTTGCCTATCTATGGATGTTTTGTTCAATCTACTCCTATGTATTTTCTTAGGGAATTTGATGCCCTCTCTCAAAAATTTCTTTGGAGTAGTTCTGTGTCGACTACTAAATGGAGCCTTGTTAAGTGGGAAACTGTGTGCAGACCTAAGAATGAGGGTGGTCTTGGTTTACGGTCTGCTATTTTGAATGGGCAAGTTCTTGCTACTAAGTTGTATTGGCGCTGGTGCACTTGTTAGAATCAACTTTGGGCCCATAAGTATCTTCCAGAAGTTACTGGGTTTGATGTTACTCGCTTTCTTGTGGAGGCACGATATTGTATGATTTGGAATACTCTGAAACTGGGGGCTTAGTTAGTTAAGAATGGGCTCTTTTGGATATGTCATTTTGGTTCTCAAGCTCTTTTTTGGCAAGATTCCTGGGATGGTCATCCTCCCATTCTTTCTACTCATCCTCACCTTTAGTCCCTTTCTGATATTTTTACTGTTGCTGGTTGGGATTTTGTTGACCATTATAAGACTGCTCATAATGGTGGGTTGGTAGCTCGTTTTCACTGGTAACATTTTTCTGAATGTCCTCTTAGAGGTTCTATGGAAGATAGAATAGAGCTGGCTTGAATTCTTGAGTCTCGTGAGTGCACTGCCTTGCCTAGGAATGATGTTTTGGCCTTGGCTAGTAGTGATTTATTTGGAATTCTTTTTTTTCTACTAGCTATGCTGAGCTATTGCGGCAGACTTTTGGGGACATTCAGGTCCCTTGGTGGAAGTAGGTTTGGTATAAGTTCTCTTGGCCTAAGTGAAATGTTTTCATGTGGTTGGTGGTTCATAATCGGTATCTTACCGGGGATAATTTATGTAAGCGAGGCTTTCAGGGCCCCTTGATGAGTGTGTTGAGTTGTAATAGTGAAGAGAGTGTTTCTTATCTCTTTTTTCAATGTTCCTTCACTAGGCATATTTGGCATTTATGGTGGGGGCTGTGGAACCAATCTTGTTAGCATGTCTCTTCTTTGGCTATGTTTTTTGTTAGATGGAGCAAGGCCCCTGCTAGAACCTATTTTCTTCAAGTTGCTTGGACTCTTGGCCCTTCTTTTATTCTTTGGCATATATGGTTGGAAAGGAATTATCAGATTTTTCAAGATGTGGTGCTGGGAACGCACCCCTTGTGGTGGAAAATTCTGCACTCCTTGGGAGACTATTTTAGCAAAATGTGACTTGTTTGAGGCGGTGGATTCGGGTGATGTTATGCTCTATAATTGGCTCCATATTCCTCCTCCACAACACCAACTCATGAGAAATAGATGTAGAAACCCTTTTCGGAAGATAGATCGGGTGGGGAGGTGGTGTCCTCCTCCACAAGGTATTTTGAAAATCAACACGGACAGATCTTCTCGGGGTAACCTCGGTCCTGTTGGCATTGGTGGCATTGGTAGAGATAGCTCGGGGATTGTTCTGTTTCTCTTTTCTATTTATAAAGGTTGTTATACTAACAATTTGATGGAGGCTCTTGCTATTTTATTTGTTGTGGAGTGTGCTTGCATTCTTGGATGGAGCAAGCTCATTTGTGATTCAGATTCTCAGGTGGTGATGAATTTGTTGACTTGGAAACATTCTGCAGACGGTAGTTGGCAGTTGAGTTTAGTGGTTAATTGGATTCTTCATTTGAGTAATTTTTTAATTTATGTTTCTTTCAAGCATATCCCTAGGGAGTGGAATGGTGTTGCCGATTGCCCAGCCAAATGGGCATCTAAGCACATGCATAATTGGTATATCATGGATAAGAGTCAATTACCCTTGGGTTTGTCTCATCAGTTGAAACACTTAGTGAATCTTGATAAGGCTATTTGATGCCCTTGCTTTGTTATTCTTCTGCTTTGGATAAATTTTGGCCCCTCCTTTATTTCAATTAAATTTATGATGTGACTTGACACTTCATTATGTCTTATGAGCTCTAAAATATAACGAATCTAAGATATATTTAATATGAATTTCAATTTTAAAATATAGTATTTATTTGCTTAAATAAGAATTTAATCTTATTGTTTTACTTTTTAATCAACAATTACAATTACATCCAAACTTTGTAGAACAATATCTAACAATAAAAGAAAATAATATCATTTCTAAGAAAACTTCATTTCAAAGTACATTCTCTATTGATAAGTTCCATACACTGACTAAAACAACTCCTAAATGAACACTTCCCATGCAAAAGACCCATAAGCATTCAACATTTAACTCATCAAGTTTGTATACTATGATCCACACAAGAAAACCTAAATTTTCATTCCTGTATAATATTATAATGTAGTCATCACTCTAGGTATGGTTTATGTAGATTTATAAAATATTATACTGTAATATGTAGACAATATTTTAGTTAAATGTTCACTTTTATACAACATGTTTATAATCATCTGTTTGCAATAAATTTATTCATACAGGGAGCACTAATCTGTATTGAATATGCCCTTCATAATTAATAATGGATCATAGAGAATCATTTTATAATAGAAAAATGTGAATCATAGAGAATCATTTTATAATAGAAAAATGTGAGAGTTCACAAATTAAATTGAATTTTTGTACAATACATAATTTTAACATGTAATATTATCAATAATCAATACTCTTACTACATGATTACGAACAGTGTCTAGTCCTGTATGTCTTTCTCTCCAAATTTTAAAGTTATTAATCTAAATCCTTCTGCAACTAAACCTCAACACTAATCTAATTTATCTAACAATTGGAAGAAACATGATGCTATACATCTTTTGTTTAAACCTTAAAACTCTCAGCATTGTCAAGGACAAATCGATATTTAACATCTCCCTTCTCCAGCCTTTTCATTGCTGTGTTGACATAATCAATGGATATCTTTTCTATGCTGCATGAAATGTTGTGCTCTGCACAGAAATCCATCATCTCCTGCGTTTCCTTAATTCCGCCAATAGAGCTCCCTGCAATTAATCTCCGCCCTAACAACAACCACCATAAAACAAATTTCAATTTAACTGGATAACACGAAACCTCAAAATAATGATCATAGCATACAGATCCATTATATAATCAAACATTAAATACAATGCAGATTTGAAGTTGTTAATATCTTCGCAACAAATCAAATTCTAATATTGCTATCAACAGTTGAAACCCGATAACAATATCATATTAATTAGCGACAATAAGAGAAATAACTTACCAAATATAACACTAGTAGCAGGAAATTGATGAGGTTTATTAGGAATGCCAACAACAACAAGCTTTCCATTGACTTTGAGCAAATTGAGCAATGGAGGCAGGGGATGATCAGCAGATACAGTATCAATTATATAATCCAGCGATTTAGCTGCATCACTCATCTGGTTCGCATCTTTGCTGATAAGGAAATCATCAGCCCCCAAGATCTCTTTAGCTTCTTTTTCTTTCTTTGGGGATGTACTGATAACGGTCACATGCAGGCCAAACGCTTTGCCGAATTTTACCGCCATGTGACCCAGACCTCCAAGCCCAACTACGCCCAAACGATTTCCTTTCTCTGTCATTCCAAAGTGTATCATGGGGCTGTAAACAGTTATTCCAGCGCATAACAATGGAGCAGCCGCATCAAATGGCAGGCTTTCTGGCACCTTAATTACAAACCTGAGAACATATCAAAATCCCACAACTTTAAGAAGTTGATTTTTAAAGAACTCCTATTATTATAATTTAAAACCATATAATTTTGTTTTCTAAAAATGATTTTATCAGTCCTAGGAAGTTAACTTACTTCTGGTCACAGACCATTATAGATGAGTAACCTCCGTAAGTGATAGACCCATCCACATCCATAGAATTGTAGGTGAAGACAATTTTGTCACAGTATTGCTCTACCCCCTTTTCACAGCTGTCACAGTTATGGCAGCTGCGCACCATGCACCCCACTCCAACACGGTCCCCCACCGCAAATTTCTTTACTTGTGTTCCCACTTCAGTTACAGTCCCAACGATTTCATGCCTATGATGATCAAGTTACATTAATTTGCTGTATCTAGAGCCACATATATTATGCAAATACAGTGCAAACAGGAAAACAGGGGATTGATAAGAGTTTACCCTGGAACAACTGGGTATTGGGTGTTACCCCAGTCGTTGTGGAGCTGGTGCAAATCCGAATGGCAGATCCCACAGAAAGCAACTTTGAACGTAATATCATTGGGACCAGTCTTCCTGAAAAGTTGAATGAAATTTTGTTATCTTCACCCTCTCAGAGACCAGTTGTTTATGGGAAAAAATAAATCTTTATATTTTTATGTAAAATTGGATCTTTATATTTTAAGGAAATAATCCATCCCACAAAAAATTCATGTGAACAAAACAATCAAATTCAAAAACAGCACAAAGACCTATTATGAATTGTGGAAATCAGAATGATTTATCATCAGAATGTCAGGGCACATACAATCAAATTCAAAAACAGCACAAAGACCTATGATGAATTAAGAATTGTGGAAAACTGATTTCCCTGTGAGAACATTATTATTAAAACATAGTTGAAACTGACAAGATAAATTTTATATTTGTATGTAAAACCACATCTTTATAGTTTGGAGAAAAACCCAAAATGAAGGTGAAAAAAATTCCCAAATATCTTCAATCCATATGGCACTGCTGTTTTCAAACAGGAGACAGTTTGCACAGATAATTGGAAATTTCTCTCAAGATCTTCCATTACAGAGCTTCTTAAAAAAGCAACAAAAACAAACTTAAAAAATGCCACCGAAACAATTATTTAAAAAAAAACACATAAATCTTCAATTTAAGAATATTGTCTTAATAAATTTTGAAATCAGAAAGAAGATAACAGATCAGACACTGCAATCCGTCTCCTTCCCAAAAATGAATCACTGATCCAAAACATCTATAAAAATACATACAATTGAATATAGAAATTATCTTTTAAATATTACAGAAAAATATTGTCCTCTTCCATAAACAAACGAAGCTCCTTATAGACAACTCCAAACCAAGAAATTAAAAAAATATAAATAATAACCAGAACTAAGAATCAATAAATCTTAGTGACCCAAAAGCCTTAATTCCCTTAGACCGCTTGCATTATTAAACTAATGAGAGTATTCATTACCTGCGAGCAAAATTAAAAGGCGAAAGAACGCCAGATTGATCTCTGGCTGCCCATCCCTGAACATCAAATCCTTTTTCTGCCATTCTCACTGCTATAAAAATTAGATTTGCCGCAGGGTACACCAGATGAAAAAATGGTGGTGAGAAGTAAGTGTAAGCACACAACCATTTACAAAAAGCAGTGGCTATGCATCCGTATTTATTACTAGAGTCGTGGATAAAGATAGTTGCAGCAGGCAGATTAAAAATCCAATTTGAAATTTGCTTCATGCGTAAGAAAGTGCCACCAGGCAGATTAAAAATCCAATCTGTAATTTGCTTCTTGGGTGAAAAAGTGCCAGCTGGCAGATAAAAAATTCAAATGTTAATTTGCTTCATAATTTTCGGTCTACAACACACACTTCCCCGTCAACAGTGACAACCCGACTTCCTAAGATTCACCACGTATGAGCTTTTCCTCAAGACGGGACGGCTTAAACATCACACACTAAGGGTGGGGTCTCATGGAAGGGGGCTTCCTAAAAAATAGAGCTGGAGTTGCTGAACTTTTTAAGGAATATTTTAAAGCTGGTGGTCCCATGAATTTTGTTTTGCACTTCAGCTTAAAAATTTCAGGGATTAACTTAAGTTTAAACTCCTAGTAAATTGATAGTAAACAAATTTAGTTTTTATTCTAAAATTTATGTAATTGACAAATGGCATAATACATTCCTAAGCTGTTGGGGCAATTTCTAGCCCCATCCCATTTTCAGGAGCTTAGATTTTCAATCCTAAAGGTAGGGGCTCTATTTTTTAGGAAAAGATTCTAATTAATCCCTAGACAAAAAATATTTTTTTTCATGGGACTTCCTCTTCCTTAAAAATAGAGCTTAAGCCCTCTACATGGGACCCCACCCTAACCCTTTGACAGTGCTTAGGTGGCAATCATGAGCCCATTACTTTTGTCTACCATTTTTATCATTTTTCATTTATGGGATCTAGAAGAATTAGAGGATAATTGCAAATAGTTTGCTCAAAAATATTGTGAAATAATTTTTGGAATATTTTTTTTGAACTTGTAAAATTTTTCATATTTATAAAAAACCCATAACACAGTTTGATACTACTAATGCTTTATTTCTGTTTTTTCAAATGAAGAAACGATTGCTTGATGCACCTAGTTTATTAAGTAGGTTTCTATAATTTATTATAAATTATATTATTTAAAATATATGTGCTTTATATTTTAAAACATCTATTTATTATTGTTAATAATTATTAAGTATTATTAAATTAATAAAATGATTCTTAAAATTAAAATATATAAATTTCAAATTATATTGATGTAAATTATAAATATGTATTTAAAATATTTAGTTACTAAATAATAATTAAATTTATATTAAAGTGATATATTTGAAAAATAAAATAATAATTTCTTAAAAAATATTTAAATTTTAATTTATGAGGGAAATATTTTTCACACATATATGTATGTCTATATCTGTATATATTTATGTCTATGTACATTTACAATATGTATGACATATAACCGCTTAATAATTTATTAATTAATATATGATAGAAATATTGAAAAAAATACATTTAATTTAAACTTACTAAATAAGCCTTTCAAATTAGGTGTATTGCAAGCATCACCCAAAATAAAGATTATGCCTCAAACACTTTACTTCCCCAATTTTCATTGTTGGCAATAAAGAGTTTTGAGAATATAATCGTTTATTTACTTCATCAATTGTTTTTATAGCTACTAACATACCATTTTTTATTTATAAATATTTAAAACTTGGTGGTCCCTTACGAAAGATAAGGTCTAGAAATTTAATGTTTTTTAATTCTATCAAAGGTTAGATGTAGTCGTTTATAGATTTTTTGTCTTTGATATACAAATAATAAATATAAATCGATAAATATTAAGAAAATAAATAGAAATCGATAAATATTAATTTATGCTATATGTTTTACCCTTAATTTTATGAAATGATTTTATTGGTCTCAAAAAAATGAAGTAAATATAAGTTTTGGTTTAGCTTTGTCATACTCTAGAATCATTTAAATAAGTAATAGCTTTGTCATTCTTACTACATAGCCTCACTGTTATCAATGTTCGACTGTAATTGTATAAAACAAAATTGTAAGCCCCACTGCCAAAGCATTAAGAAGTTTTCTAATCCCTGGTAACAGTAATAAGTTTCAAAGCTTGCCAAGTTAATCCTAACTTTATCCATGGGTAATGCCAACAGTAGATCAAATGCTACTAATTTTGATGTCCAAACTTTAAACCGGCCAATCGCATTTTATTGAAAGTTTCTAAAGCTATTTTTAGCAAATCTCTTTTCTTCCTATCCTGTATCCAGGCTGTTCCATGAGAGCATATTGCTTTGAGGTATCCTGTGAAACGGTTCACGTGCATTGTCTAAGCCTATACACTTTGCATACATGTGTACCAGGACAATTGCAGCTAAACCACCAGACAAAATTGTTTATTCATAATGTCCATACCCTATTCCAAAGCTCCCATTTTCGCACAGGCTGGGAGATGTTGTCAAAGCTTTACATCTGTTAATCACATTGAATTGATAATATCTGAACGCTTTTAATCAAAAGCATTTTCTGCATATCCTGCAATCATAGCACCCCATGGGACCACATTTCTTTGAGGCCTCTGGTCAAACAGTTCACGTGCCTTTGTCTATGCTTCCATATTTTTGCATTCATGTCTACCAGAGCTTACATTCATGCCCTTCCGTTATTAGTATTTGTGTAATTTATTTTGGTTATAAGTATTTGTGTAACAATATTATTGCATTGTCAATGAATCAATTGTTTTGCACCAATCAAATTTGATTATTATTTAAAGTTGAGATTTATATTTTTAAACTTGGAAATTATTTTGCTTTCTATATTTGAAATGGAGCAAGATAATTTGTTAAATCAATGATTCAATTACATTAAGAAGGGATGCAAGATGAATAAATTAATGATGACTGTTTATTTTTATTGCTGCTAAACTCTCGTAAAGACATGTGTTAATTGTAAGCTCCTAACATTTTGTTGCATGCGAGAGGCAAATTTCTAAATTCATTTGCAGCAGTAGCAAATCATTGAGTCAAAAGTATATCTTGTAATTTATATAGAAGTCATCTCTAAGAACTATGCTTCTTACAGTCAACTTTCTCTACAAATCACATGAATAGATAAAGATAACAAGTTTTTATAAATTGCTTTGCATTTCGAATCATATTTAAATGAGGTGAGGGATGAGTGTTGGTTCATAAGACGTATTGTCTATTGTCTATAGATCTCCCGATTCAACTTTCTTCCATTGCTTCCAACCATCCTTCATCCTTGCTAGCATCACTGAGGGCATTGGGTTCTATCTTTGATAGGAGATAAATATTTACTTACTCACTTGCTTTTGCAAGTCTTCTCCTAGTTTGCACACCTTCATTCTTATCAACAATAATTTGATCTTTTGAGTGGTTATTTTGAACATACTTAGTCAGACACTTAAGATCTTTCTCTAATATTTGTCCCTCCTCCTCCTTCTATGTAGGTAGATTCTTCTAATCCAGAGTCCATAGATTATTGTGTGCTTTGACTCCAAACTTCATCTACTTATTATTTGTGCTTTCAACCATCCTCTTCAATCTCTTGTTGTAGCATCTATAGGCCTTGCTTCTAGTTTCAAGTAGCCAAGGAAGATCCCTTGATCACATCTTGATTCAAAATTTGCCAAGCCTTCTTCATCTATTTTGATATAACATTTATTTTGAAAGATTCCAAATTATTTGATAGTAGTAGGTCTCCCATACCATAGATCATAAGGGGTCATAGAGTTATTGACCCTCAATTGCACTCTGTTAAGAATATATACAAAAGTATGAAATATAAATTAGGTAGATTAAAATCTTTTAATATTGTCCTTACCATTTCTTGAACTGTTATATTCTTTCTTTCCATTGCACCATTCTACCGAGGGGTCCTAGGGGCAGACATATGTCTCTTAATCCCATGATCTTTGTGCAATACTTCTCAAACTCATTTCAAGTGAATTCACCACCTCTGTTAGATTTGAAACATTCAATCTTAACATCTACTTAATTATCAAGCATAAATTTGAAAGCTTTAAACTTATTTAGAGCTTCAAATTTTTCTCTAAAAAATGTAACTCATGTCATTCTAGAATAATCATCAATAAGCAACATAAAATACCTTTCACCATTAAGTCCTCTTTAAGGGTTTTGTATAAGACTACTCCTTACTCTTGAATCTTGTCCTAGTCTTCTTTCCCATTTGACATTCTTTCCAAAAGGTATTCGCCGACTTGATGATCCTTGACACATCCCTTCCTGTATGTGTAGAGTTGATCTTCACCATGTTGTTAAAGTTGATGCGACTCATCCTTTTATGCCATAACCAACATTTACTGGTTTGAGCCATTAGACAAATTCTTCCCTTAGCTTCTTTTAGATGATAGACATTCCCATTAGTCCTTTTTATTTTTGCAACTAGTCTTCTTAAATTACCTTCTTTGATTTCATAGTCTTCTTTTTGAAGATGCAATTGTTGAATAGACTTGAATATGGAGAGGGGTGAATCAGTATTCCTAAAAATAACACTTTATTAATCTGAAACTTATCTAGATGCAAGATATCCTCAGCAAGAAATGAAATATTCAATGGAAGCAAAAATGCACAACATACATAGTCATAAGAGAGACACTAGATTTTTATACATGGAAAACCCAAATGGGAAAAACCACGAAGAGGGTTAACTCTCAAGATAATATAACTAGTTATATGGGACTACAAAAGAGGCTCTCAAGATTTAGATGCACTCAACCATATATTGGATATATAGATGTAGAGGAATTCAAATAGGACCTGTAGAGTTTAAAGAAAGAATTCAAGTTTCCACACAGTATAATTCATATAGATTGTTATGTTTATCAAGCTAGATTCATACATGCCTGATCCTTATAATCTAAACAAACTAGATATCTAAGAAAAAATTCTTCCCAATAGAGACATTTGATTTCCATACTATATTCTCCTTTAAGGGTAAAGATCTTGTGAAATAAAGCATCAAGCACACAATTAAAGAACCAACCCGAGATGAATATCCCTGATCTTTTGTGATTTTAATAATTTTTGCTAATTGTGTCCACAACAACTCACACAAATCAAATTTTTTTGCTTTCTTTTACCATTTGATGAACTACATATACTGCAATTACTGAAGTAGATCCTTCTCTGTTTATAAAATAGATTTTATAAGAAATTCCATATGCAACATCCCTTACAACAAGGTTGATGATAGTGTTGATTATTAATGCTTGTTGATCACCTGTGATGCCAGTTAGGGTTTCAAATTCTTTGTTCTTAATTGATTTCTTCATTGGAATGGTTTCATTATCACACAAACTAGAAACTGCATGTATTTATTCCTTCAAAATTTGATAAGGTTTGTCTAACATCATATGATCATCCTCTATACAGTTTAGAAGAAATTTAATCATGTCATCATCTACAAACCACATAAATTTGCTCCAAACATCCAAACCCTTATGCCCTAAATCTCTAATTTTTTGCAAATCATCATCTAACAAAGAAATCCCCAAATTTCTGATTTCTCATGATTATACTCTTCTAACTACACCTTTTCAATTTTTCTAACATTCCTCCTGCTAGTTTCTCTTGCAATTGACTTCTTAGAATCCATAGAGAAAAGATGTGAACAATACCTTTTATGCACTCTAAATATTCTCCTACTCTCCAATTGTTCTGCTCTTCAAATTCTTCAATATATGATGCAAAACTAACCTGAAAAATAGATATTTACCTTGTTCGGTGTGCGTTGGGTTTCACCGCCAAAAATAGTCTTATCATAGTGATGTCATCCTAATTTTATATTTTAGCATACATAATCCACTAGAGTAGATACCCACAACACCTATAAAATAATCCATCCCATGCATCTCTTCAATTCGAGGGGGTACAAATATATTTATCTTTGACATGCCCCCTAAGTTGAAGCTATAGGATCAATTTTTGGAGGAAGAAACACCAACACCGAACAAAGTTGCAAAAAACTCGATTGTCTCTTTCCTTCTCCATACCATAGAATTCTTATTCTTAAGTTCATTTGATTTCATTGGATCATTCAAATTCATACATTTGTTAGCAAAATTTCCATGCACTTGTTGCAATTGCAACAATTTATATTTAGGGTAAGTGCACAAAGATGGTGGTCAAAAAGGGGGGTATAAGTGGACACTTTTTATCTAAAATCAGGGGAACTTGAACTTGGAGGCAAAATTTGAAAGTCATCCACTCAAGATATGAAGATAATCAAAGAACAAATATTGTATTACTCTGAATCTAGTTTCCAAACTACTAAACTTTTTCAAAATTGGATAAGATTAAGGGGGTCAAATCCTTCGCGCACGAAAAACAGACCCTGATTTTTTCAGAAAAAACATAACATAGTGTCTGACGTGCGCATCCAAAAAGTCATATTTAGATTTAGTATTTTGACAAATCCTTTGGCAAAAAGATAGTTAAGAGTGAGCACTAGAAGATGTGTATTTTTTTTAAAAAATTCGTTGAGTATTTTTTTTTTTATGATTTTTCCGATAGAGCACATCCTGAAAATTAGGTACCTGTTCGTGCGCGAAGCATAAGTTGCACTAAAAAAATTGAAAATGCAAATTTTTTTAAAAAAAATTGTAAAAAATCAAGTTCACTACAATAATATATAAATTTTTTAAAATTTGGATAATTATATCAAAAGTTATTAAAAAGATGGTGCACATATGTGTGTGAGAACTATGGAGACACTGGTAAAAGAAATTCAATAATAATATGTTATTGTTGTTCAAATTTTTAAAAAATTATATGGTTAGAAAGCTCAAAAGATGGGTGAAAATATGGGGGAAATTTTAGAAATACCCACTTGATGATGTGTAAACCTGATGATGACAAAGTCGAGAAACCAAATTGATAAAATAAAACATGCCAAAAATGAGGGAAATGGAGGGAAATCAAACTTCCAAACCGTAGCTTTGTCATCCAGGCCTATTTCCAAGCCTAAACAGATAAAAGCGCGTATGGGGTACCTATGGTATAAAAAGCGCATACGAGGTACTTATGGTGTAAGAAATGCGTACATTCTATGTTAACTATAAAAAGCGTGTACGAGCTATTTTTACTATAAAAAGCGCGTATGCGCTATTTGTACTTTAAAAAGCGCGTACATGCTATTTTTACTATAAAAAGCATGTATGTGCTATTTGTACTATAAAAAGCGCGTACGCGCTATTTTTACTATAAATAGCGCGTACGAGCTAAGTTTATTTAAATTTTGGGAGTGTGTATAATATGCTATTGTGTGTGTGTATATATATATATATATAATATGTGTATATACATATAATATATAATGTATATATAATATAAAAAATAAAAAATATATAATATTTATATATATATGTATGTATATTTAATAATATATAATATATTAAATATATATACACATATGTGTGTATCTATGTGTATTGTCTCCCTCTCTCCCCCTCTCAAGCGCGTACAAGATGCCTCTCTCTCTCTCTCCATCCCCTCTCTCTTCCTCTCCCTCCAATATATCTTCTTTTTGTTTGCATATATATAAGGTGATAAGAAGATTGACAAGGTGGTCGGTTTTCTTTTTCTTTTTAAAGAAGATAAGATATAAAGTAGAACATTTGAAGAAAATGAACGTATTGGTTGGATAATATTTATGGGTTGTATGGTGTACTAAGGGGTCATATGGTGTATTATGACCCCTCAGGTGTCGTTATGGGTCATATGGTGTTCTATGATCCCTTAGGACACCATGACCCCTTAGGACTCCATATGGTGTCATTCTGGGTCATATGGTGTCCTAAAGGGGCATATGGTATTCTATGACCCCTTAGGATACCATATGATCCCTTACATGTCATTAGAGGTCATATTATTTCCTAAGAGGTCATATGGTGTCTTATGACCCCTTAGAACACCATATGACCCCTTAACACACCATATGACCCATAACGACACCATATGGTGTCCTAAGGGGTCATAGGATGCCATATGACCCCTCAGGACACCATACAACCCATAACAACACCATATGGTGCCTACAAGGTCATTTGGTGTTTTATGACCCCTTAGGACACTATTTGGCATCATTATAGGTCCTATGGTGTGCTAAGGGATCATATAGTGTCCTATGATCCCTTAGGATACCAAATGACCCCTTGAATGTTGTTAGGGGTCGCATTGTGTTCTAAGGGTCATATGGTGTCCTATAAGCCATTAGGACACCATATGGTATCATTACATGTCTTATGTTGTCGTATGACCCCTATGACACCTTATGACCACTTAGGACACCATATGGTGTCATTAGGGGTCATATGATGTCCTAAGGGGTCATATGGTCTCCTACGACCCCTTAAGACACTATTTGACCCCTTAGGACTCCATATGGTGTCTAAGAGGTCATATAGTGTTTTATGACCCCTTAGGACACCATTTGGTGTCATTATAGGTTATATGGTGTGTTAAGGGGTCATATGGTGTCTTATGACCCCTTAGGACTCCATATGACCTTTTAGGTGTCGTTATGGGTCATATGGTGTCCTAACAGGTCATATGGCATTCTTTGATCCCTTAGGACACCATATGATCCCTTAGGACTCCATATGGTATCGTTATGGGTTTTATGGTGTCCTAAAGGGTCATATGGTATTCTATGACCTCTTAGGACACCATATGATCCCTTAGGTGTCATTAGAGGTCATATTGTTTCCTAAGAGGTCATATGGTGTCCTATGACCCCTTAGGACACCATATGACCTATAACGACATCATATGGTGTCCTAAGGAGTCATAGGATTCCATATGACCCCTCAAGATACCATACGACCCATAACAACACTGTATGGTGCCCTAAAGGGTCATATGGTGTTCTATGACCCCTTAGGATACTATTTGGCATCATTATATGTCCTATGGTGTTCTAATGGATCATATAGTTTTATATGACCCCTTAGGATACCATATAACCCCTTAGATGTTGTTAGGGGTCGTATTGTGTTCTAAGGGTCACATGGTGTCCTATGAGCCATTAGGACACCATATGGTATTGTTATGTGTCTTATGTTGTCGTATGACCCCTAGGACACCTTATGACCACTTAGGACACCATATGGTGTCATTAGGGGTCATATGGTCTCCTACGACCCTTTAGGACACTATTTGACCCCTTAGGACTCCATATGTTGTCATTATGGGTCGTATGGTGTCCTAAGAGGTCATATAGTGCTTTATGACCCCTTGGGACACTATTTGGTGTCATTATGGGTTGTATGGTGTGCTAAGGGGTCATATGGTTTCTTATAACTCTTTAGGACTCCATATGACCTCTTACATGTCGTTATGGGTCATATGGTGTTCTAACGGGTCATATGGTGTTCTATGATCCCTTAGGACACCATATGATCCCTTAGGACTCCATATGGTGTCATTATGGGTCGTATGGCGTCCTAAAGGGTCATATGGTATTTTATGACCTCCTAGGACATGATATGATCCCTTAGGTGTCATTAGAGGTCATATTGTTTCCTAAGACGTCATATGGTGTCCTATGACCCTTTAGGACACCATATGACCCCTCAAGACACCATATGACCCATAACGACATCATATGGTGTCCTAAGGGGTCATACGATGCCATATGACCCCTCAGGATACCATACGACCCATAACACCACCATATGGTGCCCAAAAGGGTCATATGGTGTTCTAGGACCCCTTAGGACACCATTTGGCATCATTATAGGTCCTATGGTATTCTAAGGGATCATATAGTGTCCTATGACCCCTTAGATGTTGTTAGGGGTCGTATTGCATTCTAAGGGTCATATGATGTCCAATGACCCATTGGACACCATATGGTATCATTATGTGTCTTATGGTGTCGTATGACCCCTAAGACACCTTATGACCACTTAGGACACCATATGGTGTCATGAGGGGTCATATGGTGTCCTAAGGGGTCATATGGTCTCCTACAACCCCTTAGGACACTATTTGACCCCTTAAGACTCCATATGGTGTCATTATCAGTCGTATGGTGTCCTAAGAGGTCATATAGTGTTTTATGACCCCCTAGGATACCATTTGGTGTCATTATGGGTCGTATGGTGTGCTAAGGGGTCATATGGTGTCTTATGACCCCTTACGACTCCATATGACCTCTTATGTGTCGTTATGGGTCATATGGTGTCCTAAGGAGTTATATGGTGTTCTATGACCCCTTAGGACACATGCATGGATCCATAGGATACCATATGATGCCTGAGAATACCTTTTGACCCTAGAGAGGGAGAGAGGGGGAGGAGAGGGAGGCAATGGGAGAGAGATACACCTAAGAGAGGAGGAGAGTAAGATAGAGAGATAGAGACTGAGAGGGAGAGACAAGAGATAAATGTTTGAGAGAGAGAGAGAGAGAGAGAGAGAGAGAGATCTAAGAGGTGGATAGAGGGATAGGGAGAGAAAGAGAGACCTAAGAGGTGAAGGGGGGAAAGGTGAGAGACAAAGAAAGAGAGGGTGAGAGATAGAGAGAGTCTGAGTGAGAGGGAGGAAGGGGTGGAAGGATATTACAAGAGACTAGAGAGAGAGATGTGCGAAGAGAGGGAGAGAGGGAGAGAGTGAGAAAGAAAGGTAATGAGAAAGGGAGAGAGAGAGAGGGAGAGGGGAGAGGGAGAGAATGAGAGAGAGACACTTGAGAGAAGGAGAGAGTGAGATAGAGAGAATGAGGATGAGAGGGAGAGACTTAAGAGATAAAGAATGGGAGAGAGAGAGAGAGAGAGAGAGAGAGAGATAGAGAGAGAGAGAGAGAGAGAGAGAGAGAGAGAGAGAGAGAGAGAGAGAGAGGTGGGGAGGTAGGGAGAGAGTGGGAAAGAGATACACTTGACAGAGGAGGAGAGTGAGATAGAGAGATAGAGAGACAGATAGGGAGAGAGACTTAAGAGAGAAAGAATGGGAGAGAAGAAGGGGTATGGAGAGAGAGAGAGAGAGAGAGAGAGAGAGAGAGACTTGATAGAAGAGGAGAGATATTTGAGAGAGGGAGAGAAAGAGAGGGATATATGAAAGAGAGAAAGAGGGTGAGGGAGATGAGAAAGAGACAGAGAGATACCCGAGAGAGGGAAGAAAGTAGAGAGGGAGATGCCTTAAAGACAAAAAGGTAGGGGTTAAGGAAGAGAGAGGGGGAATGTAGGGAAGAGATGAGAGACATAATGCTGATATGAGCATGCTGATTACTGAAATTTGACTAAGTCTGAAATTTATAAGTATACTCAAAAAACTAGAATCTCCATTATAACTCTGAGAGATCTGGAACCACTCTCAAACATCCTGAAAGTATATACATAAAATATAACTTAAAGTATAAGAAAGATAAAAGACAAAGAGAAATGTCACTTATACTTTATGTATATATCCTACTGAAAAACCTAATGGAATGCTAGGTGAATTGTATTTTATTGATAGACAAAACCGCGTACGCGGTTTTAGTTTTTACTTAAACCGCATACGCGGTTAGTATTCTTTATACCATGTACGCGGTTAGCATGTTTTAAACCACACACGTGGTTTAGCTTTGGTTAGGCTCGACAAAACGAGCCTAAACATGTACAGGGTTCTTTAAATTTGCAATACCCTGTACGCATTTTGGTGTTTTTCATGTGTTTTTTTTGGTGTGTCCACTTTTCTGACCACACCATCTTTGTGCACTTACCCTTTATCTATCCTGAATTCAACAAATTCGCTTTAGGTCTACACTAATTAGCCTTGTGACCAAATTTATAGCATATGCAACAATAATCTTGAAAGGTCTTATTCATGAATGATCTATTTTTTACAAATGGGGTTGTCGTTGCACCAAAAGACCGACTTGTTAATGCCCGATACAACCACTAGACTTATAGAATCCATAGGAAGCGATTAATCCATGTTACAAACTTGAGCGCTGCACTGTGCAACACAAGGAGACCAAGGACACACACCTTGCAACAATACCCCCTAATGCAAGAGAGGGGTTTGAAACTATGACCAAGATCTGAGACCACCTTTTACAAGTGTTGTTGTTGCATGAAAAGATGGACCTGTTAATGCTCGATACAACCACTAGACTTATAGAATCCACAGGAGGCAGTTATGCCATGTCACAAACTCGAGTGTTGTGCTACACAACACAAGGAGACCAAGGGCACACACCTTGCAACACCATTTACTCCATTCAAAAATTGTCTATAGTTTCTATTTATGACTTGATTGTTGCAATTATTAGCCTTATGTCCAAAATTTCCACATGTAAAGTATTGAGTATTCTAATTTATATTGCGCTTGCAATCTTCAACTTTATGTCCAAAATAATGCATTGAAAATAATAGCCATTAAATGATGAGCACCTTTAAGCGTTAAGTTTCTAAACCGAAGGTATGTTTACAATAGGTCCAAGATTTGAGACTTTATTCAAATGAATCTCCAGGTTTCTTCTCAACTTCCATCTTTTCATTCCCTTTAATTTTCTCATTTGAGCATTCACTGGGAAAACCCAATACTTCCTTATCCTTTTGAGATTTCTACATGGATAATAGTTTGTCCAATAATGGATCGCTTTCACTAACTTTTTCTTTTGACTTCAACTTCACTAATTCTTGTTCCAGCTTCCCATTCTCTTCAGTCTTTAGATTGATTGTATCCTTCAATGTTTCTTCAACTTTCCTACTTTCTTCAATTTGCAACTTCAAATTCATAGTAGTCTCATTTACTTGCTTTAATTACTTGTTAACTTCTTGATGCCTTGCTTTGAACTTCTAGATCTAATCTCTTAGCTTCTTCACACATTCGTTTTCTACCTTAACATTCTCTTTCAAGTCTTCATTCTCAAATTCCACACTCTCAAGATCTTCAAGTGTTGTCTTCAATTCTTCATCCAAATAATATTTTACATCCATATCCATAAGAACCATCTATTCAAATCAAGATCTTCCTAAAGCGGTTAAGTTAGCAACTAGGGACCAAGCTTTGATACCAAATTGTTGAACAAACCGAAATATTGAGAGGATGATGAACTAGTATTACCAAAAATAAAACACTTTGTTAATCAGAAACTTATCTAGATCTAGGTTATACTCAACAAGAAATGCAATATTCAATGGAAGAAAAAAAGCACAACATACACAACCATAAGAGAGACATCATATTTTTATACATGGAAAACACAAATGGGAAGAACCATGAAGAGGGTTTGTTGGGACATGCCTTGAAATTTTGTCTTCTATGATACTGGAGTATGGTTTATGGTTTTAGTCTTCTACATGTTCTAATCTTAAAGGTATTAAACCCTAAGCCTAAATAGGGATCATTGGCTTTCCTTCTTTTGTTTTAATCCTACGATGTCTTTCAGTGACTAGTTCCCAGTATCTTAAGTTATGACTTAAGCCTATCATATCGTCTCCATGACCGATCCCTTTTGTTAGCCATTAGGTTTCCTTAGCCCTCCATACCATTACCATGCGCTGCATCTTTTACAACATCAAAAACCTATATGACCATGCAATTGCACGATTAACCTAAGGTGCCCACTTTTTTTAACTTAGCAACCCCACCCACTTACTTGGAAAATGGGACCTGCACAAGCCTCACTCATTTTTTAGGTGGACCAATGAATTTTTTCATGTTGGATGTCAACATACAAGTCGAAGAGGTGAGCTTGATGTTTTTGTAATGTATGTCGCACTGTTGAACAATTATCTTCCATGCATATGACGACTTGGATCATTATGGAGTTGCACGATTAATTGAAAATGCTCAAAAAGGATATAAGGATCATTGTTTCAGACAATATATTTTGATTCAGGCTGACTTGGTTTAAGCTTTGATAATCTATCTTGTATGGATGAGTATGATTGAGTTGTGTATAAGAGAGCCAAGGAAGGAAAGTGTTATGAATATAGATCCAGGGATAATTAGAGAGGTTCGATAAAGAAAAGCAGAAGAGTTGCATTTGAATCATGTGCAAACTATGTTGACACTGTGATAGAGTTGCGAGATAGAGTGTTGGTAGTTGATATTAGAGTTATGTGTGTTTAAGTTGGTAGCTTGATGCAAAGTTCAAGGACAACTTCATGATCAAGAAATCCTTCTTGTCATATAATTTTTGTATCTTGCCCTAAGTGCAATTAACTTCAGGTTTTTCAAGTCTTCTTTGTATCTTGCACATGAGTAGTTAGCCTTAGTGTGGAAGTATGGAGATGTTAGCTTTTCTATTTGTAATTTTATATACATAGTGGATACATTTTGTGGATGGGTGCTCATTGTGGTTTTTTCCTCTTTGGGTTTTCCTCGTATAAATCTTGGTGTTCATGTGTCGATGTGTGTTGAAGTTTAATTGTTTATATACTGCATTTAATTTTTGTTTTGGACTAATTCACCCCCACTCTTAGTCCCAACTTGGGTTCAACATGTAGTTATAAGGCACAATTGTGCAGTTTTGAGGGTCAATTATGTAGATTTGGGGGTCAATTACGTAGATCTAAGGGTCAATTGTACATATATAGCTCATGGATGCATAGAAGATGAAAACTCATTGCCTAACACCTGCATGGAAATAGAAAATCACCAAATCATCAGATTTGGATGTGTTTCATGATGGGTTCACCAAAATGTCGACTAGGAAAATGGGTTAGAAATGAACATGATATCAAGAAGTTACCACAAAATCCAATATCATGGAAACTAATCCTAATCTCACTGATAATGATATCAAAATTGAATGCAAAATAAAGTAAACAAACATTAAACTCTAAATGTGATCAAACCTATTGCATTCTTTTGATGTTTCTTCATCATTTCTTCTTTCTCCTCCGATGTGATGTAGCTCTCAAAGAGGTGAGTGCACATACTTGATAAGAAAGAAAAAACTCAATAGTGTGATCATGAAGGTAATTAAAGTATCATGGTCATGAGAATGAGAAATAAAGCTTCAATTTATAGATTTCGAAGGTTGATTGGATGGACAAGATCGAATGAGAGAATGAGTTATGTTAAGCGAAATGGGAAATGTGTCATTTGCAAGTGGAGAGGGAAACAGAAGGTTAGTGAAGTTAAGTGGAGCAAATTGAGAAAGTGGAAGACTGAAGTGGAGTTAGAAGTGGAAATGAAAACGGAGGTAGAATTAATATATATTCATTTATTAATTCACTCCAAATTAGTAATTAGACAATTAAATATTTATTTAATTGTGACAAAAGGAATTAGGCATAAATAAATAATAAATTTATTTATCCTAATATGGACATGTTTTTTATTAATTCGTAGGGAGAAGGCCTTGAACCTACACAACAACAAAAACTAAGTACAACATCAAAGAAACTGGCATTAAGCAACCATCCAAGAAAGCCCAAACAACTGTTTCTCAGTAGTAAACTTTATATTTCTCTATAATTAAACATACTAGTAATAACTAACCACCATCTCTTATGGAGCATGCACAAGGGGCAGGAGCGGCTAGGGTTTTCAGAGATGCTATAGGGGAGGAGGACGAAGGCGACCTAGATGGTGGATAGGATGTCATGGGTTCCTTCATGATCCTGCTGCCATCCCTTTCCCCCTTTCCCTGCTCAGTACCTTGGTGAAGTGGTTGGGGGTTTCAGATTGGAGAGGGTTTTGTGAGGGTTTGGGGGCAATGGTGTTTTCCTGCCATGCTTTGCCTGTTGTCAACCAAAAATCGTTTGGCCATTTGGTGGACTATGGTGATGATGGCTCCCCGTGGTGTTTCTAGGGTTCCCTGCAATGAAGTGTCCTGGGATGATCTTGAGGCTAGGGAAGCCCCTTTCTGTGCTTGTTCTCTCCTCCTTGTTGAGGTTAGGGCTTCTAATGTTTTGGGCCTTGGGGTTTTTTTGCTTGCTGCTACTCTTTTTTTGGCCAAGGAGGAGATGTTCTTTCTGGAACTCTGGCTCAAGGCCTTGAGGGAGGGAGTGTTTTACGCTCCCTCAATCTTTGCTGAAGATCTGTTGAGGGGTTGTCCTCTTTAGCCCAGCCTTTATTTTTTTTGCATATTGTGTTGGTACGCCCTCTCTATGCTACCTGGGTTTTCTCTAGCTTGCTTTATTGAGGTGGCCCTTCCTTATTCAAAGGCGAAGAAGGACGATGCTGGAGACAACTTCTCTCCTATAGAGGTGGAGTTGAGTGCTATCATGGAGGTTGGGTGGTGCTAGTAGATGGCTGGTGTTGTCCTTTTTCTGGACTATTGGGGTTCTAGAGGAGATCTTTCTCCTGGATCTTTAGGTTATGGGGGCCTGCCAAAACCCTTTGTTCCAGCTAAGCGTAATGGGTTTTTTCTTAAGTTGCAGGACTTTGTTCTGCAGTTGGAAGTTTTTCTTCATGCTAGCTTCGCCCTATTGGTTATGAGCACCATGACTAAACCCACCTCATCAGCCTATGGGAGCCTGGTTTTTCTTGAGGCAGGTGATTTTCTAGTTAATGGATCCATGTTTTCAAGATCTCTTCTATCTTCTCCTATAGAGGTGGAGTTTTTGGTGTTGTTTGTTTGCTTGGATGTTGTTATTTTAAGGCCTTTGTTTCAATCCAAGGTGGTTGAGGGAGCCACTTCAAAACCCTTTTTTGTGGTTCTGGGAACCATCTCAAAACCCAGGTCTAAGGTTAGGGAAACCTTTCAAAATCACCTTGTTTCTTTTTAGCATGTTTTGTCTTTTATGTTTAATCTTGTCTAGTTGGAAGCTAATAGTTTTCAATGGCCTAGTTTAGATAGTGGTTGTTTTTGGTTATGGGCTAGGCTATTTTTTTGGTGTTTGAAGTCTTTGTCTCAGGTTAAGGGAGTCGGGAATATCCCTGTTGTTTGGCTGAGGGTGCCTGTTAACCCTCGTCACTATTTCTTAAGGTTAAGGCTGTAGCCTTTTCGGTGTGGCCAAATTTTTTTGTCTTGATCATATCTTTAGTGTCTGGCTAGCTTTTTCTACCTATGGCAGTGTTGGTATTCGACTGGCTTTTGTCAGCTCAGCTGTTTTGGGGATGCTGGTTTTCATGCTTTGATTTCTGTGGCAGCATTGTTTTGTGGGTTCCACATCCTGGTAAAATATGAGGGTTTCGGGTCCCTTCAAAACCTGTTGTAAGGGATTTCAGGTCCCCTCAAAACCCGTTTTCCCATAATAAAAAACTAACCACCATCTCTTGAGCGTAATATCAATATTATGGATATCAACAAAACTAAGCAACTTAACAATACCAACAACCATAATAAAAGTCTAGTTAAGATGAAAAACAAGCCTCTTCATAACAAAGAAACTATCTATATCAAGTACTTTAAGAAGAAGAGTTTTAAGCAAAAATAAACTAAGCCTAACAACTTAATCATTGTTAATCAAGTTCCAATTTCGCTAAAGCTTGTAAACTTAGATGGCCTAGGTGTCCTTCTGACTATCCTCCCTATCTTCATCATCCTCATCTACCTTCCTTTCTTTTTTAATTTTCCTCATCTTGTTTTTCATCTTACTATGCCCTGACATGACCCCCATGGCAACCTTTCTCATGATACCATATGTGATTGTGCATAACAAACCAAAGGCTTCACATATTTTGTCGACATGTTGGCTGTAGTCTTCAGTTTTCTCTTCCAGTTTTAGGACTCTGTCTTTAAGCTCCATAATCTAATCCTTCAAGTTTATGTTGTTTCGATTATTTAAAGGTGAGTCCAGGGAACAAGGGACCTTTTTATATCCTTAAGAATTGCAAGGCTATGTGGTTGGTTCAAAATCCTCCAAGACCTCTGAGGACTTGCTCTCTTATTCCATCTCCTCCTTATACTATTCTTCTTGTTCTTATTCTTCATCCTGGAACTCCTCATCCTCCAAGTCCTTGTTAGATAAATCATCCTCTTCCTCTAGGTTAAAGGCCTCTTCAAGATTCATGATCATCTCCTTTGTTTTGGTTGAAACCTTCTTTTCCTTAACCAATAGCCTAGCAAATCTTCTTTCTCCTGAACTACTCTCCTTCTTCTCCCTTTCTGCCATCTTTTCCTCCTCATTCTTTGAGTCAAACAAGTCTAGGTCAATAGTTATACTCTTTCTTGCAAATTCCTTCTCAGTCTTTTCAACTTTGATGGGGTTATTTTTGGCAGTATCCATTTTCCTTTTATCTGGGTTAATTTTGAGCAAGGAAACCTCAAGGAGTTCAATTTCCTTCACTACCACTGGCTTCTTACCATTAAGTTTTAATGGGAGAGTAGAATCAAGAAAATGCAGGGGTTTGATTTATATGAGCTCAATTGTAATAGAGAACCCCTGTTTCACATTTTTTGGCTTAGCATTGCTTGGTAGAGGGAGGAGAATGCTTCTATTCAGGGAGTGTTCAAAGTCACAATTATACATTATATAGATTAAGCCTTGGTGGAGTGGTGCATTTTCTCCATTTGTAATACAAGACTCTAGAGAGGTAAATAGGAAATAGGACAAATTAATCCTTTCCTTGTGCCTAATATGATTTAAACTGGGAAAATGATACCCATGAACTATAGTATATTGTCCCTATAAAGTGAAATGTTTCATTAAAAAATAACTAACTATGGGAAAGGGTTTTGGAAGAACAGAGCAGCCATACCCATTTTGAACCACCACTGTGCCTTTCTTAAAGAACTTCTTCATGAAGGATTTGCAATCACTACTGCTCCGCCTCTCCACCTTTTCCCCTTCATTCTTCAGCCTAGTAACTTCTGCAATTAGCTTCGGTGACACCACAATGGATATACTCCCCATCATAACTTAGCCATTTTGCCACGAATTATAGATCCTTGTAGATAATGCCCTGTTCTACCCTTTCATGACGAGAAAAAGGGGGTCATCCTCACATTATGGAAGAGGTCCCAGACCTCTTCATTGTTCTATAGTTCTTTACAACTCTTCGACTTGGTTCTTTTTAGAGGGCCCCCCATCTCGGTTTGATTCTTAACAAAGCAGAAACAATGGATATGAAAATGACTACCAAGCTAAGTTAGAATTTTAGAAGTTTCTTTTTACACTAAAATATGCTCGTTGAAAAGGTTATTATTGGCTTGATAGGTTCTTTGTCCACACATGTGGGCCTTCTTTTCTCATTATGGGAAATTAAGACACCTTGACAAACAACACCACCACCTTTCCCACAAATGATATCGCCATCTTTGAAAATCACTGCAAAGCCTGAGATAAAAAACATCATACTACCAATTGGACCATTCAAATTTATGATACTCTCATCATCATCATGCCAATTTGGCAGTCTACATATCATCCTAATCTTCCAAACAATCAACTTCTTACTCATCAAAGTTTGTAGGTTATCGGCTGGGCAATTTGAATTTGAAATTTCTTGGCGCTCATATAACTTAAAGGAAAGGGACAATGTCAACCATTACCGCTTCAAGTAATTGATCGAATCGTCTAGATAAGGTTTTACCAGGCTTTCATTGGCCAAAATATTTTTTAAACTCGTCGAGCTCTCTAGATAATTAAAGTAACACCATTCCTTTTTCATCAAGCCTTGATTTGCAGCCTCATCCATTGCTAGATTTCCTTCCCTATACATATGTTGCACTTTTATTTTGTGAAAGGATTTGAATAGAATTTTACATTTTTGGATAATTCCTCTTATCTCCCAAGGGGATTTCATGGTATCATTTAGGCAATTGAGTACTAGTTTGAAATCACCTTCTAGAATCACATTGATGTCATTATTGTGTTGGAGGCATTCAAGGCCCTTTCATGCTGTCATCCCTTCTTCTCTGTTATTTGAACCCATTTTGAGGTTTGTACAATACCCTTCTATCATGTAGCCTTTGTAATCCCTTATGATGCCTTCTGCTCCTAATAAACCTGAGTTCCCTTTTGAACAAGCATCAAAATTACACTTAAGCCAACCATCTTTTGGGGGGGTCCAACTACAACTTTTCCTTAAGATCATATTTTGCCAATTCATCCTCAGAAGACTATGACAAATTCCCCATCTCTATTTTAATCTTAGGTTCAAAAGCCTTGGTAGAACTTTAGATTTATGTGGCTTACTCGCATTAATGATTTCTTTAACCTGCCACTTTATAATATAAAATAGCACCTTACTACTTCTTGCTTCATCCCTAAACACTCTACTATTTCATTATTTCCAAATATTCCAATCCATGACAAGTAGAATTTGGGTCGAAAGATTTCTGGTAATAGGATGAGTATAAGGGTTTAGAGGCCATTGTTCCATAAGGCCTTTCATATTCTTTGGCAAATTCAAACAAGTTTTTAAATCTCCTAGCACTTATTCCTAGATTTCCTTGGTAAATTGGCAATGCAAAAATAGGTGGTAAATTCTTTCAAGGTCTTTATAGCATAAAACACACCTATTTACAAGGGAAAACTCTCTTTTGTTTAGATGATCTATCGTCAAAATTCTTCCATGAGTAGTAGCCCACCAAAAATAATTGATCTTTGGAATAAGGCCTTTGATCCAAATATTTCTCTATCAAAAGGTTTCAACTAGTTCTCCCACAATAATATGATAGGCTAACTTAGCTGAGAAATTTCCAAAGGGATTTACCCACTAGATCCATTCATCCTCCACATTAGGAGAGAGGAAAGTGCAATCAGCTAAAAAAGAAGTTAGAGATAGAGCCTCTTTGACAAGTTGGTTACGATGTTGGATAGGGATATGCCCCTATCGGAGCACCTTATCTTTCAGGTTCTTCCATTTTGCCTTTTCTCCTTGCCATGTAACATAATCATGAACCAACTTTCCACATTTACTGGTCAAAATTTGCTTGATTTTCTTGAATTGAGGTAATTCTGAGAGGGCTTGGTCTTTAATCTACACATTGTCCCAAAAGTTGTTACCTTTGTCATTCCCAATTAGCCTTTTTCCACCCTACCTAAGGAAAGCTTTAGTTTTTGTAACATTATTCCAAATCCAGGATCTTGAGGGTAAATCCCTCTCCTTTAGGAAACAACAAATTCTAGCATTACTAAGGTATTTAGCTTTTATAATATATGTCTAGTCGTTTTTCCCTTCAATCAATTACCATCCAGCTTTGGAAATTAAGGCACGCGTGAAAGACTTAATTTTTCTTGTTCCAAGACCCCCTACCTTAATTTAGAAACAAACCCTATCCCAGGACACAAGAGACAGTCTATTTTTTTCCTTGAATATAGTCCATAGGAAACATTTTTGAATCCTCTCTATCCTATCAGCAACAAACCCTAACATCTTAAAGAGGGAGAGGTAATAGACTGGAATATTCTGAAGACAAGATTTTACCCAACTGAATTTCCCTCCCCAGACTAAGCAACTTACCCTTCCATCTAGCTATCTTCTTCTCAAATCTTTCAATTTTCCTATTCCAAAATAGAAAGGATGGTGATTTAAAGATGAGGGGTAACCCTAGGTAGGAATATGGTAGGGAAGCAATCTGACAAGCCAAAATATTAGTAATTTTCTCCTATAGATTGTGATAGACAATCATAAAAAAGACCTTGCTTTTCTCATAGTTAATAGGTTGCCCTGAGATTATAGCATAGTTATCTAGAGTCATTTTCCAGCATTTCGCTTCTGAGACATAAGCTTCACCAAAGATGATGGTATTATCAACAAACTCTTGATGTGAAATAGGGTACAAAGTAGAGGTAGCCCTAACACCCCTTAGCCTTCCTCTCCTTTTAATTTTGTCAATATTCCTAACAATAACCTCAACAACAATGATGAATAGATATGGCAACAATTGGTCTCCCTAGCAAAGCCCTTTCCCACATGAAAAATAACCACTTGGGGACCCATTTAGTAACACCGAGAATTTTGGAGTCGTTACACATTGCTCTAACATATTTAGAAATTTGTCCTTGAACCCAAACTTTCTTAGGACTTCAAAGAGAAAGTTCCAAGAAACTCTATCATAATATTTTGAAATGTCTAATTTAAAGGCCATTGAGGGTAATTTGCTACTATCGATTGAGTGTACCAATTCATGTGCAACTATAACTGCATCCAAAATGTGCCTCCCTTTTACAAAGCCTTTTTGGTTGAGTGATATCATCTTATCAAGTAGAGGTTTTAGCCTACTGACCATAACCTTTGAAATGATTTTGTATACAGAGTATTGCATAAGTAAATAGGCCTAAAGTCCTTGATGGAGACAACATTATCATTTTTTAGAATAAAAGCAATGAAGCTAGAGTTGATTTGGTTCAGGATTTTACCTGACCTGAAGAAGTATTTCACTGTATGATAGGTATCCACTCCAATAATATCTCAGTGATCTTGAAAGAAGGCAGGAGGGAATCCACCAGGACCCAGGGCTTTGAAAGAACCAAAGGATAACACCGCATCCCTAACCTCCTAGAAGGATACCTTTGAGATCATTAAAGATAGATCCTCCTCGTTAATAACCTCTAGGATCACCCCAAGAAGATCATTGGGGTCTTGATAGCTATCCTGGTTATTTGAGTTATTCAGGCTAAAAAATTGAACAAACATCTCAACCATCTCTTTTTCATTATTTTGTAATTGATCCATCATCCTTAATGAGCTTTCTTATCCTATTTTTGCTCCTACGTTTCATGTTGGATTGTAGGAAGAATTTGGTGTTTATATTATCTCCTTCAGTGAGCCATTGTATTCTTGATTATTGTTACCAAAACATCTCTTCTTTCTTGTTCAACCTAAGCTATTGATATCTTAACAAGATCTCTTCCTTTATCTCTTCCTCATAAGTACAATTATCTTATATCTTCCTTTGAATGTCCTCAAGGTTGGTAGCAACAACCCTCTTTTGTTCAAAGATGTTCCCAAACAAGTAATGGTTCCAACCTCTGACTTTTTCCTTGAGGAACATAAGTTTTTGGGCAACACGAAACATAGGAGTGTCATCAACATGGACTGTTCACCATTTTTCAACTAGATATTTGAAATCTGGCTGTTGGGACAACATTATTTCATATCTGAAGGGGTAGAATTTTCTCTCCCTGGATTCTTCCAAAGATAGAAGAATTGCACTATGATATGAGATTGATCTAGGAAGGGCATGGAGAGAGAGGGAGTCATAATTTTTTCAATTACTCAACACCAAGAACCTCTCAAGCCTGACCTGAATAAGATTTTGGCCAAGTTTTCTATTAGACCAAGTAAATTTGGAGCTAATGAGATGGATATCCATTAGTCCCATTGCAGAAATCAAGTCCACAAAATCATTCATGCTCTTCGAATAGTCTTCTATACCTCCAGATTTATCTAAGGGAAAAAAAGGAGAGTTAAAATCTCTAGCTACCATCCACAAAGATGTCACCTGATTCTGAATAAGGCTAACTAGAGAAGACCTGAGGCTAGCCCGGGGGCCTCTAGAATTAGGGGCATAAACATTTATAAGATACCATTCAAGATGAGACCTTAAATCCAACATCTTAACAATGAGACAATTTTTAGCAAAATGGATCATGGTACCAACAAAATAGGCCGAGATCCACAGAGTGGCAATGCCTCCAGATGCTCCTTCCACATCACTGGTATAGAAGGAAGAAGACACCCATAAAGAAATGGTGGCCTTGATGAGCACCTCAGATTTGATTTTTGTTTATTGAACCAAGAAGATATCTTCCTTTTGTTCCATTAGTATACACTTTAACATACGTTCTTTTAGAGGGCCGTTTAAGCCCCTCACGTTCTAGGATAGAATCTTCATCTTAAATAGGTTAACTTTTCACTTGATTTACTCACCTTGAGTAGAACCAACATCCTAGGTTGGGGATGATATTATGTCTTATTTTTTAATTCTTGGAGAGACCATCCAAGGTCCTTTGCCTTCTCACATCTACTTCTCGAGCTTCATCCTTCAACCTCACGTCCTTCTCCAAGGGTCTCCCAACTTTTTTGTCTCCACCCATGTCAGCCTTCCTTTTCCTTTTGTTCTTGGTTGCTACTTGGGTCCCATCCCACTCATCACTTTCCTCTTCATAGAAGCATTTTTTTGACTTACCAGGTGGGGGAGTAGAAGAGAACCCTATAATCTAAAAATTTTCCTTTAGAGTCACATATCCTACACTCCTATTCTCCTTTGAGGTCCGAATCTAAATCTCCGAGTTGATATTTTATTTATGTGGGATAAGGCTTATCGAGACCCTCACTAATGTCTCTTTAGCTACCTAAACTTGTGTCAAGTGACTAGGATTGTGACCAAGGTCAACCACCATTTCTCCATCCAAAAAGGCTACATCCTTCTTGTGACTAGAAACACTATCTGGAGGGGGCAGTGGGATCCTGCTTCCCGACCGAGTTCCATTAGAGGAAGAGATAGTGAGATCATCTATATTTTTCTTCTTGTCCTTAGCTAAGGAATTATCGATCTCCAGGTTAGATGGAATAGGATGAGAGGGAGGATCCAAATCCAAACTAAAATTAAGATTCTTTCTATTCTCCTCACACGACCTATCCTTGATCATGAGAGGTTGTTGAATAGTCCCATATCGTTTCTTGCATGTTGAGCTAAGATACCCATATCTGTTGCAGTTTTGACAGAAGGCTTTAGCATTTTCATACTCAATAGGTTGGATCCAGGTTCCCTGCCTAGATAAGAGCATCACCTAGTTGGCAGCACTATGTTAATGGCTACATTAACACAAATCCTTGCAAAGAGAAATCTAGATTTGCTTTGCGTAATATGATCCACAATGAGGAATTTACCAGAGGAGTTAGTGATTCCCTTAAAAATGCCTAAATTTGAGAACTCTAGGGGTAAACCACTATTTCAGATCCATGTTGGAGCAATAGTACCTAAATCTTTCCAAGGGTCTAGATTAGGCTTCCATTTATATAGAGACAGGAAGTTGTTACTACCATATGCCTAGGCTTCATTCATTAGAATGATAGCGAGCTCCTCTTGGTTGATAAAACTAAAGAGAAACATTCCATTTGCCATAGAATTAATGGACACAATACCCTTCAGTTTCCATTTAGCTGAAATCCACTTCTTTACCTGGTCCAAGGAAGGACGAAAAGCCAAAAACTTACTTAAAAGTGAAAGGTTGAGCTCAACAATCGCCATATTGAGTAGCACGTCTAGGAACTCCACTTGATGTTTTTTAACCACAAATTCCGCCTAAGGCAGAGAAATGTCTGATGATTTCCCCATCTTGGTAGGGCTCCCACCAAGGAGTTTGTCCACAAATCTGGTAGGTTCCACATCCACAAAAAAGGAGTCAAAACGCTACTGAGGCCAGGAGGGCGACAAGAAGAATCCACAATCAGAGGGTCCATAGAAGGTGAAGGACAGACATAAATCACATGATTACAGGTCCAACAGATGGGGAAACCCACATAGGGTCCCTCGTAGTAACACTCATCGTAGGCAGCACCGACTAGGGGCAGGGGAAGAGTCGGGCAACCCAAGTTCAAAAGTTGTTCTAATAATAGGGACATGTTAGCATTAAGCGGGTCAATAGCTAAATAATTGTTTAACCCTAAGAAAAGAATTGTTAATTATTTAACCCTAGCAAAGGATTGGGTCGAATCAATGTCAAGGGACAAAGATTGACAAATCGACAAACTCATTTTATCAAGTAGTCAAGAAGGGTGATTTAGGTCAAAATGATAGGAAAATGAAATGAAGTGATCAAATTAGAGGACTAAAGGATGAAACAACATTGATGAATGGTAAAGACCAAATGATGATGGAAGAGTGGACACACACAAGAATCCTTACACAGCTTGGAATAGCAGAATGCAAGAACAATGACCTCTTCTTAAGTATCCACCCATCAATGGGCTTGATCGGGTTAATCTGGTAGCTCATGGGAAGAGTGAGGTAGAGTGGCCCCCCCCTAAATTTGGGTGGACAAAGATTAATTTTGACGGTGCATCCAGGGGTAACCCGAGACCGTTGAGTGCAGGGTGTGTGGCGAAGGATTCCCAAGGCACAAGAGTGGGGATAGGTTGGGAAAGATTACCAGATGGATCAAACAATGAAGTCAAGGCCAAAGCAACCATACTTGCAATTCAACTCGCGAAAAGATTAAGGGTGACCAAGATCCACTTGGATGGGGATTCCCAAGTGATAGTTAATACTATCATCTGTGGCAACTCGCTCAGTTGGAGAGTTAATCGTGATATTGAAGAGATCACGTCCATTATTACACACTTTGAAGATTTCAAGATATCTCACGTTTTTCGAAGTGGAAACATGGAGGCTGACAGATGCACGAATGAGGCATTGGAGATGGGGTTAGGTGATAAGAGAATTATAGTGTATGAGTAAGATAGGCATCATTGAGTTCCATTTTGGCCGATCATAACCGTTAATCTTGAGGTGGCAAGTAATTAATGTAGGTGGTTGATTGAACTTGTTGGTGGTACGGGATGACAGATAGATGATCTCATGTAATCCTTCGCCTTGCATTAAGATTTCTTGGGTAGGGTGGAAGTAGATTGCTCTATGGCCAGATGTGGAGGTAGCTGAGATAAGTGGTACATGCATTTATGTCTTGTCGCAGGAGAATGTTTCAAGAATAATCTGACGAAGATATGCATTAAATGTGATAGTTATCGTGTTTAGTAAGTTAAGTTTTCTCTTAGCATTTCGAGTGGTGTGCTGTGCATCATTTGGAAGGCATCTTAGGGAGTGTAGGTTGTGGATGTTTTATGCAACCATGGAGCCAAAATTTTCACTTAGGGCATCGTGTCCTATGGTGGCATTTTGGGGTGCCATTTCTGATGAGCACCTCTCAAACGTTTTTAGGTTTGAAGACCAAGACTTTCTAAACCAAGTCAAGATAGTTCTCGGTGATGAATACATGCGGGGGGAGTTTCAATATTGCACAAATGTGGATATTGCTTCTATGTTTGCTGCATGGGCCTTTGAGATGGTTGGGATCGATAGAGTTCATTGGGTGGTTACAAATAGTGTGAAGAAGGACTGGAGGGGTGGGTTGGAGAGCTTCATCTAGATGGCACGAGATAGAGAAGGATTCGTGTGCCCAAATGGAGTGTGGCTTCATTCTAGTGAATTTCATCCTCCTTTGCACCCTTTTCTTCTATGGAGCATGAATTGCAGCAAGGAAGTTCGAAGAGCTTCGACTCAAATTGAGATGCATGGAGTGAAGGAGTATATTCGAGCATGGGAAAAGATGGAAATTCAAAGGGAAATGGAGAAGTGGAATCCCCCCCATGCAATGAGTAAGGGGCATGATTCTATCTCGGGCTTGTCCCCAAAAAAGAAGAGAGGGTGGCCAAGAGGATCCAAGAAAAACCCAGGTAGCAAAGCGCTATGGATTGGCTTCCCCTCGGAAGCTCATGACGATCACGTAGATGAAGAGGACCAGGGCGAGTGCGACATGACAGGAAGTGATAAAGGCAAGGCGATCGTGGTGGTCAGTGAACCACAATAGCTTCATTGTTTTTGTATGTTTCGATAGGCTCTACTTGTTTTGACAGACTTATGATGCTCTGGATTGTATATGTGGTTGGTGAGGTGGATGGTTTTTTTTGGTTTAGAACAGTTTTATATACGAATCTTTGAAGTATGTAACTTTTTTGATAAATTAATACAATGAAACAATTACCAATCGAAAAAAAAAAGACCAAATTCATGATAAAAAAACATGTTAAAAAAGGGAAGCCACGTGTTGAACCATTTTTTAATGTCTACTATATATTAGCTATATGACCACTTTCTATGGATTAGTATATAGTATGTGAGAGACACCTAATAAAATGGATTAGAATATAGTACGGGTATCAATTAAAATGACCTTACTTGTTCATGTGGCATACGTATTTAAATTCACAACTCTATTTACTCACTCATATAAATGCTCGTACATCCACCAAAATGGTGGGGTAGTCTATTCTATGAGAAACCAGCGTGTCTTGTCTATGCATCCACATTTTGCATATAGGTAGTAGAAGGCTGCACATGCTTTGTCTATACTTTGGATTTTTCATGTATGCCCAGGGGAGTATAGTGGAGGAGGATAATAATGAAGGGAATAGGAATCGCAAAGGGAAAAGTAAAAAATTAAGGGGGGATTTGAGCTGACACCTGTAAATGGTAATTATTCTTGCTTTTGGTAAGCCTTTAGAAAGTTAGGGTCTGCTTAGTGTAACCTACATTATTTGTAATTATTTTCAAAACCTATTCAACAAACCCATTTAAGTATTTCCTGAAACCATCACAATCCATCAAATCATGTTCTTTTGACATTTCTAGTCAAACAATCAGATTTCCCTGGGTATGCATCAATGCCAAAATGAAAATTGTTATTTTATTTTATTTTTGTGTGCTCTTAGAAAGATTATGTGATACTTTTTCAAAAAGAATTGGTAGACTGTATTATGTTCTTCACATTGTGAAGTTGTTTACAATAGTGTTTGTATGGAAGATGAAGTTGTTGGATACGTTTTCACATTACCGAATCTATTGCAATTGTATGAATTATGGTCATAGATTTTACCTCTCTGCTTTACAGTTTTGTAGAAAATGATAGAATTATTATCATATCTTATCTCCTTTGCTCAATTGTGGGTTCAAACTATATGCTGCATGGGAAGCCTTTCCACAACTTTCAACATTTTCCTTTGATACTCTGCACTTTTGGAATGAGTTTATATGAAACTATAGTTACTACAAAATGATCGTACTTGTTCAGTATTATTTGTCTTCCCTCTTATGCTGATGATGAGATAAGACGGTAATTTTCTGTAAAAAATATTGTTCTGAGAGGAAAATGGTGAGCTGATTTGTAGAACAGACTGCTCACATTCTTTTAAGATTTTACGATGTTTGGAGTTTGGCATTTTTATAAAGTTATCCTTTTTATGCTCCCTACTTTTAGGGTCATTACAAAAGCACCTTACCAAACAAAGAATTTAGCAGAGGAGTCCTCTAATAATTATTTGTGACCCTAATGCGTATCTACTGCAATAAACATCCAGACATTTGTCATTTATCTTTTAAAAAATAGTACTCGTCATTTTTAAAATTCAATTTTCATTGTTTATTATATCATAGATGAAACAAGAGATGACATTGATATCTCCATTATTAATTGAGGACATACATATTAAGTTTGAGGACAATAAATTGCATTGAAAGCTTGTAGAGGCTTAAAACATGCGGTTGGAGTAGTAACATATAAACTGCAAAATGGAGGCAGAAACCAATGACAAGATCTACCCTTTGGTCGATATTAATTACCCACTAGAATCTCGCATCGGTTTAGACAAGAGACAAATCTAGTGCGCATTTTTATTATATATAGTCTATTGGGTAATTATTTATTGTAAATATTTTGTTATTAATATTTGATACAACATTGTCAATTAATTAATTGTTTTGCGTAAATTGTATCTGCTCGAAGGGATGGTACCACACAAAATCATACATCCTCTCATACGGATGAGAATGTCAGTCGTATAAGATCCAACTCTACATGTGCGGGTGTACCACTTTGGATAAGATCCAATACCTCATGTGTGGCCATGTCTTCTCAAGAAATCCTTGGCATCATACAAGTGCACAAGACATGCTTGAGGACACCTTATTAGTGTTTTACCTCAAGTTTTATTAAGTTCTCACTTGATTAAGAGACTCCCCAAATGTAATTGCCAACGTGCCATTTACGAGATGGGGACACCTTGAGAGCCACTCCCTAGACCCACTCTAGGACCTAACTATATGCTCATTCCGTTCTTAACAAATGAGGCATCAAAATGCATCACATTGCAACAATATAAAATTTCATTTTTACATATAAGCATAACTGAGTATTACTCAATTGGCTATTTTCACATGAGAATGGATCCAATTTGATCTACGAATGAAATTTCATACATAATATTCAATTTTGCATATAGTAAAATCGTATTAAAAGCATCAAAACTTCTTATTTGGTTCATGTCACAAAATTGTCCCATAACCAAGTCCATGGATTTCCACCATGAAAGGGCCTTCAAAACCATTCAAATTCCAAAGTGCAAAAACCAAACTTGTAAAAATATCCTTTTGAATCTAATATTCCCAACAACACATTTCAATAATAAAAATCACAATTCATGCATTAAATCTCAATTTTGGTGACTTAACTTTATCTGGGACACATTTTTTAAAATTTAAATAAAACAATTAATTCACTCAATGAAATCAATTGATTTAAACTATGGAAATGTCCCAATACATAATGCTAACCAAAAAAACTAATTTGCAACAAATTAAAAAAGAAGAAGAAGAAGAAATTGATGTTTCCCTACCTCAACTTGAACAAAGTTTCAAACTTTAATAAAATTGCACATACACAATGGATGACCAATTCCTTTGGATGGCAAAACAATTTTCTTAAGAGAATTCCAATGAGCCTCTATCCAAAAATATTTCTCCAAACAAATCTCTTCCAATGAGCAATTCAAATTCAAAATGTAGTAGGGTTTTTGGAGAGCAAAATGCAAATAAAAAACTTAGTGTAAAAATAACTTTATTTTTTCATTATAAAACCCACTTTTTGAAATGAAATATAATAATAATGATTCAAATCATAACTTAACTCTCTCAAATAACCCTCAAATAGACAAGTTATGCAATTACAAACACTCAAATACAAATATGGCATATTAATTTTATTTAATTATTAAATTACAATTATAACAATAAAACTCATTAACATATTTAAAAATGATGATAATTTGCAAATAATCAAGAATGCATAGACAAACTCTAATCATCATTCAAAAAGGCATGATACGGTATTCTAAATATTACCAATCGATAACGAAGTGTGTAAACTCATATTACAAGGAAATAATGCTAATTTTGGAACGATGGACATGGTTGGGTAACATAATAGCCAACGTGTTATCTCTTGTAACCACCGTCAGGGAAGGTTATGCTCAGAACAATGGAGTCAAGTGGGGTCGATGCTTGATCTACAATTATAGGTACTTGTGCATGTACATCATAGCCAAGAAATATATATATATATATATATATATAGTGTGTGTGTGTGTGTGTGTGTGTGTGTGTGGACATGTACACATATACATGTATATATGTACATATGTACATATATAAATGTACATATGTGTACATATGTACATATACATATACATATATATATCTATACATATATGTATACATATACATATATATATATATGTATGTACATGTATATATACATATATATGCTCCCTAGTTTGGGTCAATATAATAAAATGGTTAGAACATAATACATCATCAAATCACTATAAGCATAATAAGCATATCATCATATAATTATCTCATCATAAACATCATAAGTCATTCAATCTACATGCATAAACCACTATAATTATAAACATGTAATATCTACACAATAAAAAAAATATAACTATAATCAGGATGCACAACATGAATGCCAATACAAAATAATAATCATATGCACAATCCAAGAGTAACATATGCGATATCAATATCAAATCAAAATAAAAGTACTAGAATGCAAGCATAGGAAGCATTACAGTTCTCTCAAGTTGTAGTATTAAAACCCTTGGCCACACAAAAACATCAGCCCAATGTTCATATGTAACCCAGTATTGCACCAAGGTGTCCAATCTTTGTGACATCAAAATCTTGGTCATTGTGATTTTGTATGCTTATTTTGATATTATGCATATCTTACATTGTGTTTTTTTATCTATCTTCTATTTCTACTTTTTACGATTTAATATTGGGACTTACTTTGAAGGTTTGGTTTACTAGCAATTTTTGAATGTGACTTGGTTTTGTAAATTGTATCTTTGAAAATGCGTAAGTCATGCCCATTCAAATCTACCTGTCATGAGGAATGGTTGCTCTTTTATCAATTCATTATATTTTTATTTGGACGATATATTCTTTGAAGTTTCCTACTAGAAAATTTCATAGTGATAAAATGTCTTTTTCTTTTATCCTACTTGAATGTAGACATTCTTATTTAGTTTGTTTTGAGGTCTTCCTATGTTTTAAAAGTTTTAGTTTGTTATGATAGTAGAGTCTCTATGATTAAACACTCTTTTGATATTAATAATAATTTGAAATGCAATGTTGTTCATAACATTTTACAATTCACTTACATCATACAATAAGACTAGAAATCTACTTCATATTATTCATAAATTTTATTGCTTACTTAACAATAACTTTATCAATTCATACAAAAACTTACATGCTACACTACATTCTACTTGTTTAGACATTAAACTCTTTATTTTATTTATTCTCTATATCTCTCCTATGGAAATGCTTTCATTAAATCCCCATTATGTCAAAAAATCTTATAAGTTTCTGTTTGCAAATTTTTTCGTCAAAACATTTCTGGTGCTGCGATGCTCACTTTAAACCTTAAAATTCTCAGCATTGTCAATAACAAATCGATATTTAACATCTCCCTTCTCCAACCTTTCCATTGCTTTGTTGACATAATCAATAGATATATTTTCTATGCTGCATGAAATGTTGTGCTCTGCACAGAAATCCATCATCTCCCGCGTTTCCTTAATTCCACCAATCAAGCTCCCTGCAACTAATCTCCGCCCTAAAACAACCATAAAAACAAATTTCGATTCAACTGGGTAACACAAAAACTGAAAATAATGTCCATAACTTGCAGACCTACTGCATTATATACAATACACATTTGAAGTTGTTAATAATGCCATTTTGCCACTGTAGTAGGGAATTAACTTACCAAATATGACACTGGAAACAAGATATTGTAGAGGTTTATTAGGAAGGCCAAATACAACAAGCTTTCCATTGACTGAGAGCAAATTGAGAAATGGGGGCAAGGGATGGTCAGCGGATACAGTATCAATTATATAATCCAGCGATTTAGCTGCGTTCCTCATCTGGTTCTCATCTTTGCTGATAAGGAAATCATCAGGCCCCAAGATCTCTTTGGCTTCTCTTTCTTTGTGTGGGGATGTACTGATAACGGTCACGTGTAGACCAAATGCTTTGCTAAATTTTACCGCCATGTGACCTAGACCTCCAAGCCCTACTACGCCGAAATGATTTCCTTTCTCTGTCATTCCAATGGGGAAATCAAATAAACCAACAAGGGCCACCTCAATAGGCCAACTTTCAAAAAAAACATTAGGAAACATAATCCCAATAAGGAAAAACATAGGGGAAAGGCCCTAGATAAAAGACCATATATCAGATGATCCCAAAACCTACTCAGAATGAGAGGTCGCGTGGGCAACAACCCAAAAAGGCATAACAACTGAAAGAGAGAGGGAGAGAAAGAAGCAGAGATCCTCAAGAAAGGTAGCATCCTCCAACAAAAGAAATAATTTGGCACCAAAGTAGACACATAGCAGATAGAGCCCTCTCTGGTTAAATGCTTGTAAGGTAACCAGCCCTCAGCATCTATTTAAAGTCTGCCCACTTCAACACAAGGAGAGCAACCACTGAGAAGAACAACACCATCCTAGAGAACGAGCAAAAAAGCCCAAAGACACCCATCAAAAGGAACCTTGTTGAACACTACATCTTCCAAACCCACCTCCATAGGTTCAAACGAAAGAGTAGAATAAGAAGCACTTTCAAAAACCTTACCGAGAAGGAAGGGAATACTCAGAACCAATCTCTCGAAGGGGAAGACAAGACTATCCTGTCCAGGAGGCCCATAGCACCGAAGGAAACTCCCCTATCCATCAAGCAATCTCCCATCAATAGGACCATCAGGGCATAACATCGGAGCCCAAACCCATAAGGCACAAAGAGATTGCAAAAGGAACCAAATGACAAGGGCCATAATAGTTCCCATTCAACACCCAACATCAATCTGAATCCAAAGGAATACAATACTGAAGAATGCATGGCTAAAGCCACAAAACAAGCACAGACTTCATAGGGCAGGTCCATCTGCCAAGAATGGAATGACAAACACAAAAATGTTGACCATGGAGCTTAAAAATATGGGCGAGAACCGTAAGAACACAGGGCCAAATGTAGGCCCATGGCCACCCCACATGCGTAGCCATCACAGAGTGGGCCTAGCCACCAAGGATGTAATGCCCACCAACCTTAGGAAGTGGTGTAGGGAGCAGAAAAACCCCATCCCCACCAATGATGCTCCCCACGTGTAATGCCTGCCAAAATACCTTAGAGAAATATAAAAAAATCTATTAGCAAATAGAGATAATTTTTTTCTTAGAACATCAATTACTATTCAAGAATGAATGATCACATAACATGAATGCATGAATAACTTAAAAACGCAACCTTATCCATCATTATGTAACATAAGTGGAAATATTATCTATCAGCTTATCATTTACATCTACCTTTCCTTTCATTTCATTCAATCAATAATGCATATGTGAACATAACCATAGTTCTACTCTACGCAAGCGATATAACCTTATGAAATGCAATCTTTTCCCTAGGGTATCTCAACGTCACTACTTGACACACGTTAATCTACCATTTACTTATATTCAACAATGATAATCATTAACACTTAAGCATGTTTCTTTCATGACACATATTTCCTTTATGTTCATTTAGAATTCTAATTCCAAATGTTCCTAACAACCATATTTCCTTCCATTAAGATGCAACATAACTCTTTTAACCATTCCTACATTAAGACTAGATTATCTCATGAGATTCATTGCACCTTCTACGAACAATGCTAGTTCGTTTACACAAGTAATCATGCATCACATATCATCTAGATAACTACCATTCACTTAACAAGTACTATAGCAGAAAATATAATTCTTTTCCAATATGAATCCCATACACTACACATATAGTCATACCCAATTCATGAACTCAATGCAATACAAATATATACGAATACTAATAATTCATTTCTAACATAGAATCACATAGTTCCATAATACATAATGAATTTCTATTACAACAATGAATACATATATGTATACTTTTCCACATCACGACCTATTACCTTCCTATCTACCATTACATGAAGGGACATATCACTAGAGTACAAATCTCTTTCATATATGAATCATCTATGTATAATGTCTCTCATTCCATTACATAAAAATCGGTTTCATGCACAACCACACCATGAAGAACTCAAGAATCCATACATATACTATTTTGATTCTAAGTGTAAACTATTCTCATTTCAAATAGGAGATTCCCACATATATAAGGCACGATTCTCAATATGAGACACATATATTCTTAAGTTAGTAGATTCATTATGCACCATAATCTATATATATATATACTTCGCATATAGCATCAAATAAATTCCTTAAGAGTTTTATTACTTTCATTCAAGATTACTTCACACAAGCTTATACATGAACATTACAACAAACACTACTCTTTATTTTTTCCTATCAAAGACTAATATTGCAAGACAACCACATGAAACAATTAACCATGAGAGTACACATGGTCTACTAGCATAAATTATACACAATATGGAATTTCTATTACCCAACCATCACATAAATAACATTATTTATTAACATAATACATATGATTTTTACAACGTCCTTATTCCATCACACGATCATAGTCTTTACATTGTCACATCCTAATACATAGGAATGCATGAAACAAGTACACAATATCCTTGGTATTTACAACATCATTATTATACGATATGTTATCTCAAATACATTGAATTTAGCTTCATAAAACCATTTGCATAAAGAGGAACCATAAAATCCACATCCAAGCATGCTAATATCCAATGAAGAGTATCCCAATGGTAGAAGACATCAACCACCCAACCATGTGGAACCAAAAAGGAACCACCCCCCATGCTAGGAGATGACAAAGGTTCCAACCTACACTCAAGACCTTAGCTGACACCTAACCACCAAGGTTACAACAAGACTCAAACAAGATCAACATATAAATCACAACACAAGGCTAAGCAAATCAAAGAAACCTCCAGAGGCAAACCAATAAACAAGGGCATATGGCTAATGGAATCATGTAGGGATGAGTGTCATCACATGCTATCCTCATGAAGAAGGGGCCAAGCCTCACCTTGATAGACAGGTGGAACTATCTCAACCTTGGTGCCATTCAAGGGAGATTAGTTTACCACTCTAACAATCTTCCCAAGCTCACCCTGAGTGTGCACACTTCTAGGGCTATGAGGTGGGGCCACAAACCAATTTATTATCTTGTTTAGGTGAATTCCTAAGTACCCAAACCCACTAATCAATTATTAATATTATCACTTGCATTACCATAAAAATCTCCATGTGGTTCCGTAGGTCTAGACCCCCTCCTAGAGATCTAATGCACATGATCTTGGTCCTACACATGCAAGAGCCCACTCTCCCAACCATGGACCATAACCATAGGGTAGGTAAACATCACAAAACATCATATACACATAATGAAGGCTCACGTGAAACATGAAAATTCTCACAATATCATAAACAACATTTTGCACAAAAAGGAACACATAGGGCCTCAACAAGGCAAATAGGCATCACCAATGCACATCATTCAAAGAGCCAATCATGGAAATGAGCCAAAGAGAATCATGAATCCTTTTGAAAACCTCTACAGTGAGGCAAAACACATCTCACTTGAGCCATAAATGCAACCCTCAACAACAAGGAAATCTCCCTCTTGCTGGAGCAATACAACACATAGATTCACCTCAATGGTAAGGCATAAATCATCTTTTCGGAGCACAGAATATGCCATACAAGATCAAATACATCATGAGAGACTCAAACAGACTCAACACAGACCTCCCATGCCTCTGGAGAATGCAAAATGACCACCTAAACATGTACAAACCTCAAACTAAGCATTTCAGGACCTCCAGAGAAGTTTAGCTCTCATTGCACATTGTTTAGCGCCCTTGCTATGTAGGGTAGCGCCCTTGGTATGAACTATAGTGTTTTTGGTCCAAACAATGGCATTTTTGGTTGTTTTGATGGAGTTTTTGGGAAAATGACAAAAAATGCACTATAAACTAGTCAAATGGATATGGCACTTGCCTAGATCAGCAAAGGGGTCAAAAATGACACCCATGACCAACTCAGAGGGCTTGAAAGATGCAAAATTCACTAATTGCAAAGTTGCATACACAAGAAGTGAAAATGGTAAGCAAGTCTTTCTCCCATAGTGCTCAAACTAAGTCCTACTGCACATAGCATAAAAGGGAGATAACCAAGCAACATAACAACCACATATAAACATTAAACATTATTAAAAATGACTCAAACATTGTCACAGTCACCTCTCTAAGGTCTGCTCCTAGAGTCACAATACACAAGGAGTTGAAAAATGGCTCCCGACAAACAACAAGAGTCCAAAACTCATACAAATCATATTGGGACAAGGAGACTAAAATAGATCAAACATAGAGAGTCCTAAAAGTTCCAAATCATATCCAAAAACACATAATAACACTAAAGGAGGTAAAACAACACTTACAGGGATGTACATGAAAATATTTCCAACAAACAAACATTCCACAAATTGCAAATAATCAATCTGCATCCCTTCCCTTTTTAATTTCATTATCAAATTTCAATTACAAATCTTCCAATACAAATTAAATTTCTCAATCAATTCCCCAAATAAAACCAGAATCAAAATATTGCAGACACAGGGAAGACAATCTTTTTGGAATTTAAAAACTTCAAAAGAGAAATCCATCGATTTGCAAAATGCAATCCAAAATGGAGAAGAAATCTGAAGTAGAATAGCCCTTAACAATCCAAAATCCTCAAGCCAAATCTTCAATCAAATTCCAAAACCACTTCCAAAATCTGTCGGATGATTCTCCCGACAAAAGACAAGGAAGCCAATATAAATATAAAAATCAAACTCATTGACTATAGTTCAACCGACCAATAGAAAAATTCCAAAAACAATATAATATACCTATTATCCCAAAATTCAAGAATTGCATATAAGTAAATATATTCCTTACCTACCTTACCCAATAAGCCAATCAAGTAAAAGGGTAGGTGGGATATATATATATATATATTAAACCCATTAACCAAGGTGTAGGAATAGTATTTAATAAAAATATATTGTCAACACCGATTAACATGAAATAATGTTATTTATCCAACTAACAAATAATAAACCTCACACATTAAAGAACTCCCTCAATCAATAATAATCATAAAAGCCATAAAATAAAATAAAAAATTATAATTCCCATAAATTAATATTTAAATAGAAAGCCAATAAATAAAGGTTAATTAAAATAATAAATAATAAATATCAAATAAATAAACAATAAATCAAATAAATTAAATTAAATTGATTAAACAATAAATAATATATCAAATAAATAATGAATACCACTAAATCAATTAAATGAATAAATGAATAATCTATTCATATATATAATGACAAGTCAACATCAATAAATCATGCCATAAAGCTCACATAGCCTCAATCAACCCATCAAAAGGGTCAAGCAACATACAAGACACTAACTAATGACCAATATTATGATGAACTGACAAGGTATACATCTTAAGAGTGTGTGAGGGAAACTATGTCATCTCTGACAACTTTCCATTGGGATAGGACACGCTCAGACCTATGGGGCCAATTGGAGTCGGTGTTTGGTACCAGCAATCCTGCAACCACGAAACAAGATATGTATACAACATACATATATCATGATAAATAGGCAATTGATAGAGAATCACAATGCCATATCATGCTCACTATGAGTGATATGACAACGTCTCTACTCACGAAGACAATAAAAGACACTCGTAAACATTGTAGCATCAATTCAATCATCATCATCATGGAGTGGGGTTAGCATAATCATAAAGTCATCAAATGCTATAAGCAACATAATCTATCTCAAATACAAGCACATATAAGTTCATCAAGAAAATAATTCATCATCAATCATTCACATTAATCATCAAGGATCTACTAGAAGAAACTATCTAAAAGAGAAGACAAAAGATATCAAGATGTACACAAATGTAAAAGTGTTCACCACACTCTTTCATTAAGATTGAGTTAGGGAGAGGCACTACACCACAAAAAATTGTCAACACAAAAAATGGATCTCTCCACAGTGGAGTACAACAAAACACCATATAAAGAACAATTCTCATTCGCACCTAGGCCATGAAGGAGAAGCAAACCACAACAAAGAAGGGAGCCTTGATCTATAGGCCCAACCACCAGAAGATGCCCAACACCCTAGAGAAATAGTAAGCAAAGGTGACGAGGGGAGAGGTTAGAATAATGAACTAGTGAAGGGCAACCTACCATTTAAAGAAGACACGCCAAAGGGCCCCTAGATCGCACAAATCATGCAACCCACAATGACCCTTGCACCACAATGTGTAGTGCCACACCCACAATGAGATAGAAGAGGAACATGCTTGGAGTGCTACCAACAATCCACCCAAAGGACCGAAAGGATGCGTGCCACAAACACCATAGCACGATAGGCACGTGAGCCATAGAAGCCCAGAAGAAGCACAATCGAAACCCCAGGCACCAAAGAAATAGGGGAAAGGAAGCATTGATAGGGTAAAAGTACAAAGTTGTGTCACACTTTTACAAAGGAAATGGTCAATGCTAATTCAACTTTTTCAATTAGATCAATAGAAAGTGAAATATATATGTTGAATTTTGAAATGATGTAAACTAATAAAATTTATATTCTTTTGTCTATTTTATGTTTATAATTTTAACAAAAACTTAAAAGATTATTTGAATGTAGTTCTTTATAAAGTAAACACTATAATTTCGTTGTTGATAAAAATGCAAAATTGAAGTTACACAAGATGCCACACTTTATTTAGTAACCTTTACCTTTTTTTCTTCAATTTTTTGTGTGTATATTGATAACTTGAAACTTTAGTGCATGGATATATTTTTTACTATTTTCTATAAATATATAGTTTTCAATAAATTTGAAAAGTTGTGTGTGCTGAAATATAGCTCTATCCAATTGCCACCACCTTTTTTCTTAAATATTTATCCAAATCAGAAAATAATTATATCATCTTGATATAGATTCTTTTCTCTACTACATCATAGTTGTTTTGAAAAAAAAAATCAAAATTTTATTAATTTTCCTTAACAAGATAATCAACCTTATATTTTAGTGTTGATGACCTACTTTCAATAAAAATAAAAATAAAATATAAAAACTAATGAAAATATTAAAACACATATGTTCTAGAAAAATCACTTATAGATCTATAAAGGGTGTTTTTACATTTCAAAAAGAATATTATTTTATAAGAGTAGGAGTTGTTGAAACATCGAGTTTAAAAAAAAAAAAAAATCTTTCTTTTGGTAATTAGATTCAAAGTGGTATAAGATATACATTTAGTAGACACTTCCAATTGGATAAGTTGTGGCCCATATATAACTTAGCTATAATGAGTCTATATAGACCATATGTTTGACTAAAATTAGTTTTTAGTTAGAATAACTTAAATTCACTTTTGTTGATAAGTTGGCTTGAAACGTGACATAGTTTTGTGCTCTTACCTGGCTTCATTTCCCACACTCGTGGATCCCATAACATGACAAGCACCACCACAAACAAGTTGGGGCTAGCCCAGCCAGGGAGCATCATCCTCGTAGTCAGAGTCCCCATCTTGTTTTGCATCATCTCCATCTCCAGAAACCCTAACTCCACCTTCTCCACTCTACATCTCCACTAAATTTTGAAATTAATTAAAGTTAACATTACATAAATATAATGAAAATCATATAATTTAAATTAACAATAATATAAAATTATAATAATTAATAATTATAACAAATATATTTTTTGCAATACTATGAAGGGAAGTTCTTGGTGCTTATTTTCTTATGTAGTTTGTCACATCTTCTATTTTCATAAGACTAGTCAAGTTTGTATTTTTTCTTGTTGGTTTCCTTCTAAGACTTGCTACAATTAGCTTACATAACTTAAATAAAGTTTAAATTTTTCTAAATGGGGAAATAGAAAAGGCATGTTGGTTATCTCTTAGACACACTACATTCTTCAAAAGGAGAAGGGTGGTTTGAGAATTATCGATCCTTTCATGCAAGGGATTTTCTTTCAAGAAAATAGATTAGTAGAGATTTGGAAGGAGATTTACCTTAGAAAATATTGATTCAGTGTACTGTATTCAAACAACTACCAGTTGGTAAAACATGGAACACCTTGCAATGGAATGACAAGATTATGTTGTCGCATATTTTAATATCTATAATAGGTAAAAGCACAAAACTGTGTCATGTTTCAGACCAACTTATCAGCACAAGTGAATTCAAGTAGTTCTAACTAAAAATTAATTTTAGTCAAACATATGGTCTATATAGAATCATTATAGCTAAGTTATATATGGGCCACATATTTTCCATTGGAAGTGTCTATTAAATGCATATTTTATACCACTTTGGGTCTATCCTTTAGTTGTAGATCAAGCTTTGCAACTTCTTCAATTTGGTAGAATCATCTAGTCTAATAAAATAACAACTCTCTAGCCATGATTCCAAGATTCAAGATAAACACGTATTTAAGAAAGGCATCCAAACATTACTTGATATTTGGTATTCCTCACATTTCACTTGTAAATCCTATAGACATCTTAAATTGTGTTTCAACTTAAATTACAAAGAGAAGGTTGTTGTAATGGAAATTCCAAAAAATGTACCCCCTAACTTAGCTATTATGATCCCTTCCAATTGTCATTCTTATTTTCTAAAGGGATAGAGTTGGCCTAGCAAATATATCCTTAAACTTTATCCCTCAAATTTCTATGAATGACTTGTACCTAGCTTGTCCATTTTTCATTGACTTAATGCTCTCTAGAGATGTAATCTTAGAGAAATTAGCTGGAATAATCTTATCTTGTATATATTATAGTATAAATAAAATATCAATGCCAACTCACCACTTGGAAGCTCCCACATGAAAATTTTTTAGTTGGATCTTGCCTTAAATTCCTTTGTTTGTCCCCTACTTGTTCCATCTGTGGTAGAATCAAATCCTTCAAGAACTTCTTCTAGTTTTGTCCCTATGCTAAGTTATTATTGATGGCATATTTTGCCTACATACCTATCCTTTTTCACTTCCCTTGGTCTTGGAAAGACGTGCTTGATTTATCAACTTCCCAAGATAATTTTTAGCCCATGATTTGGCCCATTTTCCTACTTAGTTTTGTTAGTGAAGAAAATAGTGGCATCACAAGTGTGTATTTAAATCAATCATTAAATAGGAAATTTTAATCAAAAACTATAGTGTCATAAATTATAACCCCTTTAAATTTACACTCCTTTTTGGCCCTTGCCTTTGTGTATTTCTTCCTAGCTCTTTTACAAGCCATTTGATGTCTTTGAATTGTAAAACTGATGTCATATGATCATATAGTGATCTAGGTCTCTATCCTAAACCCGAGTACACCTCTACCACATTTATTTCACCCCTTTTTGGTTAGTCCCCTATGATGGGCCCATTTTTAAATATGTTAGTTTATCAGTTCTCGTCAGTTGATTCTTGATCCTAATATTTTAACATGACTATTGGATGTGAACCTTATTTATCAAATACCATCAGAACCCTATGCCTTCTCATGTCATGTTAATGCATCAATAGTTATGGGTTTAATTCAAAGAGCGTTGTATTATCATTCATCATTAGCAACATCGAGCTTAAGGTATAATATTGGATATCCAACATTTTATTTCAAATACTTCTTTTCATTTATTTCATCAATGGTTAATCCTAAACCCAAGGTTTGACTTAGGAAAACCAATATCATCCCAACACCATTTTCCCTCTCATGTGTGCATGTGAGAGGTTATGAACATGAGAAATATCAATCCAAAAAGTGTAGATTGAGAAGAATTGAACCTAATTTTGAAGAACTAAAAAACCATGGACACTAGCAATTGACGAACAATGTTTGATGATTTTTCAATTAATTTTTTGGAGATGTTAAATTATATTCTAGCACCAAAATGATTTTCAATAGCTAAATTTGACACCTTTAGGACTATGTCTCGTAGCCCCATATTCCAATAGTTTCAAGATCAAATTTTGGGCACATTTTCCTCTCTGCTTCCCATTTCTAGATTTTGGCAAGCAGTGTGTGCCTATCTATTTTGAAACTCTCTGTATATGTTGATTACTTTCAAATTTTCATTATTAACCCTAGTTCTCATCATTTCTAATATCAAGTTCAAAAATCCATTTCAACTAAACAAGGAAGAACATCTAGTTGGGCCAAATTAGTTCTATTAAAAATACTTGATGTAATAAGGTGGTGAATGTTCTTGATTCGTAGTTTCATTTAGTGGGTCCTTTTTACAACCACCCTAAATACTTTGGTGAAATTGATACAAATTATATTTTCATATTTCTAATATGATGTTTTCAGATCTAATTTTTCACTATGAAATTTACAAAATTTGATTCATTTTCTATTTCACATGTGATTACATTGCTTATTAGCTATATTTATCAAAGTAATATGTTGGATGGTGGTTTCTTCCACTTCATGTTACTTGCATTCATTTATAGCACTTTAATGTATTGCATCATGAGGGTTTCAAAGATCTTTCATAAATTTAGACAATTTCTTAGAGCTTTCATACATGCTTCATGTTGCTATATGATGATATTCTTAAAGATATTAATGGAATGTTTGGATTGTATTAAAGCTTTAATGGATGTGTCGAGCGTTGCCTTTAATAATCCTCCTAGAGATGATATTGGAATGAATCATACGTATACCTCTCTTAGAGTATCTTTCATTCATGAGGAAAAAAATAATGCTCCTATCAATGAAGTCTCCAATTGATAGAGATTTAACATCAAAGAGTAATGATGAATCCTCTTCTCCTTAGAGTAATTTGGTTCAAGAGGGAAAAGGTAAGCATATTAATCTTATTACTTCTATCACTTTAAATGCTACATATTCTCCAAGGACCTATCTTATCCATCAAGGAGAGAGGGGGAAAGGGAGGGGGAGTTTGGGAGAGAGGGGGAGAGGGAGAGGGAGAATGAGAGAGATAACGAGAGGAGGGATTTGAAGGGTTAAGATTCTAAGAAAATTTTGCCTTTGAAAAATCTTTTCTTAATAACTCTTTCAATGAAAGTTCATTGGGAAAAAAGTTTTTATCAAGTACACACAATCTTTTATGTCCACTGCTTGTGTGACAGAGATAGAGAGAGAGATGAGGGGGAAGGGAGGGGTTGAGAAAGAAAATGAGAGAGAAAAGGGGAAGGTATAGTAAGAGAAATAAGATGAAGGCTTGAATTGGTTTTTGTCTACTCTTTATTTGATGATTTTGAAGGAAATACCATTCTTACCACATTAATCTTGAAATAATTGGGTGTGCAGTTTTTCATATTTTCAATTGCTTTCCTAAAAATTTAAAATTTATTTGTGCATCCTTTCACAAAATTTTGGTGAGAGAGAGAGAGAGAGAGAGAGAGAGATTACTGGGTCTAAGAAGAGTTTCTTACCATTAGACTTGGTAGCTTACGTTATGACATAGATAGAACTTGTGATGAAGGTGGTGATTGATGTTGCTACAACAATTAAAGATTGTGATACAAAATTTAATTTCCTTCATTAATCACCCATTTTTCCTTTAAAACTTATCCTCATGTTTCAAATTTATCCTTTGGGTAACCACACACTAGAAATATGACTAAGCTAAAATGTGATAGTTTAGTTGCATACAAGTTCGTTTGTGATATTTTTCTTGAGAAGATAATTGCTTTGAAACCCAAGAATTCATTTTTTGTGTAATAATATTGGCTGGTTGGTATTTTAAATACTATTTTTCACTTGTACACAATTAAACAATCACTTGCATTCAATGGTTGTATATCAAGTGAATTGATAGTTTTTATTAAAGGGAAATTTTTAATAAGTATGATTAAAGTCTAGATGAAATGTAAGTGTTCAACCACTTTAATGTTTTGTGTCTCATCATTGTAAGAGTGTACATAACTACAAAGGGTTTAGTAGCTTCATAAGATAGAGATTCCAAAAGAGTTCTCACATTTTGATGTCTTCAATCTACAAACAATTTGAAAGATGGATACATACACAATATTTTCAACATTAATTATATACAAACCTTTCTTAAACATATCCTCTCCTACTTGAATCCTATACAAATAGTTGTCACTTAAAACATTCACCTCCCTTTTCTTTATTGCTTCTAATAGTTTCAAAGCTTCAATAGATTTGTGCATTGAGAACAACTACAATGGTATCATAGGATCCGAAGGGTTAGGATGCCAAGCACATTTGACCTAATCTATTGAAGCTTTTCTATATGACCCTTAAATTTGTTTATGTTCCTCTTGTAGAAACTACAACTTGATCTTCTCTTATGGGACATCAAACTACATGCAAAGGAGCATTGAGTTGTTTTAGCTTGGGAATGTCCACCACTCCATGTCCACTAACATTTTATTTCATGTATGGAGGTGACAATGAAACAATCCTTTCTACAGCCCATGGATTGTCTCCTATTCGCTTGTGCCACTTGTTGATAGAATAAAACACAAGTTGGGTATTGAAACTACTTACTATGGATCCCAAGTTACTAACTATAGGCAATTCATTAAACAAAATGAGCATCTATATCAAATCCATACAACCATTAATAGATAAAAAATTGCAGACTTAAGAGGGAATATTAACAGGGAGGAACTTGAGAGAGAGAGGGGGGAGGCATGGGGAGGTAGGGGGAGAGGGGGTACGGGTAGGGGTGAGAGAAAAAATTTTAAATGTAAAAGGAGGAAATTGCTGGAGAGAGCTTGCATGCCCTTTTTCCCAATGTTCAACAATAAAACAAAGGAGTTGCACATATAAATCTTCAAAGAGATTTAGAAGACAATGAGGGTACTTTGAATACTTGTGAAGTACAAGGACTATGGAACTCATAGTCCACTCCTAGGAAATCTTGAGAACTATAGTTGTCAAGGAATGAGTGTATTATGAATACTCTAGTAGACAACAACACACAAATTTTCTAGGCCTTCTTCACTTGCTTCTTCTAATATTTTTCTAAAGCCTCAAAGTATTATGAGATCTTGAATGCACATGGAATTAGCATTTTAAGGTTCACATGACATGACTTCTTCTATCCTCATCTTGGCTTGGATTCCTTCCCTAATTCATCTTAATTGCATAGATAAGAGGGGATATTAATAGTATGGTACTTAAAGCAGTATTATCTCACAAAGGGAGAATCCCCTATTGCACTCCTCACAAGAGAGAGAAAAGGTCCACCAAATTCTAAGGGTATGTAGTCAATTATCCCTTGAATCCGCTTTTTGTCTCATAGAATACTTTTCCTTGAGGATGCCAACAAATGGAGACTAAATGATTCACTTCCCTTATTCATCATCACATTCTGAAATGCTATTTCTTCAAACACAAAGACTTCATTCACTCAAGGATTTTAATTCCGTACATCTTCACGAATGAAGAGCCTTTTAATTTTGGATATAAAAAAATGACTTCTGGATGAATGCGAATAAGATGGTTCTTCACCCATTCCACCATTTTGGGCCATAAAGGGATAATTTTAAAATCATTGGGAAGCTCTACTCTACATTGGCTACCATATGTTGTTTTGAGATCTTCAACATTTGGTTGGTCAGTCCACTTTGGAACTATAAACCCATTTTTGAGCCCAATGGTTGTTATGCCTCCAATGGAGAGAGAGAGAGAGAGAGAGAGAGAGAGAGAGAGAGAGAGAGAGAGAGAGAGAGAGAGAGAGAGAGAGAGAGAGAGAGAGAGAGAGAGAGAGAGAGAGAGAGAGAGAGAGAGAGAGAGAGAGAGAGGGGGGAGGAAGGAGGGGGATGGAGAGAGAGGGGGCAGAGAGAAATTCCAAGATCTCTCAAACAAATTCATCTTTTTAAGTTTGGCAATGTCCCTAATGGTGTGGGTTGAGATTGAGATACTTATATTGTACACATAATATACATACATATACATAAAAATATAGATATATGTATACATACATATATATAAATATACATATATGTATATGTGTATATATATATATATGTATATATATACATATATGTATATATATATACATGTATATATGTATATATGTATGTATGTACATATATATATACATGTATATATGTATATATGTATGTATGTATGTATATATATGTTGGTGAACAGATTTGTTGCTTTAAGAAACTTTCTTGAAAAACTCTGTTTTGCCTTGTAATTAGAAACAAAGCGTTCACAACAGTTGAAGAATCACAAAAACAAAAGAATGGTAATTCTTCTCTGCGTTTGAGAGGGGCAGCTCCCTCGTATAATGGGGGTATTTGGATTTTTTAAAAAATTCAAAGAACGAACAATAAAGAAAGATTGAACGCCATACAAAGTATGAATCTAGTTTAAAATAAATTCCATATAATCAAGTTTGAGATACCACAACTTGAAACAATCTTCTTCACATTCAATGTTAAAGGGAAAGCATTAGGTAATCATCAATTAAACATAAGAACATTGATAATAACCAATGAGAATAAGTTGAACACACATCCAAATTGATCTCTATTGCTTAATTTCTCGAATAATACTATTCAAGTCTCTCATACAAAGCTTGTGAAAAAGTGGAATCCCCTTTCATTGAATAATAATGAGGTATATATAGGTGAAGTGGTAACCACCTGAGGTAACTACCCTAACTACCTTTACAACTACTTTATAACTTCCTCAACTACTTGAAATAACTTCCTCAATTTTGGGAGAAATAACTACTTAGAATAACTACCCAAAATGAGAACTTAGGATAACTACCTCATATGAAAAGAGCCAAGATTATCCTTTATTACAATACAGAAATAGAGATGAGAGAAAAAGGAAACTCGATCATGAGGGTTATTTACAAGAAAGACAAAAACATGATGCGAGTAACACAACAAAAATAAAGGCTATACAAAATGCAACTCTGCACTTATTCTAAGCTAACTCCTTGCGCTGCCGATGAGGTTGTCGCTTCTGTAGGCACATTATGTTGTTCAGGTCCTTTGTCTCTGAATATTCTGAAAAGTCTGATGGCTGAAGTGACGGATTTTCCTTTGGGAATTAGGATGTTAGCTATCCTCATTTTCCATGTCTTCAAGTTTCTATGAATGCCACTTAGTTCTGTCACCATGCTGAGTGTCTGAGGCATAGAAATTCTCAAGGAAGAGTAAATATCAATCAACCTTTCGATGGTATTTTCACTGAAGTTTGTCTTGTTAAAAAGTTGTTGATCTACCATGTTCTGGAAGCTATTCTGTAACACCTGTGAATCTTCCATCAATGTCACATCTGGGAGAAGAGTAGTGAGTTGTCCTTGGAGTTTGGTACACACTTGATCACATGAAAGCATGAGCTTTTCTAACTCTGATGAAACTTGATCTATGATCACTAGTTTCCAGTTAATGCTTTCTATCCATATCTCTAGATAATATTTTTCATTATTAGGCAAGATTTTCTCGGTTGCAAGGGTGTCCATTCCAATTTCTATCATTTGTTTAAAATCATTCACAATTTCTTTCCAGGATACCTCCTCTTTCTTGACATTCCTCAAGTCTTTCTCAATAGTATTTTTCTTTATTAAGGCTTCATCATGGATAGATTTTGCTTGGACTAGGAATTCACATGCGAGAGTTTTGACCTTTTCTACCCATCCTTCAGTTACCTTTCCATAGGCTTGGTACTTTTGAAGATTATCCATAACATTCTTTTCAATTACTCCTTTTGGTGTAAATATAATTGGCTGGCGATCTACACTTAGTGGCATAGTGGAGGTATCAACTACGGATCTCAAGTAAGAAGACAAAGTGTGCACTTGTTGTTTCAATTGATCCTTGGATTGCTTATCCTTTTCACTTCTCTCCACCATTCTGGCTGCCATCACATTAAAGTTTTGAATATCAGGCTCATGAGAAGAAGGTCCCATATCAATCTTTGTCACAACAAAGTCCGCAGAGGTGGCTTCATTTGTATCCTTCTCAGATATGGGTTGAGCAATCTCTAAGCACATATTCCTTGAATTTGGATCAGTCTTTATTCTTGAGGATACTTTGAGTTTCTTCGGTTTTTTAGCTCTTTCAAAAAGATCAGATATGCTACTAAATTCAGGTACCACTAGCTTTTCTACCCTCCTCTTCTTCAATAGACTTTGTTCTAACCATGGGAATGAAGAATTTTCTGTGGACTCTTGGATGTTTTCCTGCCTTGCTACCAGTGTTGTAGTCGCCTCTCTGATTTCTTCAAATTGATCGCTTGGATTGCTTGGAAATGATGAATCCATGACTAAAGTATTTTGTTGTGCTTCTTGTCGTAGGGATTCAAAAGGAACTGAGGGAGATATGGAATGCATTCCATCATCAAATCTTGTGTCATCTAGAATTTCCACTGGAACTTGATCCTTTACTTGACTTGCAATAGAATTTTCTTCTATGTCTTTTTCTTTGGATTTCTTCCTCTTTTGTCGGGGTTCATCACCACATGTGTTTTGAAGATTGTTCCTCCTTGGAGGGTCTTCATCTCCATCACTTCCTTGAGTATTCTGGTAAGAAGGAGTATCGCTAGCTAGAGTATGGGAAGAATGCAGCGACGTAGAGCTCTCAAGCTGACTTCCTTTCTTTCTTGGAGTTTCCTTTGTTGGTCTGGTAGCAGTCATTTGAGTAATCTTCTTCTTAATCCAGGCTTCAGAATTCTTGATTACAAAACTTGTTCTTTCTCTAACATCTCTCATTTGCAGACCTGCCCAATTCAAACTGGGAAGTGGCTGGGACTAGACTTGCTCAAAATAGATAGGATCAATCAAATCAGATCCATCATCTTCAATGCCTTCTATGGTCCAATCCATCTTGAAATCTTTCATTTGCTTCAAAGTTAACCTGGTCCAATCTCTTTTTCTAACCTCGAATTCATCTTCGCAATCCTCCCAAAAGTCTTCGAGATTAGGAAAATGAAAATAGCCAGGGCCTAACTTTAAGTTGCTCTTGACATAATCCTTACTATCAAAAGGAAACCTCATCTGATATGGATACAAGTTGACCTTGGATAAAGCTTTTTCTGTCTCATCTGCTCTTGAACTTGACTCACATCTATAGTGCCCGAGACAAATGGGAAAGGCTACCCCTCTATTCTTTCTATCTCTGCATTTTTTTTGAACTGAAACCAATTGCCAACAAAGCTCAACTAAAATGAGCTTATCATCAACATATCTGGGTAGCTTGTGTGGATAACCTTCAAATCCTCCTACTCGAAGATAGGTAAATCTCGGAAACTGGATGAAGAAACTTCCATATTTCTTTATCAATTTAGCAGCTTCCTTTGATATTCTGGTGGCGATGTCTCCTTGTAATAACCTTACTGCCCACATTGTGAAAGCATCATTCACCCGCCTAAAATACACAAAGCTTTCTTCAAGTTGCAATTGCTTGTAATAATGGTAAACTTGAGTTTCTTGATTCAAGACACCATTAGTACTCAACCCTGGCCATGACCTCAAATTAGCAATAGCATATATCAAGTAAGAGATCATATGGAAACGTTGACTTGTTTTGAAGTGGACTAACTGGTCATGTATGCAGTTGCTGATGAGATGGCCCCAGTCAATGAATTGTTTACCGGCAGAGATGACTGTTATGAAGAGATACATCCACATTTCAAACTCAGTGGAGTCAGGACTTCCTGTCACTCTATGGAGTAACAAAATCAAGTAACAAATCTCTTTGATGAAAAGAGAACGATGGAGTGTTTTTGGAAGCTGAGACTGTCCTCCCCGTGGTGCAACCATCCATTCTTTAGCCAGATTGTTAAGGCATTTGCTTCTATTGTTGCTGAAGTATTTATAAGCTTTTTGCTTATCGATGTGAGTGAACTTTTCCTTATATGGCAAATGAAGAATAATAGCTATTGAAATTCAGTCTAGTTTGGCCATTAAGGATCCATCTGCAGCTCTTATCTCTCTCGCATCGGGATTATATCTTTTTGAGCATTCTAGTACCAAATCTGCGCATTGAATTGATATGGGAAAACATGCTGCTTCAATCAAGCCACTTCCTGCCACTCTGCAAGACAATTTTGATCTGTCACCTTCCATGAAGAACCTTTTGATCTCCTGCAAATTTATGTGCCCAATCTTGGTATCATGAACCTCTGGAATCATGGTGGTGATCATCGGAGCGTACTCATACTCCTGAGCCTTGTACTTCATGATGGTATTTCCACAAACCCTTTGTATTGAAGTCCTCTATGTCAATGTTATTGGAACTTTGAGACTTTGAGGATTTGTGACTGACTTGATTAAGTGACTATGTCTCGCCCATAAGCAAGATCTACCCACTGTCTTTATCATGGATGATCCATTTGTTCCTCCTTGAATGGCTGCTCATGATTATCCTGACAATCAATGACAAAATGTTACCTTCTTCAAACTGAGGTTTGTGATTGACCTCTCTGTCACTTCTTTGAATGGAAAAATGACTTTTCTTTTGGTTCTTTGGGGCTGATTATGACAAAGACTCGGACCATTATCTCCTCACTATTTATTGAACTGCACATTAGACCTATTGGGGTTGTTGTGATAGCTGTGACCATGCCTGATAGATTCTCCGCTCATTGATGATTTCTATCAACCATCCATGTTGTCAATGTCTTCAGTATTGTGAGTCAATTGTCCAATAGCTTGGACTACACTACCACTGTGTCTTGGTTTTGTTTTCTTTTTGGTCTAAACCTCTTATCACTATCTTTGCAACTTTATCGATGTGTCTCTGGGTCACTGCACTTTGCTACTTGTAGATTGCTCACACAGACCCTTGTTCTTTCTCGTGGCGATGAAGTGTTATCTTCTAAAGATCCTGGGCATTCACACCGAGATCTTCCTACATTCCGGTGGGCACCATTGCAACTATATTCATTATGCAAAACGTGCAGGAAACTCTACAGCTCGGGAATTCTGCATGAACTATTATTGCAGTTGTTTTGGCTTTCAATGCTGGGATAAGACAAGTCACCCGCTCATTGCCTATCGCTGGTAGGTATCGCTTACTGAATTTCGAAAAAGAAGAACCTGCCTGCTTTAAATAACAGTAATAGACTTTTTTTTTTTAAATTCCCACCGTTCTGCTGTTCTTCTCAATCCTACCAGGGCTTCGTTCGGAGAAAAAGGAGCAGGAAACTCTACCAGCGACTAGCCATTGATGGCCCAAACCCCCGACCTAGCAACGCAACACAATCGCTTCAACTGCATCTGCGTGAAAGGAGCCATCGATACACATATGACATATCTGCAGAATACAAGGTGTTTGAAGACTTCTTATTCAATAGCTGCGAGTAGTCTTGAAGTTGCGAGTGGAGCACGATAGCATGCATATCCATCGGCATGCAAAACAAATGTGGAGTAGTTAAAAAAAAAAACCGGTTTTCACCTTTCTTTCCGGCCACGCGGTAGGTTCCTTCTGCCAAATGGACGTTAAAACAAGCTTGGTGGAGCAGTTCCCATTTGGAGAAGGATCGGCATGTTAGCCAACTTAGCCAAGCTGCCGATAGCAATCCACAACATAACTTAAAACAGTTAGTTGGCTATCGATATTGGCTTGTTTACCCTTTGGTCAACTTTGCCGATATCTTTCATGCATAAGTGAATTCGATGCAAAACGCTTGGTAACTTGATAAAGTTAGCCAACTCACCGATGAAGAAGATGTCAATGTTTAAACCTTGCATAAAGAAACATATCGGCCACTTGATGATTTTTACCAACTTGATGATAATTTCTCATTCGCAACTCGAAGTTGGTGTTCATTGGTCCTTTTAACCATTTTACCATGTTGCCGCTAACACTTGGTCAACTATCAGCGTAGACCATTGATGATCATGTTTACTTTAAACTCTTCAGAAATGCCAATAACAATCCTAGACAATACAATATTATCATTCATTTATTGGCGATTAGAGGGATCATTTAACTTGGAGTTTAGAGGTCAACATGTTATTTTGAATCATATCCTTTACTTTGAAAACGTTCATAGGATTACAAATACAAATACAAAGAGTTTCTCGATTTTCTCAAAAACATGATTTGCGACCCTTCACCATCATGATGTGAGGTACAATTATAACTTGGGCGAATTTTGGGAATTCACATATGGTCCTCTTTTTTTTTTACGAATATATCCAAATATTTGATGAACCATTCACACTAAAATGACCCGTTATTACATGGAAATGAAGAAGAATCATAGTTGTCAAATTTACAATTAGGATCAACAGCTGGCTCTGACTGGGGATGAGAACCGTAAGGGACGATGAAGGAACCCATAACCTTTGGTTAACAACGATCAGTGTATTATTCATTGGGCAATAGAGTCAAAGGATTGGTGCACTACTTTACATGGAACAAGGAAGGAGAACCAAGCCAAAAAGGAGAAAGAACAACACACACACATAAACATAAGGGAACAAAGCCAGAACTCCTAGCTAAGCTATATACAAGACGAAAGCAAAATGAGCTTATGGATTATATAATTTTAAGTGCTGCCCATTATAAGGAAGGGGCATATGTGTGCCATCTAAGTATGCCAGATAGAATGAATTTGTACCACAGACTTGCCTGATTTGAAAAGGTCCTCTCCAGAGTGAATCAAATTTACCATGTAATCCCTTTGGTTCTCTTCGTTTATCCCACAATAGGACCAAATCGCCAACTTGAAAAGATCTTTCCCTTGCTTCCCGATCAAATAGTTCTTTCACTCGCATTTGATGTTCTCTGATTCTATCCACTACTGTTTCTCTCTATTCTTCCATCTTGGTTAAGTACAATATCCGTTTTTCCAATGCATCTTTAAATTCATGATTTTCGACTACTTCTTGCAACTTAAGAGAAGCTAAATCCAATGGAATAGGTAATCTAGCTTCTGCACCAAAAACTAATTCGAATGGAGACATCTTGATAGCCCGCTTCTTCATAGTACGATCAGCCCACAGTGCTTCATATAGATACTTATGCCACATTCTTTGATTTTTATCGACTAACTTGCGGAGAATAGTGATGATATTCTTATTGCTCGCTTCAGCTTGACCATTTCCCTGAGGATAATAGTCAGATGCATGTGAAAGTATAACTCCATACTTATAACAGAAAGCCGATATTTCAGAAGAAGAGAAGTTGGTAGCATTATCGGTGACGATTTTCTGCGGAACTCCATATCTTACAAGAATGTTTTGTTTGATGAAGTCACAAACTACTTCTGATGTTGTTTGTCTAACTGGAGCTGCTTCAACCCACTTGGTGAAATAGTCAGTGGCTACCAAGATGTGAGTATGACCCGCACTAGAATGAGGATGGATTGGACAGATAAAATCTAGTCCCCACTGCTGAAATGGTTCTTCAATAATCACAGGTTTCAAAGGTAGGGCAGCAAGTTGTACTCTTCCCTTGAATTGTTGACATGCGTCGCATCTCTTTACCCACTCATCCGCATCTTTGAACATTCCAGGCCAATAATAGCAATTTCTCAATATTTTGAAAGCCATTACTGAGGAAGAAAAATGCCCTCCACAGGCTTCATTATGAAAGAACTGAAGGAGCTTCTTTCTTTGCTCTTTGTCTACACACCTGAGAAATGTGCCATCTACTCCTTTTTTATAAAGAACATCACCCCAAATAATATATTTAGCAGCCTTCAACTTGATAGTTCGTTTCTCCCTAGGGGTTAGATGAGCAGGACATTCTCCGTATGTGAGGAAATGTGCTATGTTGGAAAACCACTCATCTGTGGTGCTAACAAATAGAACCAAAGGTAGTTCAGACTCTTGAGCAACATTCCCATTAGAATTATTCTCAGCTATTAGCTTACACAACCCACGTCCGCGAACAAGCTTGGTTGGTTTGATATCAATATCATACTCTTGAACCTTTGCAATCCAAGAGGCCCGCTTGCTCATACCAATTTCTTGTTGTGTGAGTAGGGTCTTCACTGCAATATCTGGGACATACACTATAGAATGAGAATTTAGAACATAAAAGCGAAATTGCTTCATAGCCTTGACGACTGCATAAGCTTGCTTTTCAACTGGAGAATACTTCAATTCATGCTTTTTCAGTGGGATACTCATAAAAGAAATCGGTGCCTCAATGTTTTCATTATGATGTTGGGTCAATATTGCGGATAATGTAATGTCAGAAGCATAACAATATACATTGAAATCTTTGGAGAAATCTGGATAAACCAATGTAGGTGCATCCACAATGGCTGACTTGATCTGATTGAAAGCCCTTTTTCCTTCCTCTAACCATTTGAATGTGACATTATCTCTCATCATGTCAACAATGGATTTTGTAATTTCTGAGAAATCAGGAATGAACTTTCTTATAAAATTGATCTGGCCAAAGAAAGAGCGAACACCAGGCTTACTGGAAGGTAACGGTAACTGCTGAATGGCTTTTACTCGCTCTGGATCAATATGAATACCTTCTTTTGAAACAATGTGACCTAATAATTTCCCTTCCGTCACTCCAAAAATGGATTTCTTTGGGTTCAATGAAATACCTTGTTGCCTACAACGTTGTAGCACACACTCCAAATGATAAGCATGTTCTTCACGTTTCTTGGAGAAAACAGTTAAGTCATCTAGGTATACAACAATAATTTTATTTCTCAAGTCACCAAAAGAAAGATCCATTGCATGTTGAAAGGTGGCACCAGCATTAATCAAACCGAAAGGCATATGGTTATAGGCAAATGTTCCCCACGGAGTAGTGAAAGCTGTCTTATGCTAATCATCTTGTTTTACACCGATTTGATTATATCCAGAAAAACCATCAAGCATCGACATCATCTCCGAACCAGAGACAGTTTGAAGGAGATGGTCCATTACTGGTAAGGGATAGTTGTCTTTAAGAGATGCTTGATTGAGATTGCGAAAATCAACACAAATTCTTATCTCACCATTCTTCTTTCTAACAGGCACTATGTTTGCAACCCATGTAGAATGATGGATTGGATAAATGATTTTAGCCTTTAACATTTTATCTACCTCCGCAAAGATTGCATCTGCTATCTTTGGATTGAATTGCCTTTGTTTTTGCTTGAATGGGGAAGAATTAGGCTTAAGAGGAATATGATGCTTAAATTCGCCATTCATAAACACTTTAAGATCATCATAGCACCATGCGAATACATCAATATAGCTATTCAATAAATCAATGATGACTTTTCTTTCCTTGTGGGACAAGCATTTTCCAATTAAAACAATCTTGGGATCATTTTCAAAACCAATATTTACTTTTTCTGTATCCGGAGAACTTGAGGGCTTCTTTTCATCATTCTTTACAAAGTGATCATTCTTATCAAAGAGACTCTCAAGAGTGACTAATCCCTTAGGAATAGTATTTCCTTTTAGTTGCAAAATCTCTGATTCTTTATCTTCTTCCTTTATATTTTGTTGGCTTGTCAAAGAATGATTACCATCAAAGGACGAATTTGAGAAGGTTCCAGTGCCCTCTAAGAATGAGATGATATGCTTATCATCATCAAAAACTTGCCAATTTTGATTATTATCTGGCACACTAGGTCGGTAGATCATTTCTACTATATACACATCTTTTTCAAACTCAGGATGGGGCAGTAATAAAGAGGCTGAAACAGCAAGAGAATCTGCCTTTGTATTTTGTTCTCTTGGGAAGGCTTGTATGGAAAAAGCATCAAAACTTTCGATCTCATCCCATACTTTGTTTCGATAAGACTTGAGCCTTTTATTTTTAGTCTGATATCGACTTCTCACCTGGTTGACAACTAATTCAGCATCTCCCATAACTTGTAACTTCTTGATTCCTTTTTCTTTGGCAAATTCCAAACCTAGAAGAAGAGCTTCATACTCTACCATGTTATTGGTAGTATCAAATGCGAGCTTGTAGGCTTTAGGAAACTTTTCCCCTTGAGGAGATATCAACACCACACTAGCACCTGAACCAGAAGATGAAGAACTTCCATCAAATTGCATTATCCAAAGTTCTGCAGATATGTCAGGAGCCAGAATTTCAGGAACACTCTCCTTCTTCGATGACATCATATATGTACCTGGGCTTGTCTCAACATATAATATTTCAGCTCTTGGATCATCAAATTTGAGAACTGTGTATTTGGCTTTGCGTTCTGGGTCTAATCTAACTTTCTTGTTGCCAAGAGGTATCAAGGCATGTGACCAATCTAATTGAATCTCTCCACCCAAATCTTTACAGAAACTACGACTTAAGAGCATACCATAACTGGCTGGAATATCGGCAACCAAGATGTTAAGTTTCAACTTCTTTTGAGGATGAGCAGCTAAAACAACTTGAGCATCCTTAATTTGTTCGACCAAGGGTACTTGCTTCGATTCCATTGAGAACACTTTACCAGTAGGTTTATTTAAAGATAGGCCTAGTGCATGAGCAACTTTGGAAGGCATTACGTTATCAGAAGCACCGGAATCTATAATACAGTTACTCAACTTACAACCTGCAATGTATAAGGAAATATAGAAAGGATCTGGCTTATTAGAAAAGGAAGTAGCAACAAGAGATGATTCCTTTGAAACAAACCCCTCTTGCTCATCATCATCAAAATTCTCACTTGATTCTTGATGTACGTCTGAGTGAGGTTGCTTGAAATCCTTTTTGATACAATGCACCAATTTATCCAATTGCTGCAGATTCTTCTTAAGATACTCAAATTGAGAAATTTGCACCTTAGTCTTTTTACAATATTCAATGAAATCGAAAGAATCTTCAAAAGAGGAATCACCATGTTCAACTTCTTTTTCAGCTTTTCTTGATGATCCTTCTTCTTTACTTGGTTTCCTGGAAAGAATTTGCTTAGGAACCTCATCCACCTCTTTGTCTTTTGTAGCTAACTTAGCTTTCTCCCCGAGCTTCTGGCGCCAATTCTTTGTAAATACATTACACGAATGATTATTTATGTCACTATCTTTCTCGTTTTCCTCGCCAGACTCATATTCTAAAAAGTTGACTGTAGGTGGACCAAACTGTTGATTAGTTTCATCTTCAACATATTCTTCAATCTTTTCACTGGTCTGGTTCATCTGCATAAACCTAGTCATCTCGGGACATGAGGCTCCATCATGGTCTGTTGTGAGATGGAAATCACACATTGCAGCAGTTTGACAATTACTCGTAGATGGATGCTCAATTGCCAACCTTGGTGTTGGAGCTGGTAGCTTTGGTTGCTGGTTTTGTTGATATGGAATATAATTCCTTCTAGGAATATCTTGATACATAGGTGGTGGATTCTGTGGTAATTGCTTCTTCAACTGAAGTAAGTCATTTGCTAGCTTTTGAATCATTGGATCGGTAGGTGCAGGATTGGCTTGTTGAATTTTTCCTTTCTGTAATTCTTTATTCCACTTTCTAGCACTCAGTAGGTCATCTTCAACTTCAATGGCTAACCTTTGTGCTGCAGCGAGATCAGCTACTCGTCCTCTTCTTATTTGGAAACTAATGTCAGGGGGTTGTGCATTAATGAAGAAACATTTTTGATTTTCCTCCGTAGGCCTCTTGTCAGCTGCTAATTTATTGACTATTTTGTTGAAACGAGCCACAAATTCTCTCATAGGTTCGTGTACTTCTTTCTTCATTTGAGTTAATTGAGCAAGAAGTAAATGACCATCATCTACAGTTTTAAATCTTTCTTCAAATTTTTGTAACAGAGTCGCCCAATTAGTAATGGAACCAGATGGTAGATGATTAAACCATTCAGCTACGGCATCAATTAGAGTTTCAACAAAAAGTCGTACTGAAACATCCTCATACTGAACTCCGAGGATTGCGCATGCAGTAAAGAAAGCACTAATATGATCTTCTGCAGTGACTTTTCCATCTCCTGAAAATTTTGGGAGATGCTTCCTTGAACCTGTTGGCAAATCATGCAATTGATTTCCTAAAGCTAGAGGGCCTATGGCAGCACCCCATGGAACTGGTTGTGGTTGAGCCATGATTGGTTGTGTAAAGTTAATAACAAGAGGAGGAAGTAAAGTTAAGGCTTGGAAAAGTGAGGAATGAGCACTTGCTTTCTTTGGCGAAGATGGTCTACTGGTAGACTTAACTTTCTTTTTATAAGTGGTAGAAGGTGTGGAAAAATCAACCTTGTATAGTTCAGCAAAATCAGGGTCAATGATACCCTTGTTTCTATCACCTCTAGTATACCTTTTGCTTGCCAGCGTGCTTGCTAATCACCTTGCTTGTACTGGTCTTGCATACAACAAATATTTTGTCTTATCACTTGATGCACTTGTTAGTATTCTGGATCAACTTGTCATATTCTAGGCTGTCTTTGATTTGGTTGCTCAATCAAGATCACGTGAGGAAATCTTTCCACTATTCTTTCACGGACCACCACTAGATTCTGAGCTTGTCTTTCTTCTTCTGCCAATATAGCACTTACTCTTTGATATTCAGCCGTACTTCTTCTATTCCTCCAAGCTAAAGTATCCAATTGCGAAAGTATATCTTCTTGCTCTGCATGAATCCGATCAAGATTCGGTTGTAGCACAGGGAAGAGGTTCTCATGTGGAAGAACCATCTTGTTTCATGCTTGGCCTATCAAGGCGACTGTCTTCTTATTTCGATTTCGTTTTCCCCAGCAGAGTCGCCAAAAATCTGTTGGTGAATAGATTTGTTGCTTTAAGAAACTTTCTTGAAAAACTCTGTTTTGCCCTGTAATTAGCAACAAAGCATTCACAACAGTTGAAGAATCACAAAAACAAAAGAATGGTAATTCTTCTCTGCGTTTGAGAGGGGCAGCTCCCTCGTATAATGGGGGTATTTGGATTTTTTAAAAAATTCAAAGAACGAACAATAAAGAAAGATTGAACGCCATACAAAGTATGAATCTAGTTTAAAATAAATTCCATATAATCAAGTTTGAGATACCACAACTTGAAATAATCTTCTTCACATTCAATGTTAAAGGGAAAGCATTAGGTAATCATCAATTAAACATAAGAACATTGATAATAACCAATGAGAATAAGTTGAACACACATCCAAATTGATCTCTATTGCTTAATTTCTCGAATAATACTATTCAAGTCTCTCATACAAAGCTTGTGAAAAAGTGGAATCCCCTTTCATTGAATAATAATGAGGTATATATAGGTGAAGTGGTAACCACCTGAGGTAACTACCCTAACTACCTTTACAACTACTTTATAACTTCCTCAACTACTTGAAATAACTTCCTCAATTTTGGGAGAAATAACTACTTAGAATAACTACCCAAAATGAGAACTTAGGATAACTACCTCATATGAAAAGAGCCAAGATTATCCTTTATTACAATACAGAAATAGAGATGAGAGAAAAAGGAAACTCGATCATGAGGGTTATTTACAAGAAAGACAAAAACATGATGCGAGTAACACAACAAAAATAAAGGCTATACAAAATGCAACTCTGCACTTATTCTAAGCTAACTCCTTGCGCTGCCGATGAGGTTGTCGCTTCTGTAGGCACATTATGTTGTTCAGGTCCTTTGTCTCTAAATATTCTGAAAAGTCTGATGGCTGAAGTGACGGATTTTCCTTTGGGAATTAGGATGTTAGCTATCCTCATTTTCAATGTCTTCAAGTTTCTATGAATGCCACTTAGTTCTGTCACCATGCTGAGTGTCTGAGGCATAGAAATTCTCAAGGAAGAGTAAATATCAATCAACCTTTCGATGGTATTTTCACTGAAGTTTGTCTTGTTAAAAAGCTGTTGATCTACCATGTTCTGGAAGCTATTCTGTAACACCTGTGAATCTTCCATCAATGTCACATCTGGGAGAAGAGTAGTGAGTTGTCCTTGGAGTTTGGTACACACTTGATCACATGAAAGCATGAGCTTTTCTAACTCTGATGAAACTTGATCTATGATCACTAGTTTCCAATTAATGCTTTCTATCCATATCTCTAGATAATCTTTTTCATTATTAGGCAAGATTTTCTCGGTTGCAAGGGTGTCCATTCCAATTTCTATCATTTGTTTAAAATCATTCACAATTTCTTTCCAGGCTGCCTCCTCTTTCTTGACATTCCTCAAGTCTTTCTCAATAGTATTTTTCTTTATTAAGGCTTCATCATGGATAGATTTTGCTTGGACTAGGAATTCACATGCGAGAGTTTTGACCTTTTCTACCCATCCTTCAGTTACCTTTCCATAGGCTTGGTACTTTTGAAGATTATCCATAACATTCTTTTCAATTACTCCTTTTGGTGTAAATATAATTGGTTGGCGATCTACACTTAGTGGCATAGTGGAGGTATCAACTACGGATCTCAAGTAAGAAGACAAAGTGTGCACTTGTTGTTTCAATTGATCCTTGGATTGCTTATCCTTTTCACTTCTCTCCACCATTCTGGCTGCCATCACATTAAAGTTCTGAATATCAGACTCATGAGAAGAAGGTCCCATATCAATCTTTGTCACAACAAAGTCCGCAGAGGTGGCTTCATTTGTATCCTTCTCAGATATGGGTTGAGCAATCTCTAAGCACATATTCCTTGAATTTGGATCAGTCTTTATTCTTGAGGATACTTTGAGTTTCTTCGGTTTTTTAGCTCTTTCAAAAAGATCAGATATGCTACTAAATTCAGGTACCACTAGCTTTTCTACCCTCCTCTTCTTCAATAGACTTTGTTCTAACCATGGGAATGAAGAATTTTCTGTGGACTCTTGGATGTTTTCCTGCCTTGCTACCAGTGTTGTAGTCGCCTCTCTGATTTCTTCAAATTGATCGCTTGGATTGCTTGGAAATGATGAATCCATGACTAAAGTATTTTGTTGTGCTTCTTGTCGTAGGGATTCAAAAGGAACTGAGGGAGATATGGAATGCATTCCATCATCAAATCTTGTGTCATCTAGAATTTCCACTGGAACTTGATCCTTTACTTGACTTGCAATAGAATTTTCTTCTATGTCTTTTTCTTTGGATTTCTTCCTCTTTTGTCGGGGTTCATCACCACATGTGTTTTGAAGATTGTTCCTCCTTGGAGGGTCTTCATCTCCATCACTTCCTTGAGTATTCTGGTAAGAAGGAGTATCGCTAGCTAGAGTATGGGAAGAATGCAGCGACGTAGAGCTCTCAAGCTGACTTCCTTTCTTTCTTGGAGTTTCCTTTGTTGGTCTGGTAGCAGTCATTTGAGTAATCTTCTTCTTAATCCAGGCTTCAGAATTCTTGATTACAAAACTTGTTCTTTCTCTAACATCTCTCATTTGCGGACCTGCCCAATTCAAACTGGGAAGTGGCTGGGACTGGACTTGCTCAAAATAGATAGGATCAATCAAATCAGATCCATCATCTTCAATGCCTTCTATGGTCCAATCCATCTTGAAATCTTTCATTTGCTTCAAAGTTAACCTGGTCCAATCTCTTTTTCTAACCTCGAATTCATCTTCGCAATCCTCCCAAAAGTCTTCGAGATTAGGAAAATGAAAATAGCCAGGGCCTAACTTTAAGCTGCTCTTGACATAATCCTTACTATCAAAAGGAAACCTCATCTGATATGGATACAAGTTGACCTTGGATAAAGCTTTTTCTGTCTCATCTGCTCTTGAACTTGACTCACATCTATAGTGCCCGAGACAAATGGGAAAGGCTACCCCTCTATTCTTTCTATCTCTGCATTTCTTTTGAACTGAAACCAATTGCCAACAAAGCTCAACTAAAATGAGCTTATCATCAACATATCTAGGTAGCTTGTGTGGATAACCTTCAAATCCTCCTACTCGAAGATAGGTAAATCTCGGAAACTGGATGAAGAAACTTCCATATTTCTTTATCAATTTAGCAGCTTCCTTTGATATTCTGGTGGCGATGTCTCCTTGTAATAACCTTACTGCCCACATTGTGAAAGCATCATTCACCCGCCTGAAATACACAAAGCTTTCTTCAAGTTGCAATTGCTTGTAATAATGGTAAACTTGAGTTTCTTGATTCAAGACACCATTAGTACTCAACCCTGGCCATGACCTCAAATTAGCAATAGCATATATCAAGATATCATATGGAAACGTTGACTTGTTTTGAAGTGGACTAACTGGTCATGTATGCAGTTGCTGATGAGATGGCCCTAGTCAATGAATTGTTTACCGGCAGAGATGACTGTTGTGAAGAGATACATCCACATTTCAAACTCAGTGGAGTCAGGACTTCCTGTCACTCTATGGAGTAACAAAATCAAGTAACAAATCTCTTTGATGAAAAGAGAACGATGGAGTGTTTTTGGAAGCTGAGACTGTCCTCCCCGTGGTGCAACCATCCATTCTTTAGCCAGATTGTTAAGGCATTTGCTTCTATTGTCGCTGAAGTATTTATAAGCTTTTTGCTTATCGATGTGAGTGAACTTTTCCTTATATGGCAAACGAAGAATAATAGCTATTGAAATTCCGTCTAGTTTGGCCATTAAGGATCCATCTGCAGCTTTTATCTCTCTCGCATCGGGATTATATCTTTTTGAGCATTCTAGTACCAAATCTGCACATTGAATTGATATGGGAAAACATGCTGCTTCAATCAAGCCACTTCCCACCACTCTGCAAGACAATTTTGATCTGTCACCTTCCATGAAGAACCTTTTGATCTCCTGCAAATTTATGTGCCCAATCTTGGTATCATGAACCTCTGGAATCATGGTGGTGATCATCGGAGCATACTCGTACTCCTGAACCTTGTACTTCATGATGGTATTTCCACAAACCCTTTGTATTGAAGTCCTCTATGTCAATGTTACTGGAACTTTGAGACTTTGAAGATTTGTGACTGACTTGATTAAGTGACTATGTCTCGCCCATAAGCAAGATCTACCCACTGTCTTTATCATGGATGATCCATTTGTTCCTCCTTGAATGGCTGCTCATGATTATCCTGACAATCAATGACAAAATGTTACCTTCTTCAAACTGAGGTTTGTGATTGACCTCTCTGTCACTTCTTTGAATGGAAAAATGACTTTTCTTTTGGTTCTTTGGGGCTGATTATGACAAAGACTCGGACCATTATCTCCTCACTGTTTATTGAACTGCACATTAGACCTATTGGGGTTGTTGTGATAGCTATGACCATGCTTGATAGATTCTCCGCTCATTGATGATTTCTATCAACCATCCATGTTGTCAATGTCTTCAGTATTGTGAGTCAATTGTCCAATAGCTTGGACTGCACTACCACTGTGTCTTGGTTTTGTTTACTTTTTGGTCTAAACCTCTTATCACTGTCTTTGCAACTTTATCGAAGTGTCTCTGGGTCACTGCACTTTGCTACCTGTAGATTGCTCACACAAACCCTTGTTCTTTCTCATGGCGATGAAGTGTTATCTTCTAAAGATCCTGGGCATTCACACCGAGATCTTCCTACATTCTGGTGGGCACCATTGCAACTATATTCATTATGCAAAACGTGCAGGAAACTCTACAGCTCGGGAATTCTGCATGAACTATTATTGCAGTTGTTTTGGCTTTCAATGCTGGGATAAGACAAGTCACCCGCTCATTGCCTATTGCTGGTAGGTATCGCTTACTGAATTTCGAAAAAGAAGAACCTGCCTGCTTTAAATAACAGTCATAGACTCTTTTTTTTTAAATTCCCACCGTTCTGCTGTTCTTCTCAATCCTACCAGGGCTTCGTTCGGAGAAAAAGGAGCAGGAAACTCTACCAGCGACTAGCCATTGATGGCCCAAACCCCCGACCTAGCAACGCAACACAATCGCTTCAACTGCATCTGCGTGAAAGGAGCCATCGATACACATATGACATATCTGCAGAATACAAGGCGTTTGAAGACTTCTTATTCAATAGCTGCGAGTAGTCTTGAAGTTGCGAGTGGAGCACGATAGCATGCATATCCATCGGCATGCAAAACAAATGTGGAGTAGTTAAAAAAAAAAACCGGTTTTCACCTTTCTTTCCGGCCACGCGGTAGGTTCCTTCTGCCAAATGGACGTTAAAACAAGCTTGGTGGAGCGGTTCCCATTTGGAGAAGGATCGGCATGTTAGCCAACTTAGCCAAGCTGCCGATAGCAATCCACAACATAACTTAAAATAGTTAGTTGGCTATCGATATTGGCTTGTTTACCCTTTGGTCAACTTTGCCGATATCTTTCATGCATAAGTGAATTCGATGCAAAACGCTTGGTAACTTGATAAAGTTAGCCAACTCACCGATGAAGAAGATGTCAATGTTTAAACCTTGCATAAAGAAACATATCGGCCACTTGATGATTTTTACCAACTTGATGATAATTTCTCATTCGCAACTCGAAGTTGGTGTTCATTGGTCCTTTTAACCATTTTACCATGTTGCCGCTAACACTTGGTCAACTATCAGCGTAGACCATTGATGATCATGTTTACTTTAAACTCTTCAGAAATGCCAATAACAATCCTAGACAATACAATATTATCATTCATTTATTGGCGATTAGAGGGATCATTTAACTTGGAGTTTAGAGGTCAACATGTTATTTTGAATCATATCCTTTACTTTGAAAACGTTCATAGGATTACAAATACAAATACAAAGAGTTTCTCGATTTTCTCAAAAACATGATTTGCGACCCTTCACCATCATGATGTGAGGTACAATTATAACTTGGGCGAATTTTGGGAATTCACATATGGTCCTCTTTTTTTTTTACGAATATATCCAAATATTTGATGAACCATTCACACTAAAATGACCCGTTATTACATGGAAACGAAGAAGAATCATAGTTGTCAAATTTACAATTAGGATCAACAATATATACATGTATATATATACATGTATGTATATATATGTATATATATATATGTATGTATATATATGTATGTATGTATGTATGTATGTATGTATGTACATACATACATATATACATGTATGCATATATATGTGCATATATGCATACATGTATATATGTATGTATGTACATACATACATATATACATATATGCATATATATGTGCATATATGCATACATGTATATATGTATGTATGTATGTATATACATACATACATACATACACATACATGTATATATGTATGTATGTATGTATGCATACATACATACATAAATACATACATACATACACACACACATATATATATATATGAATACATTTATGTATATATACATATATACGTATATATATATATATAAAAGCAACGAAAAAATGTGAATTCACAAATTAGAGACAATGATGCTATTGCAACAGCCAGGATCAAACAATGTTTAGATATAATAATCAAAGTTAGTGATATTGTGGAATAGGACAATAATGCATTATGCCACATAGCAATAGTATGCCACCGATTGGGAAAGGTCCAAAGTCGAATGGAAATGAGAAGATGGGAAAAAGACAACTAACATAATGGATCTACGGAGATATACTTTTCTCCAAAGCATTTTATACTGGTTAATTTCAATAATCAGGATGACAGAGATAATCTTATTCAAAAGGGCCCTTGAAGGATTGACGAACATTACATCTATGTGCAGAAATGGGAGGCAAATTTCAACCCTTGTCAAATATTACCGGAAGAAGAACTGAAATGGTTAAGACTCTATAATCTTCCATTTGAATAATGTTCATAAGATGTGCTAAGGCGAATCAAAGATTCTATAGAACAAATAATAAATATAGATATGGGTGATGGGGATTCGGCCATTTATGCTAGAATTCGAATCATAGCAATAAAATCAATTCCCGACAATATAAATCTAGCGGTGCAAGGAAGGATATGGTGACAAGAACTAGAAATATAATAAACAATGTTTTTTTCTTGTAGTGTAGAAGCAGAAGGCACTTTGAGGAGGATAGTCCAAAATCGGTATCCGAAAGATGGATGCCAAAAAAACAAAGATAGTGTGATACTCTTGCTTTGGTGGCGAATACAAATTAATATGTGAAGGAAACTCTGGAAAATCCAAATAAGAAGGATGATACGAAAAACGATGAAGAGGGTAATACGGTGGATGAACATGACAAAAACAAACAAAGAGGACAAATGATGCAGGCGGAATAAACTGAGGAGGCAATACACGGTGCGAGCAAAGTAGGGTATGATCAGGAACAATATGAGGATGAATTGGACATAATTGACACAAGCACAATTTTGCAATCAACAACGAAGATACTGAATACAATACCCATGAATAAGAGAATCGGAAGGAAACCACACAAGCAAAAGAAAAACTTCAATTCAAACCTACCTAACTCGTTCCAAAGGAATAGACGTCTCCCTTGAAAAACCTTACAAGAGAATAGACGTCTTTCTTGAAAGATCTTACATGAAATGTTATGGGCTTAAATGTCCGTAATAGGCGGTGCATGATCAAGCACCCATTAAAAAAGCAATTGATCGACATAGTGCTCTTACAAGAAACAAAGATATTTGCAGAGGAGGCGGACTGTCAAACATTACAAAGGAAGGTCCGGTATGTTCAATGATGCGAGAGATGCATTGGGGTTATTAGGTATAATTTGCAAAGCTGGCAAGGTATGTGCATTCTAGCCAGATACAAAGAACAATTGGATGAAGGTAATTATATCAAGCCTAAACTTTAAAATGGTTTTTTGCAATTTTCAATACATATGGGCATGTAGAAATGAAGGATAAGAAACACTTATGGGATACCTTAACGGCTAAAATCACATGTATGGGGGGAATATTATTGTGGCTGGTGACTTTAATGAGATTCTTAGCCCAACATAACTCAAACCTAAGAAGATTTTAAACATTTTGTATAAACAAATGGTTTGAACGATATTGTTCCAACGAGTGGTAAATTCGCATGGAACAATAGAAGGTAAGGATTCACAAACATAGCTGAGTAATTGGACCGATTTTTGGTATTAGATGATTGAATGTCTAGATATTTCCTCCCATCAACTGGAATCCTAAACAATCCAATATCCAATCATAATCCGGTAGAAAGAACAATTAACAAGGAACCCTTGTTACCAAAATGTCAATTTAGGTTTGAGAAAATGTGGTTCAAAAGTAGCGATATAATAAAGATCATAGAAGGGTGGTAGATGAAGTCGAATATCCTCCAGGGCACAAAGATGTACACCTTTAATAAAAGGATACAGTATATAAAAAATAAAGTCAAGATATGAAACAAAGAATCTTTTAAAAATATTTTTATAGAAAAGGAAAGATTGGAAAAATTGATGGATGATTTGAGTTAGACACTAATGAATCATGGGATGACATTCAAGGAGTATGAGGAGGACAAGGCTCTAGTGGCTAAGTATGGAGAGATCCTTGCTAGAGAAGAATGTTATTGGTAAACCAAGTCGAGTGAGACATGGCTAATGGAAGGAGATCTGAACACCAAGTTTTTTCGCAACATAACCAAGGTGAAGAGGAGCTAGATCAAAATGAATCAGATTAAAACCCAGGAGGGGATAGTTGTGACACACATCGTAGACATTAAAAAATGTGGTGTGGAGTTGTTTCATAATCTTCTTGGAGGGAACGGTATGGTAGAGCAAGTTCTGGTGTTATTAAACGACATGCCAAAGTTGGTGACATAGGATGATAACAAATTCATATATGCTCTAGTCACATACAAGGAGGTGTGTGATGCAACATTTCAATGGGATCCTTACAAGGTACCGGGCCCAAATGGTTTCACTACCTTAGTTTTTCACAAATGTTGAGTATTTATGGGGAAATATTTAGTGGGGCTGGGGGAGGAATCAAGAAGAAAGAGTAAAGTACTAAACGATGGACAAGGGCTTTCACCTCAAATTCATCTGTCACAGAGAAATATGTATTATACAAAAGATCATTGATGCTGAGACTCCCTCTCAGCAAGGGTTTTATTCTCCACAACACCAAGCTTGTCACAAAAATGCACAAACTCACTTTGGAGAGAAGCTTGATGAGATTATCAGTCATCTATTCATCACTGCAAATATATCTTAGTTGAATAGCTTTCCTGAATACCATATCTCTAATGTAATGGTATTTGATCTCAACATGTTTTGTTTTGTCATGGAACACTAGACTGACAAATAGCTTCACACAACTTTGATTGTCACAATGAATAACAGTCAGCTCCAATGATTGTTCAAACAATCTTGTAAGGAGCTTTTGAAGGAACGCTGCTTCTCAAGCTGCTACACATGCTACAATATATTCTACCTCTGTTGTACTATGCCACAGAGGATTGCTTCCTGTTGCACTAAGAAATCATTGTAGAATACAAGCTTAAGCAACATCTAGAGGTGCTCTTTCTGTTAACTAAACTCTTAGCCTAATCAGAATCAAAGTAGCATTGTATCTTTAGATCTACACTAGAAGAATATCTCAAACCATATCCAACTATCCCACGCAAGTATCTCATGATATGCTTAGCTACAACTAGATGCATTTGCCTTGGTTCACACATATTTACTAAGGGCATTCATTGCATAGCAAATGTCTAGTCTAGTATTGAATAGATACATCAAGGATCCAATCAATTTCCTATACATGGTGGGATCTACCAGATCTGAAGTAGTTGCAGACTCACTCAGTTTCTTTAAATTTGTTTCCATTGGTGTAGACATAGATTTGCAATCCATCATCCCAAATCTGTTCAAGATATCTATGGTGTATTTTCCTTGACATAGAATAATCTCATTGGGTCTCTACCACACCTCCAATCCTAGAAAGTAATGCATAAGACCTAAATCCTTCATCTTAAATTCAGAAGCTAACTCTTTTCATTTGACAATGAGATGATCTTCTCTAGTAAGAAATAAGTCATCAACATAAAGAACCAATATTAGAATCTCACCATTAATTACCTTGAAGTAAATATTTGAATCCACATCATTCTTGGAGAATCCAAAGCTCATCAAGTATCGATCACTTCTTTGATACCAAGCACGAGGTTCCTATTTAAGGCCATACAATACCTTTTTCAATCTGTATACATGGGATTCCTTTCTTTGAATCACAAACCCATCTAGTTGTTCAATGTACACTTCTTCTTCAATTACACCATTAAGGAATGTTGTCTTTACGTCCATTTGGTGTAGCTTCCATCATTTAGCTGATCCAAGAGCAATAATAGTCGTGATGAATGTATAGTGAGCTACAGGAGCAAATGTCTTTGCATAATCTATTCCCTCTTTTTGAGAGAATCCTCTAGGCACAAATCTGAAGTTGTACTTTTCCATGCTCCCATCAGTTGCATTCTTGATCTTGAAAAGCCACTTTGAAGACACAACTGTTTTCCCTTCTAGTCTAGGTACCACATCCCAAACATCATTCTTGAGAATGGACTGATATTCCTCTGTCATAGCATCTTTCCATACTTGTTGAGTTGATGCCTCTTCAACACTATCCAAGGTTCAGATTTGATGATGTGACTCATTGATGCCACATAGCTTGGAAACTTTTGTGGTCTTTTGCTTTCTCTAAATGTGCCTCTAGGAGCTACATATTTTTCTACATCTTGCATAGTCTATCTAGCCCATAGAGGTCTCTTTCGACCTATAGCAATATCTCTTGGACCATCTGTAGGTTCCAAAGGCTCAACTGGATCTATAGCCTCTTCAAGTTTAGTAGACTCCCTCTGAATCTCAAGAGTATGATCAACGTCCATGTCCTAAGGAGTCTCTTGGTCTTCATTATCTATTTCCATGTATGAACCTTTAGATCTATTGAACGAAACATCTTCTTCAAAAGAGACATCCCTGTTGATCTCTATTTGTTTCTATCCTAGAATGTAGATCCTATAGGCTTTTGAAGATTCACTGTAACCCACAAATATTTCTTTCTTGCCAGATGGTTCTAACTTAGATCTCTTATCTTAAGGCATATGAATATAGATAGGAAAACCAAAGTTTCTCAAATGACTAACCTTAGGTTTCACACCTATAAATGCTTCTTTAGGAGTCATACTTTCCAATAGTCAATGAGGGCTCCAATTCTGAACATATACTACAGTTTTGGGCGCTACTTCCCAAAGAAAGGTTTGTAAGTCTTGATCATAGATCATACCTTTGGCTGCCTCAACTATAGATATATTCTTCCTTTCTGTAACTTTGTTTTGTTGGGGATTGTAATGAACACAAAACTCCATATTAATATCTGCCTCAATACAAAAATTACGGAAGCTTCCAGAGATGTATTCTCCTCCATTATCAGATCTTAGAACCTTGATCCTTTTTCCTGAAAAGTTTTCTACTTGAGCTTTAAATTATTTGAATTTCTCAAGTACTTCTTCAAATTCTTTAGAAATCAAAAAACAAATCCAAGTCTTTCTAGAGTAGTCATCATAAAAATTACATAATACCAAAAACCACTTAAGTATGCCACAGACATTGGACCACATAAATCAGAATGAAAAATATATAGAATACACTTTGATCTACTTTCACTACTATGAAAAGGACCTATTGGCAGTGGGCCAACGTCCCTCACGGGGATTCGTGACATGGTTTAACAACCTCCTGTAGATTCTACAAGTCTAGTCATTGTATCGGGCATTGACATAATGATATTTTGGTGCAACAACAACCCTAGCTTGTAACAAGTGGTATCCGAGCTTGGTCACAAGTTCAAATCACACAGGCCATGGCAAGTGACTCTGGGAGGGGGATTTTTGCCAGTGAACTAGCGTCCCTCACGGGGATTTACAACATGCTTTAATAGCCTCTTGTGGATTCTATAAGTCTAGTGTTTGTATCAAGCATTGACAGGTCGATCTTTTGGTGCAACAACAACCCTATCTTGTAATAGGACCCTTAGTACTCTTACCCATTACACATCCTTTGCATGTACCTTGCAGATTGAGTTTCAGAAGGCCAATAACCATCTTCTCCATGGATAGAAGAGCTCTGAAGTGAAGGTGAGAAAGTCTCCTATTCTATAGCTCACTCGAACTGGTAGGATCATACATAAGTTCTTGAGTTGGGCTCGTAGAAAGTCTAAATAGACTCTCTTGGTGAATATCAATCACCTTAGCTATTTTAATGCTAGAGTTATTTGGCCAAGAAAGAACTTTTTCTTCTGAGAATGCAACTTGATATCCTTTGTCCTCCAACGTTGAAATTGATACAAGGTTCCTCTTGATATATGGTACGAACAAGACATCACTAAGGTGAAGAGGGATGTCGGAGTCTAGATGTAGAGAGGTGGTTCCAACACCTTTCACTAAATAGCAAGCATCATCTCCAGTTATTATTTAAGTTGGTTTCTCTTTCCATCAAGTTAGAAAGATGCTTTCGATATCCTATAACGTATCGTGAAGTGCCACTATCAATCAACCAAGTGTTACTATTGGTTGGGATATTGCTTGAAAGAGTTGAAATGAATAGAAATCCACTTGAGTCATCTCTTGGTTTCTTGTGAGGATAGACATCATCCACATTCATAGGAGAGGCATGTAATTTTGGTCTTGTTGGACAATCACTAGGAAAGTGCCCATATTTGTCACATCTAAAGCATTGTTCATATGAGATAGATCCTTCTTCTTCTTTGATTTAGGAGCAACATCTGATTTCCTATCTTTATTTCTTTTGAAATTTCCTTTTCTCCCTTCTCTCCTTTTCCTCTTTGATGTTTGGGTAGTAAGAACATAGTTGTCTTCAATGTGAGAGCTACTACCAATACCTCTTGCTGCCAACCTGGATTCTTCTTGAGTGCAATCTTCTCTAAGGTAATCAAACTTTGGCAATTTATATCTTCCAATGATAATTTGTATGAAGGGCTCTTGAGATTATGGAAGGTCATGTAAAGCCAACATAACTAGGTCTTTGTTTTCAACTTCATCTCCTATAGCACCTAGTTGGTCCTTCAACTCGGCGATCTTCATGAAGAAGGAGATGGCAGATTCTCCTTTAGCCCTTTTAATGTGATGAAGCCATTTCCTTAATGCAAGAGCTTTCCTGGTGTTCTTCATCTCATACATGCCTTGAAGACTCTCGAACATGGCTTTGGCCATCTTTAACTTGGATATAATGGGTACAATGTGATCCTTTATGGAATCAATTAATATCTTCTTGCCCATCATGTCATTCTTCCTCCATTGTGTTTTCTCAAGTTCATTAGAAGGCTCGAGTACTTCTTTCTCCATGAAGTCGAGAATATCATTGTCTTCTAACGCAATCAAGACTCTAAACTTCCAAGAGGTGAAGTTAGAGGCATCATCAAGTCTATCCTCAACCTGGAGTCCATTCACCATTTTTGAGACTTGGTTAAAACTCCCTTAGATGAGAAGAGTAGATGAATTCTCTATTGTTTAAATAAATCTGATCATGATCTCAGTTAAAATCGCTCTGATACCATGTTAAATTTTGGATCAAAATTGAAATTGTAGAGATATAGAGCAATATTTGTGATATTACTGTTCTAATTCAAAAATTATATCAGAGTATATATCTTTCGTTGCTAAAGATATTAATTATGATAATCAATATACCTGAGTACGTTAACTCCTCACAAATGAAGCAAGTCTGCACATCAGTATCTACACAGTTAATGTATATATATACACCAGAATCTTGACAAATATTATATGGGTATAAGCAATATGACCTTCAACAAATAAATTGATTATTTATGTTTGCTCACAGTATAAATATCGTAGTATGTATATAGCACATTTAGTATATATATTGTAGGATATCTATCACACACAATAGTTAATATTCACACAACAATATATATTGCAGCCTTTTTGTTCACACACACTTAGTAGACCGATCACATATATCACAACATGTAACTACATATATATCTTCATGTGTAACTACTTAGAATTCGTATGTAGATATATTTTGTGTGTATTTCTTTTATCTATGCATCACTCTCTATCTCTCTCAATAATCTTGATCAAGGGATATATAAATACAAGCCACTGCCAATGAAATGACATGACTTTCAGTTAGGTAGGAACACTCATAGACAGAAGGTTGTGATTCATAGACAGAAGGTTGTGATTCACTTAGCAACTCGATAAGAAAATTAACTTAATCGCATAGAATTAATAATACTTAACAATCGGTTAAGATATGAAGAAAATGTATTTAGTAAGATAATGATTAGGTAAACAAAGTGATACTAACAAAACATAATAGTTAGAAAAGATATGAAATCGCTAACAACAATCATATGAAATAATTAAAATGTTAATAGAGGTTGCAATAGTGGTCAAGAGAAAGATATCTCTTGTCGCTATGACATCAACAATTGTAGCATAAATACCTAGACAATAATGAGCCCCTAAAAATTCTAACTTTGGTAGAAGTATTGAATGGATCATCAATATGGAACTTCATGAATAAGTGTAGACCACTAATTACAAATCATCTAACATGGAAAATAGCAAATGTAAAGGACCTACTTCATTTTGACATGATTCGTGGAACAAGTATGTCATGGGAGCTTCACTTAGTGAACCTCGGTTATATCATGTGCATTCTTGGCATATTAAAGAATCCCCCTATTTTCAAAACATATTTCCCTAATCCTTTTTTGTCACCCCCTCCCAATACACAACCCAAATTAAAAACCCCCTATTTTCACCAGATATTGCATTTTTTCATAGCTTGAATTAAAACGCCCCCTATTTTCACTCGATAGACAATATATTGAGCTTATTTTTTGGGATATTAAACCCCCCCATATGAATGCACATGATATTATATTGCCTAACCAGTGCAGCCCCGCGGGATATGTTCCATTGTCATCAATAGAAGAATTATAGGATGTATATTGTTACAAAGGGTATTTAGGGTCGATCAGTATATGATCATATGGAAGTTATATGGGAGCAGAATCTCCGCCCTAAAACAACCATAAAAACAAATCTCCGCCCTAAAACAACCATAAAAAAAAAATTCAATTCAACTGGGTATCACAAACACTGAAAATAATGTCCATAACATGTAGACCTACTGCATTATATAGAATACATATTTGAGGTTGTTAATATTGCCATTTCGCCACTGTAGGAGAGAATTAACTTAGCAAATATAACACTGGGAGCCGGAAATTGTAGAGGTTTATCAGAAGCACCAACAACAACAAGATTTCCATTGACTTTGAGCAAATTGAGCAACGGAGGCAGGGGATGATCGGCCGAGACAGTATCAATTATATAATCCAGCGATTTAGCTGCGTCCTTTATCTATTTCGCATCTTTGCTGATAAGGAAATCATCAGCCCCTAAAACCTCTTTGGCTTCTTTTTCTTTATTTGGGGATGTATTGATGACGGTCACATGCAGGCCAAAAGCTTTGCCAAATTTAACCGCCATGTGACCAATACCACCAAGCCCTACTACACTTAACCGACTTCCTTTCTCTGTCATTCCAAAGTACTTCATGGGGCTGTAAACAGTTATTCCAGCGCATAACAATGGGGCAACCACATCAAATTGCAGCCTTTTGGGCACTTTAATTACAAACTTGGAAACATCAAACAAATCCCACAAGTTTAAGGAGTTTTGGTTTTTTAAGGAACCCTATTATTATGAATTGGAACCCTAAAGTTGTGTTCTTAAAAATGAATTTATGATTTCTAGGAAGTTAACTTACTTTTGGTCACAGACCATTAAAGATGAGTAGCCTCCATAGGTGATAGAGCCATCAACATCTATACTATTGTAGGTCAAGACTAATTTGTCTCAGTATTGCTCTACCCCTTTTTCACAGCTGTCACAGTTATGGCAGCTGCGCACCAGGCACCCGACTCAAACACGGTCCCCCACACCAAATTTCTTTACTTGTGTTCCCACTTCAATCACAGTCCCAACGATTTCATGCCTATGATGATCAAGTTGCATTAATTTTGTCCATCTACAGCCACATAGATTATGTAAATGCACTACAAACAATAAATAGGGGTTTGTAAAAGACTTTACCATGGGACAACTGGGTATAGGTTATTATGCCATTCATTGCGGAGTGTGTGCAAATCCGAATGACAGATCCCACAGAAAGTAATTTTGAACGTTACGTCATTGGGTCTAGTCTTCCTGGAAAGTAGAATGAAATTTGATTTACTCCACCCTCCCGCATATCAATTGTTTTATAGGAAAAAAGAATCTAAATAGTTGTAGTTATATGATTTTCATATTATGTTTGGAATTAATTGTGCGAGTTTATTTCTTTGGAAGTTTTTAAAGAAGAGAACAATACAAGAGAAAAGAATATCACAAGAAAAAGAACAATCTCAGATCTATTACAAATAATATATACATAGAAGAGTCTTAGATGCACTAGAAATGATTCAACTGGTCAATCAAGTGAAGATTTAAAGTTCTATTTAGTGAGGGCTTTCAATCGAATGAGAATAAGTATAAGTTGTAATTTTTTAGGATAAAACAATGTTCAATCAATTCTATTTTAAAAGAATATGGGTTGATAAGTTTGACTCAGAATTTGTTCAGTTAAATCTTGAAAAAATTTAGTATTATTACAGTATTTAGTGTTCCATACATTTGGAAAGAACCACAATAACCTATCAAAACATTGTTAAAAAGAATAGTTAAAAATGACCAAACAAATTTTTATGTTTTTATATAAAACAAAATCTTTATATTTTAAGAAAAAACTCAAAATGAAGGTGAAAGGAGTCCCACAAAGAACCCATGTGATCAAAACCACAATAACCTCTCAGAACATTATGAAATTTGCTTCTTCTTGATGATGAATCACTGAGAGTGATTTTTGAGACTTGGATAAAACTCCCTTAGATGAGAAGAGTAGATGAATTCTATGTTGTTTAAACAAATCTGATCACGATCTCGGTTAAACTCGCTCTGATACCATGTTAAATTTTGGATCAAAATTGAAATTGTAGAGATACAGAGCAATATTTGTGATATTACTGTTCTAATTCAAAAAATATATCAGAGTATATATCTTCCGTTGCTAAAGACATCGACATCGATTATGATAATCGATATACCTGAGTATGTTAACTCCTCACAGATGAAGCAAGTCTGCACATCAATATCTACAGTCAATGTATATATATGCACTAGAATCTTGACAAATATTATATGGGTATAAGCAGTATGACCTTCAACAAATAAATTGATTATTTATGTTTGCTCATAGTATAAATATCGCAGTATGTATATATCGCATTTAGTATATATATTGTAGGATATATATCGCACACGGTAGTTAATATTCACACAACAATATATATTGTAGCCTTTTTCTTCACACACACTTAGTAGACCGATCACATATATCACAACATGTAAGTGCAGATACCTTTACGCACAACTTCTTAGAATTCGTATGTAGATATATTTTGTGTGTATTGCTATTATCTATGCACCACTCTGTATCCCTCTCAATAATCCCGATCAAGGGATATATAAATACAAGTCATTGTCAATGAAATGACACGACTTTCAATTAGGAAGGAACACGACCATAGACAAAAGGTTGCGATTCACTTAGCAATCCGATAAGAAAATTATCTTAATCGCATAGAATTAATAATACTTAACAATCAGTTAAGATATGAAGAAAATGTATTTAGTAAGACAACAATTAGGTAAACAAAACATAATAGTTAGAAAAGATATGAAATCGCTGACAACAATCATAAGAAATAATTAAAATGTTAATAGAGGTTGTGACAGTGATTAGGAGAAAGATATCTCTTGTCGCTATAACATCAACAATTATAGCATAAATTCCTAGACAATAATGAGCCTTTAAGCATTCAAACTTTGGTAGAAGTGTCGAATGGATCATCAATATGGAACTTCATGAATAAGTGTAGACCACTAATTACGAATCATCTAACATGGAAAATAGAAAATGTAAAGGACCTACTTCATTCTGGCATGATTCGTGGAACAAGTATGTCATGGGAGCTTCACTTAGTGAACCTGGGTTATATCATGTGCATTCATTGCATACTAAAGATTCCCCTTATTTTCAAAAAACATTGCCCTAATCCTTTTTTGTCACCCCCTCCCAATAGACAACCCAAATTGAAAACCCCCTATTTTCACTAGATATTGTATTTTTTCATAGCCTGAATTAAAAAACCCCCTATTTTCACTCGATAGAAAATATATTGAGCTTATTTTTTGGGATATTAAACCCCCCCCCATATGAATACACATGATATAATATTGCCTAACCAGTGAAGCCCCCATGGGGTATGCTCCATTGTCATCAATAGAAGAATTGCATGATACGTATATTGCTATAGAGGGTATTTATGGTCGATCAGTAAATGATCATATGGGAGCAGAATTATGTGAAATTTTAATGGATTTTTTTTGAAATGCTTGATAATGCCACACACATATGTTTGAGGAGGGAGATAGAAAAAAGACAAACCATACTAAGGAGGAGGACAAAATAATATGGTGTGCAACCACATTTGGTGAATAATCAACTAAATTAGGATATGAGGTGTCAACAATTGAGATGGATAAATACCCTTGGCCACCCGAGCTATGTTGGAACAAGGACATATTACGAAAGGTCGGGGCTTTTGCATGGCTGGTAATGGAAAACAAGATTCTGACAGGAGAATGGTTGGAGAAGATGGAATTTGCAAGACGTTTTTGGTGCCCCTCTTACAAATCTCAAATAGAAATCACCGATCATCTATTTGTTCAGTGTGAATTTTCTAATCAAATATGGAAGAAATTTCAAGTCATGCTTCCATGGGAAGGTCCATTGTTGAATAGAGTTAGAGATATTTCTAAATTGACAGAATCACTATGAAGAATCTTTATGGAGTGTTATGTGGTAGGAAATGCCTGCAATCATAATCTAGTACATATGGCAGGAGTGGAATGCAATAATTTTTAGGGAGGAAGAAAATTGGAATTAGCGAAGACCAGAATTTGGTGGTTACAAGGAGGAAATGTAACCAATACACTATTTGGGATGATCAAATTACAACAAGATGGAATCACTTAATAGTTCTGAAAGGGGATATAGTCAAACATAGGGTGAATCATAGCAATGTGAAATTGGAATTGCCCCCTGCAAGTAGATTAAAGCTAAATTTTGATGGGGCATCTAAATCTAACCCTGTCCGCTTGGGATGTGGATTCATGATCACATAGGGAAGCCTTTATGGCTAGGGGTAGTTAAGGAACTAGATGGTAGCAATAACGAGGTTGAGTTCAAAGCTCTCTATGAAGGCTTTAAATGGTGCAAGCAAAAAAATAAATAGATATATAGATATTGAGGGGGACTCGTTAATTATAATCAATGCAATATCCTCGAGCAAAGCGATAAGTTAGAAACTTCAACAGTGGGTTGTGAGTATAAGGGAGATCCTTGCAGACATGGATAACTTCTCCATTAAGCATGTATATCGGGAGGCAAATTAGGCTATCTACTTCCTATCAAAAATGACGATTGATGGGACTATTTCAGTAATTATGAAAGATATTGGACACTGGGAAGATCTATGAAAGATTATTGACCGGGAAAGAGGTGTCTGACAGGTGGCAAATGGCACACTCCAAGAAGTTGTGGAGGCCATCCGCATTTTGATGCATAATCTTTGTAACTAGCTATGTAATCTTTTCTATATCATCAATGAAAAGGGAGCTACCCCATGATAGCAATTTGCCTATATATATACATGGGTTAAACCAGATAAGAAAAAATCTTAAAGATAACCCTGCATTTAAATTGCATTTGAAACATTAATCAATGTATTGCCAATTTGTGAAACCCTTGGAACTTGGAAAATGGTAAAATATTTTGTGAATAGCATAGTTCATTGGGACATGCATAGAAGGTACAACTAGTTGCAATTTGAAGTGGTATATTTGAATTAATGGTAAATGATGTAACACTACTGCAAATACATTCTATAACTTTACATAAAATAAATAACATTTACACAAAATTCAATCAACACATACAAATAAATTAATAAATTGTTAACATTGTAAATATATTTCTATTTAAATTAACAACATAAATCCCAATTATTTAAAACAAAAAACTCTTACACTTGGTTTTTTTTTTTTTAGGGGATCGGGATTAAGTCTCTTTCTCAACATTTTTTAATGTTTTTTTAAATCGAATCTTCTCGGACTAAATCCGATTACTTCAAAAACTAAATGGAATCTTCTTATGGTTTAAACCTTAAAACTCTCAGTATTGTCAATAACAAATCGATATTTAACATCTCCCTTCTCCAGCCTTTCCATTGCTGTGTTGACATAATCAATAGATATCTTTTCTATGCTGCATGAAATGTTGTGCTCTGCACAGAAGTCCATCATCTCCTGCGTTTCCTTAATTCCACCAATTAAGCTACCTGCAACTAATCTCCGCCCTAAAACAACCATAAAAACAAATTTCAATCCAACTGGGTAACACGAAAACTGAAAATAATGTCCATAACGTGCAGACCTACTGCATTATATACAATACATATTTGAAGTTGTTAATATTGCCATTTTGCCACTATAGGAGGGAATTAACTTACCAAATATAACACTGGGAGCAGGAAATTGTAGAGGTTTATCAGGAACGCCAACTACAACAAGCTTTCCATTGACTTTGAGCAAATTGAGCAATGGCGGCAGGGGATGATCGGCTGAGACAGTATCAATTATATAATCCAGCGATTTAGCTGCGTCCTTCATCTGTTTCGCATCTTTGCTGATAAGGAAATCATCAGCCCCCAAAACCTCTTTGGCTTCTTTTTCTTTGTTTGGGGATGTACTGATGACGGTCACATGCAGACCAAATGCTTTGCCAAATTTAACCGCCATATGACCAAGACCACCAAGCCCCACTACGCCTAACCGACTTCCTTTCTCTGTCATTCCAAAATACTTCATGGGGCTGTAAACAGTTATTCCAGCGCATAACAATGGGGCAGCCGCATCAAATGGCAGGCTCTCGGGCACTTTAATTACAAACCTGGAAACATCTCACAAATCCCACAAGTTTAAGGAGTTTTGGCTTGTTTAGAAACCCTATTATTATGAATTGGAACCCTAAAGATGTGTTAATAATGAATTTATCAGTTGTAGGAAGTTGACTTACTTCTGGTCACAGACCATTAAAGATGAGTAGCCTCCATAGGTGATAGAGCCATCGACATCTATACCGTTGTAGGTCAAGACATATTTGTCACAGTATTGCTCTACCCCTTTTTCACAGCTGTCACAGTTATGGCAGCTGCGTACCAGGCACCCCACTCCAACACGGTCCCCCACGCCAAATTTCTTTACTTGTGTTCCCACTTCAATCACAGTCCCAACGATTTCATGCCTGTGATGATCAAGTTGCATTAATTTTGTGCATCTACAACCACATAGATTATGCAAATGCACTACAAAAAATAAATAGGGGTTTGTAAAAGACTTTACCCTGGGACAACTGGGTATAGGGTGTTATGCCATTCGTTGCGGAGTTTGTGCAAATCCGAATGACAGATCCCACAGAAAGCAATTTTGAACGTTACGTCATTGGGTTCAGTCTTCCTGAAAAGTAGAATGAAATTTGATTTACTCCACCCTCCCTTTCAAAAATGAATCGCTAAGTACAATCCAAAACATCGATAAAAATTGCATATATCTGAATATAAAAATGATCTTTTAAATATTACAAACTGTCAAAAAAAACTCATTCCAGAAATATTGTCGTCCTCCATAAACAAATGAAGCTCCTTAAATACGGAACTACAAACCACGAATTTAAAATATGTACATATAACCAGAACTAAGAAACACTAAATCTTGATGACCCAAAAAACTTAATTCCCTTAAACCCGTTATAAAATTAATGCAGAGAGTATTCATTACCTGCGAGTAAAGTTAAAAGGCGAAAGAACACCAGATTCATCTCTGGCTGCCAATCCCTGAACATCGAATCCTTTTTCTGCCATTCTTACTGGTATATAACTGATTTCAAGAAAAACTAAGATTTGCAAGAGATGACAAAAGGTCAGCGAGAACAAAGTGTAAGCATACAACCATTTACAAAAAGCAGTGGCTATGCATGCGTATTTATTATTGGAGTGGTCGGTAAAAGAAAGTTCCAGTAGGATGATAAAAAAGCCAATTTGTAATTTGTTTCAAAGTGTTTCTCGTCATCAGTGATGTATTCATCTGGTAATGATATCTTGTTTGACAAGAAAGTATTCATCTGAAAATGATAACTTGTTTGACAAGGAAGTGATACAACACGGCTCAGTCAGAAATATAAAGACAGTCGGGCTTATATTTTCTATGGCAACGAAGTCGTAGAAGGCAGGCCATTAAAACATAAAAGATGGTCGGTCTTACAAAAAAGAATGACTTTCTTTAATGATACAATATTATTATTTATTGTAAATATTTTTTAAAGATTGTTGTCAGCAACATTCTCAATTTATTAATTATTTTGTACTAATCAAGTTGATTATTAAATTGAGATGTATATATCTGAACTTAATGAGTTGGGTCTAGCTGAATTGGCAAGATATTCCAATTGTAAAGCTTGAGGTTATGAGGTCTAGTCTCCCCAACCCACATGTTATTGGAGAACCAATCAGACTAGTGGGATATATATTTTTAAACTTAATATATTATAGAAATAATTTATCTATAATTGACTTTAAAAAATTGGTGTTATAGAAGAAATAGAATTTTTAGATTTTTTTTTAATCATTTAATATATATAAAATAATTTAATAATTTTTAATCATAAATTTAAAAAAATTTCATCTAGTCATTTTAAAAAATGCCTATTTTCACTCTAATGTTTATATTGTACAATTTTATAATTATCAATACTTATTTTATTAGGATGAGTTATAATTGATATTACATAAATATAACTCAAATGAAGTTTATAATCTCTACTTGTCCCTTACATAGTAGAATCGAATCCTTTAAGATCTGCTTCTAGTTTTGTTCCCATGCTAAGTTATTATGGACTACAATTTTTACCTACAACCTGCCCTTTTTTAGTTCCCTTCATCTTGGAAAGTTTCTCTTCTTGGTTTATTAGCTTCCCATAACAATTTTTATCTCATGTAATCTTATCATACCCAAATATATTTAGAATTTTAGATTTCTAGTGACACTGCATGAGGTTGAAATTCAAATCATTTTCTCTAGCCATCTAGATAAATTGAAGTTTATAATCTCTTTAGCTGAATATGGTACTAATAATGATACTAAATCAGGTTACAAGCCCAAGATCTTCTCTCCTAGCTCAAGGATAAGGTTTCATTTCTAGGAAAACAATCTTCTTAGACCATACTCTCTAGTCCTATTCAACAAGTGGTATAACTTAATTACGTTCAGTGTAGGACATGTTTTGTTTCATGAGTTGGTTCATGTCTACAAGTTTCTTTTATTCTGTTTGGGGTTGTACTTGTTCTTGTTACTCTCTAGCACAATTGTGTTATGTGTTGGATACAATAGTGTTGCTGCTATTATGAATTTCTTGTTATGCGACTGGGACTTTTTTCTCCACTATTTTCCAAAAAATTGCTTGGACAAGTTCCTTGTGGTTTCTGTTTAGCAGATATGGACATATACAACATGGTTTTTCAATCTCCATGCTTATTAGGATCATACAGTATGTTTTTAGCTAGTGGATAGTGTCATATAGGACACCTAGAATCTGAAGCCAAGATCTGGTCTGTGTATGCAGAATTTTTGTATCTTTAATTTTAATCATTAATATATAACCGTTGCGGCTGTGATTTAACAAAAAAAAGAGTATGCATTCCTTTCATTTAAAAAGGTAAATTCTTATAGAAACACAGAGGCCTGTAGGTGGAAATCATTAATGAGTTTAAGGGGTAAACAAGTTAATTTATTTAGTTATTACCATTAATTTAAAATAATTTAATAGACCTCTTTCTATTTTGTGAGATAAAATGTACCAACAATCTATAATACTCATGCGGCCCAAAATTACTTTTAGACCATTAATTTTCATTGATGTCAACAATTGAAAAGAATTTTCAAGCCGCATGATAATTACAACTTGTAGGTACATTTTACCTCATGGAATACAATGATGGTCAATAAATTATATTTTGAATCAATGGTGGAAACTAAAGATTTCTGATATAACCCTGAAGTAACTAATACTTATGATATATTATTGGTGAATCAATTTAGATTTCTACAATAAATTATAAAATTTTGGCGAATCTAATCCAATCATGTATCAAATATTGTGGTGGATCTTTGAGTTCAAAAATTTAATAGAATAAATTCTCTAACGATTTAGGAAAGACTAAAATAAAATTTTGTAAATATGTGGTGATTTAGGTCACTTTTAAACTTGAACTATTAGCCACCAAAGAAATCTCTACTATGATGTCAAATTGATAAAATATTTATAATATCCCTAATTAGCTATATTATATTGGTATTAGATTCAAGATCTTCAGGTTAAGCCTTGTAGAGCATGGTGGGCTCGTAATGTCCTTATTGGACAAAATCTCACTATGTTGTTGTGGTGGAGATTCTTGTCGGGTGTGTAGCCAAGGTTGAGACCTATGCACAATCAACCAACCACATGTCCATAAGGGCCTTGTCTCCAAGAACTTTGATGGGACGGCAACCTCACCCTTAACAGTAGCGGGTTCTTTTCCTTAACTATCCAAACTTTTGGAACAATGGTTTCTTAGCTTTTTATTGTTGTGATATCCTTGATAGATGAAAACCATGTATGTTGCAGTGTGTGAATATTCATTGGGCTTGTATCCAAGGCTAGAAACCACTGACAATGGGGTAGTCATGTATACATGAGAGGGTTTGCCCCTACGTGCTCTAGTGAAACAATAACCTACCCTTAACTCTAGTGGACACTATAACTTTTGGTATAATGGTCACTTTGCTTAGTATTTGTGCCTTGATATTTCCTAAAAGGAATCAAAAGTTGACATATTTTGGTTTAAAGTGAATACTGAATATAACAACTATACATAGACACGAATTACTAGATGAAGACAAGGCTTAATTAATTTTTGAAGTAGTGATTTATTTAAAAGAAAACTAGAGAGAGATGACTCAAGAACTTAAAGATGAAATGGCGATGATGATGAAAGATGTGTAAGTTCAATTTATTTTTTTAAGTTCTAGAATCACCTACTCAAAAAGGAAGTCTAGTAGGCATTAACCAAGTGGTTGATTTTTCGCCCAATCCCTTCCAACCAAAAATCACTTAAAAGAGATAAGATCCCACAAAAGGAGAGCTAATAGAGATAAAAGAGGATGTTTTTAGCTCTTGATGTTGAATGGAAATTCTTACATCAATAAATTTGGTATGATTTATTATTTCCTATATGTTGCAACTTCAAATTCTAAAATGATCCTCAAACTGAGAAGAAACTAATTCATAATTAGTTTTACAATAAATTATAGTAATATTTGGCAAGGTTATTGCTCCTATTTTTTATGGGATACAAAATTATTCAACCTATCTTTGGATATAGAAAGTCACTACCTACGTATCTCTAAATATAATGTATGAAGATGAAGACATCAAGTTTTCCTTCCTCTATCTAGAAGGTATAGCCCATGAGTTATAGTACCATGGCATAATAACACAAGGGTATAGTTTCATCACTTCTTTTGAAGAGTTTATTTAAAGGTTGATAGAAATATTTGAGAAGGTTGATCCATAAATTTACTTTCAAGAATTAATATAGTGAAAACACTACATAGGTGACTTTCAAAGGATAACTATTCTTAATCTATTTAAGAAAAAGATCATGATTCTATTCTTAAAAGAATTAGTAGAGCCATTGAAAGGATTAGTCAAGGTACTGGAGCCTTCCACTTTTAAAGAGGCAATTAAAAGGGCCCTTGCTTTCTTGTCTTTCTTACCTCAAATTAAATCATATGCTAATATTCCTATAAACTTGAAGAAGTTTGGACAAAAGGGATAGGATTTTACTATTATTAAAAAGATACACGAAGATAATTGAAATGAACTTAAGAGGAAGAAATTTTATTTCTATTGTAAGTAGCCGCATCGGAGAAAGGGAACAAGTGATTCAACAAAGGTTATGTGTGCTAAATAAAAATTAGGTTAGATGGGGAAATATACTAATTTTAAGATTTAAAATTTGACTGATGAAGGAGAAGATAGAGCTGAAGGAACTCTTGTAGCTCTCACTAAAACTCAAATGTATAGTCCATTAAAAATTTGTAAAGTCTTTACATAGGTTAGAGGATTATTGTCTTGATCAATAGTGGTGGAATCCATAAATTTATTGATGGTTTTTAAGTGTAAAGGAGAGGCTTGGTAGCTAAGAGTTTCAAGGGATTCAATATGATTATGGTTAATGTGTTTTCGATACTATGCACACAAATATTTTAGTAGCTAAAAATTATTCTTAGAGAACATTCAACATGTAAGGATATCTAAATGGTCAAATTGGAAGATACTAACATGGTTCTTGATGTACAATAGCTACAATCTATGGGAAAATTACAAAAAACCTAACAATCAATGGAATTGAAATTGAAAGGTGAAGGAAAGAAAATAGTTTTAAAGGGAATATGAAATGGAGCATCCCAAGTAATTACTACTAAAAGGATGGAAAGATATTTTATAAGAGGATATGTAGCTTGGGTTAGACCTCTACCTGATCACACAAAAATAGTCATCCATGATCAAGAATGATTCTTACCATACTAACTTGCAAGTTGTGTTGGACAAGCATGGATTTTTTTCAAGATATACCCTAAGGAATACCACTTAATTGATGGTTCTAGAATATCATTGAGCTTGAAATTGGTATTTGAACTTGATGATAACCACTCTTATCATTACCCTAAGATCCAGAAGAGATAAATCAAGAAAATAACAAAGGATCTTATTGATATGGGCAACATAGGGCCAAGATATAGTCCTTTTTCCTCTTCATTAGTGTTGGTGAAGAAAACAATGACATCATGAGTGTGTATTTAATATCAATCATTAAATAATAAATTTTAATCAAGAACAAATAGTGCTCTTTCCCCTTTGGAACAACCCACTATCATCAACTAACATTATGCAACATTGGAATCCCAACACAAAGGCTCATTTCTCTCCTTTTCAAGTGCCTCTTAATGATCTACCCTATAACATACCTATACAATCAATTTTTCAGAATGACAACCCACTTTATTGTGCACACTCTTTTTTCTTTCTTTTATTTTCTCTCTAAAATTTTATTTCCTCTCATGTGGCCTATTTAATATTATTTTATACTACCATACACCCATTATGCTAATTCTATCAACTAAAAACTTTCAAGCTTCTCCATTATCTATATTAAAATTATATTTATTTAAAATATCTACACTATTATATTTTTTTGGTGCTTCTCTCTATTTATTTTTCAATTTTCCATCCTCTTGGTTCACTTATATTCCCTTTTCCATCTTTTGTTTTGATGTGCACCCATAACTTTTTACCTTGCCACATGTCTATGTTGATGTATTCCAAATTTGACAGTGTTTAACTCCTTCAAATTTGGGAGTTAAGTTCATGAAAAGGTGTTTAATGGGTGTTGAGGAAGGGTATTTTAATGTTTGCTAAGTGCTTTTAAATTCAAATAGATTCTCAACCATTTATTTTCTACCTAGACCTTAGTTGAAACTAAAATTACAAAAAAAAGTACCAATTATAAATTTCCTACATATGTTGAAAATTAAGAAAGAGAACTAAAATATCAAGTTATTTATGCATCAATTTAGATTTTTATATACTATCATGTTCCCATTAGATAAATTGGGTAAGGGCTCGAACCCTTTACATAGCAACCATGGAACTATAGAGAGGGGGGAACTCTTTACACAACAACCATAGGGTGGTAGAGAGGGGACTCACGAGATGTGAGAGACCCAAAAAACAAACTACCAAAAGACTACCATAAAACAACCAGAAACTAGTCACCAAAACAAAAGAATTGGAAATAAGAGAAGACTAGAAAACACCATGAAACCATCTATACTATCATGTTATAACAATTAAATTTTATCTATTTTTTCTTCTTCTTATTGATTAGTTTCAAATCCTTCCTAAAACACACACAATCAAGTGAACTTATTATTTTAATTATAATACCATTTTGTGCATAATTTACAATTGTTAATTTATATTTTCTCCTTCAAGTTGTACTTTTTTTTTTTTTAATGAATAGGCCTTCTCAATTAGATAAAAATATTAAAGTACATATTCACAATAAAAGGTTGGGGAATACAAGATCACCCCGCGAGAGTCACACGACAAGAAGGCAGAGTCAAAAAATAAAGCTATTCATAAAAAACCTCCTTAAGTAGCCAAACAAGAGATAGCTAAGGAGGGAGGATATGGATCATCTTTATTGTTGCATACATCAGTGGGGCTAGGATCTAGGTCTAGCACGGACCATCCATCTTCAGGGTCTTTTTGTTCTTTTCCTTCCTCCCGCCTGGGAGGCGAAATAGCCAGAGCTAGGCGAGGAAACTTGGAGGTGGTGGCCCTAGGCCACCCAGAGCCATCACTAGCAACAAGAGCCAAAGTAACAGGAGCAGCAGAAGGCCACCCCGGAGTAGAGCCATGTCGTGGAGGAGAAGTCGAGTGGAACCTCCACACGTCATCTCTCCCACCGGAGGAGTGGCAAGGAGCCTGGGACCGCGGGGTCTGAGAGAACTAGGAAGACGAACTTCGGCAACGGCGGTGGCCATGGGGCAGAGTGCAGTTAGCAGAAACAAAATCTTGCGGGACTCTAGCAACCGCACAAGGGGTGTTTCCCCAATGTTGAAGGAGATCCTGTAAGTGGTTCACCTCAAGAGCCACTTTATCTTCTTGTACCTGAATCTTAATTAATACATTATTGCGCAAGCTTTAGCATAAAGTGAGACATTGATATTGAAAGAGTTGTGAGTAAAAAGAACTACATTTCTATCTTTCCAAAGAGTAAATAGGATCTCCATTCTGAAATCATGCCAGATCTGGGAAAAATTGAAGGGGATTCTAGGTGAATCTCCCAGAAGAGTCATATGCCAAGAAAAGGGCTCAGGCAGAAAGAAATCATGGATCCATCTCCAATATTGTTGAGCTCTTCTACATAACCAAAAAATGTGCATAAAAGTTTCTAGGTGACCATAAAAAGGGAACAGGGGATTAGGACCCCAATTGCTTAAGTCTGGAACCCAAAGGCAACCCTTGAAAAAGAACACAACAAGAAAAGTGTGCAATCTTAGGTTCAGTGGTGGTGGACCAAACAATAAGAAACTTGAGTCTCCAGGATTTCTGAGAAGACTGGAAGTACCACCACTGGTTAAGAATATGGACCATAGGCAAATGAGGAACCAACTAGAGATAACCCATATTAGGTTTGTAGCTTGTGAAAGGGGTCCAAGTATGCCACTTCCAATCCTTCCACCAAGGTCAGACATATTGAATGCCAAGCTTATGTAACAAATGTTAGGGTAAGGCCAAAACCAGAAGGTCATAAGTCTGTCAATCAGGTCGAGACAGATGAAACTGGACGTGGAGGTCATCTCATTATCAAAGAATCATAGAAAATCTAGAAAATAGATCCTTAGGTGTTCGAATGCCCTGTTTATGAAAACACAGAGCACTAACACCCTAGATTTTGGCTAGCAGTAACCCTTGAACCTTAAAAAAGAGGTGACCACCAGAGGTTGTGTTGATTCATGGAGATCCCATCATGAACACCATCACCCGTCCACTGAATCCAAGGCTTAATAGCTTCCCAAGAATGCCAAATTATTTTAACAACAAAAGTACCCTGGATATGAATAGGGTCTTTCATAATGAGTAGGGTTTGAAAACCAATCCCCTTCCAAGCCGGCCTATTGGCAACAAATCCTGAAGAAATGCAATTCCGAAGAAGGATTTTCCAAGCCTTGTCGCCAGATAAGGTTTTGTTGATCCATTTAGCACATAAGGAAAGTCCTTGTTTCTAGGTAGAAATAAGGTCGAGCACTCCGAACTCCTTGGGAAGGCAACAATACTCCCAAGCGACTATATGAAAACCTTGATGGTTGGAACTAGAGGCCCAAATAAAATATCACATAAGTCTTTCAAACTTCATTTAAGAGGACTTAGAAGGAGCCCAACATGAAGAGTAATAAACATGAGTGGCAGCCAAAACCTTCGAACAAATTGGAAATTTACCAACCAGACAGAGAGGCCTGGTTATCCAATAGGCCAACTTTTTCTCAATCCTGACTAAAACAACATTCCAAAGATCCAAAGGCAAAGCTTGAAAGGCAAAAGGGATGCCTAGAAAGTAATTATTTTTGCCATGATGAATTCATTTCCAGCCATATTAAAGAATCCAAGGTAGGGCGAGAAGAAAAGACTGCCTATAACATTGTGTCTTGTGCCATTGAATGGCTGAGCCAGAAGCCAACCAAAAGGTGTCCAGACATTGAAGAGCAACCTAAACATTATCTTCTTCCTCAATGAGAGTGAGAAAGGAGTCATCCGCAAAATGGCCATTGACAAGTTGAGAAGGTGACTCAGGTAGGGATATACCATAGACACGCCCAAGAGAGATAGCATTAGCAAGTAAGTACTCAAAACCCTCCACCACAAGAACATATAAAGTAGGAGCCAGAGGAAAGCCTTGGCAAATGGATCTAAAAAGACCAAAAGCCTCATACTAACAATCATTGATGGTGATGCAGGCTGAAGCATCTCCGAGTAACATCTAGACAGACTGAATGAATCTGGGGCCAAAGCCAAGAGCTTTGAGCATATCCAAAATAAATGTCCACTCAATGCAATCATACGCTTTAGCAAAGTCAATCTTAAGGAAGATTGCCTACTGTTTGGAGCGTCGCGCCCAGTCCATCCTTTCCCAAACAACAATAATATTATCCAGAATAAACCTAGAATTGATAAATCCAGTGTGCTTTGGATGAACAATCAAGGGCAGGAGATGATGAATCTTAAGAGCCAAGGCTTTGGCAATGATCTTATATGAGACATTAAGAAAGGTAATAGGCCTGCAATTGCAAATGTCCTCTAGATCCCCAATCTTAGGGATAAATTTGATGTTACCCCAGTTAAGCATCTTCTTGAGGGACTGGGAGTGAAAAGCTTCAAGGTAGACCTTATGTAGGTCAAGACCAACACAAGGCCAAAGGGCTTTGTAGAACTTAGAAGGGAAACCATCACACCCAGGGGGTTTATCATCCGCCATAGAAAAAAGGGCTTCCTTGAGATCATCAATGGTCAGTAAGAGATCACAAAAGATCTGTTGAGACTCGGAAAGTCTTTTGGGAACAACAGCTAAGCAAACTTGCAAAGCTTGGGCTTTGGCCGAAGAGTTTCCCTGCGTTGTGAACACCTTCTCATAATGACATAAAAAAGCTTTCATAATATCAGGAAGCTTGGTGAGAACTGTATACACATAAAAATGGCTATGAGCAATTAAATAAATATTTTATATTTATTTAATAATTATTCTTTTATTAAATAGTTAATTTAAAAAGATTAATTTATTTAATTCATTTTCATGTCTTTCTATTAATTAATTTAATTGAAATATTTTATTAATTAAGTCATTTATCCTTTTCCTTTGATCAATTAATTAAATATCTAATATTTAATTATTCCTTCAACCAATTAAATATCTAATATTTAATGGTTATTCCTCTATCCTATAGTCTCAAATATTAAATAATTTCTAAATTATTTAATCTCTTTTCCAAATCATCCTTCCATCTCGACTTCATCTTTCCTTTGCCAACTCATCAATCATGTGGCTAAAGATATTAATATTTCTTAAATATTAATTCATCATTTATCTTCAACTTCCAAGTTTAATGAAATATTGTGTGCATACACATATTGCTTAACCTTCTTCTATATTCTCTCCAACATCCCTATATCTTAGGAAGGACTTGAGTCCACTTGTCCTCTCATGCCTAAATCTTCTCCAACCATCCCTAGATTCCCTCAATTAGCAACTCAGTCAAGGTGAGATGAGTGACACTTGTCTTCTCCTTCCTCCTTTCTCTCCACCTTCACCTTTGCTCACATCCATCCAAATCTACAGATCTGATCATGACCGTTGATCTAAGACACGTCATCTTATCCTCTCAAGGTCTATAAATGTGGGAGTTTGAGTTTAGAAAGAGTTAGTCTTCAAGTGAGTCTTCAAGTGAGTTTTCAAGTTAACAATTTGAGAAAACTTATGCATCCATGAGTTTCTATCTTGAAGCAACTTAACAATTTAGCATTTCTCATTTTAGCATAATCATTTAGCTTTAAATCATTTGCATATTGCATATCATAGTATCAGTTAAATATCAGTTATCAGTCCATTCTTCATATGTCATCTTGGAAGCTATCAGTGCTTGTCTGAGAGAAAATCATCTACAACCAAGAATAGTGGAGTTGGGACACAATGAGACTTAAATCATGAAGGTAAAAATAGTGTTTTTACTTTATATCAATTTCATGTAGTTTCATTGGTTGAGTTTGGATTTCCTGTAGCATTTCCTTTGTATTTTGTGAAACTAATATGTTGCAGGTAGTATTCTGATGATGAAATTCTAGTTGACACATTTTGCCGCACACAGTGGGGCTTAGGCCTCAAACTTATCTTTCTAATATCCTGTCTTATTCTTGCAGAACTAGTTTAATGCTTTTGTAAATCAGTTTCACACATTTGTGAAATTTGACAACACTTTTGTTACATAGGTTAGCACTTTTATTTTAGGTTAGCATATGTTTTGAATAGAATAGCACTTTTAATCATGAATATACGCATTCAAATAGTAGGTTAGTGCCTTTATCACATAGGTTAGTGCTTTTGTAACATCAGTTAGCGCTTCTGTAACATAGGTTAACACTTTTGTGATGTAGGTTAGCGCATTTGATAGTTAAGTATATGTGACATTTCCTCTTCTCTTTTCTCTTTCTTATAATTTAAGTTATATTCCATATATATTGTCAAGATATTTGAGAGTGGTTTCAGACCTCTAAGAGTTATAATGCAAAATCTAATTTTTGGAAGATCCTCCAAATTTCAAACAGTCAAATTTCAAGGCATTTCAGAATAAGGAGTGCAAAATTTGTAACCACAATTTTAAATTAGGCTTGTGGAAGCCCACCGAAGGTTTTGAATTTTCACTAACTTCTTTTTTGCAGGTTTCTAACAGTTTCTTGCATATTTGGAGGAGTTACATTAGGATTTAGTGATTTCTTTTCTATCTTTTTTAAAAGTTGGTTAAAAAGAACTCATATTTCCATTTGGGTAAAAAGAACTTCATTTTTGAATTTGGTTTTCTACAAAGTAGCTCACTTATTTTTGGGCTCTAAAAATAATCACATTTGGAAGGTGAAAAGAACAACAAATTTTGGGCTCTAAAAAGATGGGATTCACACCTCAAATTTTGGGCTCTAAAAAGAACAAAAATCTTTCATTTTCTTGCAAAGGTAAAAATCACAATCAATCTTATTTTTTGCAAGTTAAAAAGAACAATCAACTTGTCCATTCTTACAAAGCAAGTTACTTTTTGCAATGATTTTCATTTTGTTGACTAGGATTTCCAATTCCTAGTCTATAAAATCATTTACTATGTGGGGCTAAAATAAACACCATGTTAGGATCTGGGAAGGACAATTGAGAGGGGGGGGTGAATCAGTTGTGAACCAGTTCTCAGTAAATTATAACCCAAATGCAAATTATTCTAATTTAAACTTAATACCAATAAAACAGATTAACAGTTATAGCAGTATCGGTATAACTTAATGCATGAAACATAAAGAGAAACAACATCCATGACACATGACACAAAGATTTTGACATGGAAACCTGGTAAGGGGAAAAACCACGGTGGGAAACATTACCCATAATCAGATGATACTACTGCAAAGAGTAAGTGTATACAAAATGGGGTTTGCACATGCAGAAAGGCCAACCGCCTAGAGCTCACTGCTCAATCATAAAATAGGAGTCACACTCACTACAATTGGATGGTTAAATCTAATGATAATGTACTGCTCAAATAGCATCTGCAATGTTGGATTCAGTACCGGTTTAAGATCTCAACATGAGTGCCAATAACCTTCCTTCAACCTTCAAATAATGTCTGTGTGATTCACACATGGATCTGCTTATTTTCGCTCTTCAATATTCGAACACACTCATATGATCCTATATCCCGATCTTCAATAAGATCTTACAATCATATATACAAAACCTAAGACCAAATGTATAGGTTGGCTCACTAAAGATATTAAAATTAAAATCAATTAAAAATAAGTCTTGATGCGATACAACATGTCGGCTCAATACATTTACCATATTATCCAATCAATAAACCATTTCCATAATGTGTCATGTTGATCTAGAATAGATAACAAGTACCGGTCCATTACCTAGACCTATCTTCCAGTAAAGGGAAATCTGTCAACCCAATTAGACCACTAATCAAAACACCAAAAGAAAACTTCCAATCCATGTCTTCGACATAACCAAATGGTCTCCAGATGATAACAATTCATCATCACTATTGGTGAACCATATAACCTGTTGGTGAACACATCCCGGTGACTGTGTATAAGCCACTAACCATACCAGTGAACATATTGTAGACCTCCAAGAATATAAGTGTTGACATCAATGGAAAAACCAATGCAACACATGTCAAAGTCATCCATAATACCAACAATCTCCCTCTTTGGCATTGATGGCAACACTAGATGGAAAAAACATCTAAGTGCCAAAAACAGAATGCCAAAAACCAATAAACCAACAATCTCCCAAAGAGATCAATACAAAGTTCTATAACAGAAACAAAAACCAAAACCCAAAATACATACATGCAAAGAGTATATCTCTCCCTCAAGGTATAATGTTTTTCCATAGACATCTCTCCCCCTTTGACATCAAATTCCGAAGCAGTTAAGAATTCAAAACATAAAATTCAGCCAACTACTCCCCCTGAGAAGTATCTCTCCTTCATCAAAGTCGGAAAAATATTTTTCTGTTAGTCCCTACCGGTTTGATTCCAATCTTCAACATCTAAGTCTCTGCCGATGGGGAAATTACCCCAAGCTACTCTTTGAGATATTCAAATGTTTCCTTAGGAAAAGGCTTTGTAAAGATATCTTCAATTTGCTCTTTAGTATTCACATAAACCAATCTCACTTCATTTTCTTCAACATTCTTTTTCAAAAAAATGTACTTAATAGAAACATGCTTTGTCTTAGAGTGAAATACCGAATTCTTTGATATATCAATTGTTGCTGAATTATCACAATAGATAGTTATTAGTTCTTTTCATTTTACCTTTATATCCTTCAACATTTGCTTGATCCATAATATTTGACTACAATTAGTTGCTACTGCAACATATTCTGATGATGTTGTTGATAGTGATGTACAAGTCTGCTTCTTACTGATCCATGAAATCAATCTTGTGCCAAGAAAGAATGCACTGCCAGTGGTACTCTTTCTATCATCTACATCTCCTACCCAATTTGCATCAATGTATGCACATAAATCAAAAAAATTATTTTTAGGATACCATAAACCAAGATTTGTTGTGCCTTGTAAGTACCGAAAAATCCTTTTAATTGTTGATTCATGATTTTCTATAGGATTGCTTTGAAATCTAGATACAATACACACTACATTCATTATATCAAGTCTGGTTTGTGTCAAATACAATAAGCCTCCAATCATAGATTTGTACCTTGTCAGATTAATAGGAGCTGAATCATCCTTCAATGTCAATTTATCAGTTGTAGTCATAGGAGTACTTATCGGTTTGGAATTTTCCATACCAAATTTCTTCAAGAGTTCCTTCAAGTACTTTGTTTGACATATGAATATGCCTTTATCTATTTGTGAAATCTGCAAACCTAGAATTTTTTTATCTCTCCAATCATAGACATTTCAAATTATTTTTGCATCTGGTTAGCAAAGTCCTTACATATTCCATCTTCACCTCCAAAAATGCTATCATCTACAAATACTTCAATAACCAAAATATCGTCATTGGTAACTTTGTCAGCATTACCTTTTGTGTAACCAAGCTTCAAAATATATTTATCCAATCTAGCATACCAAGCTTTGGGAGCTTGCTTCAATCCATATAAAGCTTTCCTTAACCTACAAACCATATCCTTACTATCTGTCAAAGAAAATCCATTAGGTTGTTCAATGTAAACTTCCTCCTCAAGATCTCCATTCAAAAATGCACATTTTACATCCATCTGATAAACTTTATAGTTCTTATGAGCTGCAAATGCAAGAAATAGTCTAACCGCCTCAATTTTGGCTACCGGTGCAAAGGTTTCATTATAATAAATTCCTTCTTTCTGTGAATAACCTTTACAAACTAATCTTGCTTTGTTCCTGATTACTTCACCATTCTCATTAAGTTTATTTCTATATACCCGTTTAGTTCCAATTACATTTTTGTCTTTAGGTCGGGGAACTAATGTCCAAGTGTTATTCTTTTCAATTTGTTCTAATTCGTCTTCCATTTCTTTTATCCAATGTTTATCCCAACATGCTTCAATAAAAAATTCTAGTTCAACTTGAAAAATTAAACATACCTCTTCATTTGCCAATCTTCCTCTAGTCATAACACCTTGATTCTTATTTTCAATTATCTGATTCTCTGAATGATTCAATCTTACATACCTAGGTTTGTTCTGATTGCCACTTACATGTTGTTGTTCTTCAATCACTGTAGAGTTCTCTGATGATGTCGGTGTGACTGGGTTTTCACTCTGTACTAGTGCAATATGTGTCAGTTCATTTATGATCATTTCAACTATCATTTCAACAGATCTTGAAACTCCTCTAAAATGTTCATCTATCTTCACATTAGTACTCTCAATGATTTTATGTAACATTTTATTGTAACATCTATATGCCTTGCTTTTAGATGAATAACCAAGAAATATCCCTTCATCACTTCTAGGATCAAATTTGCCAATATACTCATCTCTTCTAATATAACATTTGCTTCCAAATATTCTAAAATACTTAAGAGTAGGAATATGACCAAACCATAGTTCATAAGGGGTCTTACGAGTTTCACTTTTGATGTGAAATCTATTGAAAGTATAAACCACTGTATTCACTGCTTCCCTCCAATACACATGAGGTAGATTTGCTTCCATTAACGTGGTTCTTGCTGCATCCAGAATAGTTTTGTTCTTCCTTTCCACAACTCCATTCTACTAGGGCGTCTGGGGTGCTGATAGTTGTCTTTTGATTCCATTCACTTCACAGAATGCATTAAATTTTCTAGATGTAAATTCTCCTCCTTGATCTGATCTCAAACATTTGATTTTCTTATCGGTTTCATTCTCTACCATTGCCTTGTATAATTTGAATCTTCCAAAAGCTTCCGATTTCTCCCTGAGAAAAGTAACCCAACACATTCTAGAATAATCATCAATTATTAACATAACGTATCTATCACCCTGAATACTTCTTGTTTTTGTTGGACCACATAAATCAGTATGGATTAAATCAAGAATACTATTGTATTTCTCAGTAATGATCTTAAATGTTTTTTTAACTTCCTTTCCCATTTGCCATTCCTTACATACCATATTATGAGGTTTCACAATCTTAGGTAAATCCCTTACCGCCTTAGTTGAACCGATCTTTATAATGCAATCAAAATTCACATGACAAAGTCTCTTATGCCATAACCAACTTTCACATATGTGTGCAATTAAACATGTCTTATCACTAGTATTCAAGTGAAAGATATTACCTTTAATCTGATTACCGGTTGCAATCTCCAATATAGTTCTATTTATGATTTTGCATTTTCCATTCTTGAATTGTAACTAAAATCCTTTTTTGCCTAACTGACCAACATTCAAAAGATTATGCTTTAAACCTTCTACATAATAAACATTGTCAGTATTATGCTTACCATACAAAGATATAGTGCCTTTTCCTTTGATTAAACAAGCTTTATCATCTCCAAACCTTACTAGACCTCCATGAATTTCCTGAAATGATAAGAATTTTCTTTTATCACTAGTGATATGATGCAAGCATCCACTATCTATAATCCATTCATCCTTTTGTTCATTTTTTGCTGCCAGTGCCTGCTCTACCGGTTTGACAGTAGGTGCTGGTTGATCTTCTTTTATTGCAAAAAAAGCCCATCCGCTATCTCTTGGATCTTCATCTGAATCATCTGTAACACCTTCATCTGCATAGTAACATGACTTATCTCTATTTTTCTTGAATTTGAATCTTTGATATTGAGGATTAGGCTTATATGATCTTTTTGCTTCCTCCCTTAGTCTTTCATGTCTATCAGGACATCTAGAAGCTATATGACCAACTTTATTGTAATTAAAACATTTGAAAGTTATTTTACCTTCATACTTACTTCCTAATAGACTCTTAGGCATCTTACTTGCAAATAGTGCTTCAAGTTCTTCATTTTCTCTTCTCATATCTTCAAGTTCTTTTGCATAAAGTGCTTTCCAATCAGTTTTGTCAGATGATGATGATGTTGATGTTGATGATGATGCTTTGAAAGCTAAATCAGTCTTGACTGTAGCAACAAGACCAAACTCTTCAAGCTCAAATGCAGAAAGTTTTCCAGCCAAAGTATCTCTAGAAACTGAAGTATTAGGCATTGTTCTCAACTCATTAATAGCAATCACTTTCATTTTGTAAGCCGGTGGCAATGCTCTTAAAACTTTAGACACAATTTCATCTTCACTTAAGGATCCTCCACAACATTGTATTCCTAAAATAATTTCATTTAATCTTTCCATAAATGCAGAAATTCTTTCATCTTCTTCCATTTTTAAGTTTTCATACCTAACCCAGTAACATTCCAATTTTGCAATTTTGATAGTGGTATCTCCTTCATTCAGTGTTTCCAGTTTATCCCAAATAGCTTTAGCAGTAAATCGTTATGATAATCCCATGATTTTTTGATTTGATAATGCGCTCAGAAGTGCTTCTCTTTCTTTCCAATCATTGTCCAAGTCCTTAGCCAATGTTGGTGGATGAGGTTGATTTGGAATAGGAGCAACATAGAAATTCTTTGTAACATCCCATATATCTCTTCCAATGCAGTTTAGATGTGTTTTCATTCTGATCTTCCATATACCATAGTTAGTTCCATCAAGTTTTGGTTTGTCCTTCCTAAAAATATTTGTTGCCATAGGATCTCCTCAAGTTGTTAGGCTTCTGCAAAAAGAGGACTTAGCTCTGATACCAATTGTTAGGACTCAGGAAGGACAACTGAGAGGGGAGAGGGGGGGTGAATTAGTTGTGAACTAGTTCTCAATAAATTATAACTCATGCAAATTATTCCAATTTAAACTTAATGCTGGTAAACTAAACTTAAATGTCAGTAAAACAAATTACCAGTTATACTAGTACCGGTATAACTTAACACATGAAACATAAAGAGAAACAACATCCACAACACATGACACAAAGATTTTGAAGTGGAAGCCTGGTAAGGGGAAAAACCACGGTGGGAAGTCTTACCCACAATCAGATGATACTACTGTAGATAGTAAGTGTATACAAAATGGGGTTTGCACATGCAGAAAGGCCAATAGCCTAGAGATCACTACTCAATCACAAAATAGGAGTCACACTGACTACAATTGGATGGTTAAATCAAATGATAATGTACTGCTCAAAATAGCATCTGCAATGCTAGATTCAGTACCGGTTTAAGCTCTAAACATGAGTGCCAATAACCTTCCTTCAACCTTCAAATAATGCTTGTGTGATTCACACATGGATCTGCTTATTTTCACTCTTCAATATTCGAACACACTCATATGATCCTATATCCCGATCTTCAATAAGATCTTACAATCATATATACAAAACCTAAGACCAAATGTATAGGTCGGCTCACTAAAGATATTACAAATAAAATCAATTACAAATAAGTCTTGATGCGATCCAACATGTCGACTCAATACATTTACCATATTATCCAATCAATAAACCATTTCCATAACATGCCATGCTGATTTTGAATAGATAACATGTATTGGTCCATAACCTAGACATATCCTTCGATAAAGGCAATTTTGTCAACCCGATTAGACCAATAAGAAAAACACCAATACCAAACTTCCAATCCATGTCTTTGACATAACCAAATGATCTCCAGATGATAACAAGTCATCATCGCTTCCGGTGAACCATATAACCTATAGGTGAACACATACTGGTGATTGTGCATAAGCCACTAACCATACCGGTGAACATAATGTATACCTCCAAGAATATAAGTGTTGACATCAATGGCAGAACCAATGCAACACATGTTGAAGTCATCCATAATACAAACACACCATGCTTGTTGGAGCAATAGATCCAAATAGAGGATAGATCACATTGTCATGGAAGGTTAAAAAGAACACTTATACTCTATGTCTTGAAAGTGGTAGGCATATGCTCTCCCCTTAATTGGGTGACTAAAAATCCAAATCCATTGTTTTATGCTTTCTTTAGTTTCGAGTAATTAAATCCTTTAGAGGGCCTTCCTTCCCAAAGCCTTGAGGGGGCTAGTGAGAAGGGTCTGACCTAAGTGGGCAATGACTTTACTACCAAGTTTACCAACCTACTATAATAAAATGTGGAGGCTGATGAAAATCTCCTCCAATGGAAGTGTGTAATTGATAGCCTTCCCCTCGTATCCTTGTGATGTAAAAAGCCTTTGTTCCAAAGGTTGGGAAGCCTCTTAATTAAGTTTATCATTTTCTGCACGGAACAAAATCCTTACTACGAACCATAGAAGTAGAAGCTTTGAGCCAAGTCAGTTGCCATACATTGACAATATCATAGCGCAAGGGTGGGGAACAATCCGCCCCCAAGATTAATCACCATATATCTCCCAAGATAACTACCCAACTGTGAAGCAATTCATTTCGGGTTAATTTCTAGCAAAAGGCAAAAAAATGGGCACCCTCTAGGGGGTGACAAGGTTGTTTGAGCTGACAGAGTATCGAGACTAGTGGGCTATGATATTGTCAATGACCCTTGAATAAAGAGTCTACTTGGTGTGTCTTATTTGTATCCAAACCAGTGAAAACATTGGGGATTTGAAAATATCCTCACAAAAAAATAGACTCAATGTTTAGCATAGGGATGATCATTGTTTTCATGTGTGCTATGTCTTCTTGTTATGAACATTGAAATATCTTGCAAATCAACCAATACAACAATCAGTTCAAAAACAAAGAGAAAAGAGAAACCTTAGAGAGAAAAGAATTTTCAAATCCTACAAAGAACTTTTTTGAGGTGGTTATCAACTTTTCAACTATTTTTAGGCAAGATTTTAATCCAACAAGATTAGGGGAGTATCAAACCAAGTGATCAACAGTTTATCATCCAACTATCTCAATGACAACAATACCTAGCTAGGTATTCAAGTTAGTCAAATCAAGTTTCCATGTCGAGAGACTTTATCCATATCATTTGACATGCTTTGTCATAGGGGCCTATCGAACAAACCCTCTATTCGACTTAGTGAGCTTGAGTATCTGAAACAAAGTATCTATCAAGTCAACAACATCAACCTATCTAAATTGAAACTTTGATCACTCGTGTGACCATCTCTTGTTGCCTGGAAAAGAAGAAGCTTATTCAAAGGAAATGAGTCTTAGCCTAAATCAAGATCAAGATCAAGATATCATGGCTTTCCAATCTATCCCATTTTTTATCAAGATCCTACCTATGAAGAATCCTATGACGATCCCCTAAGATTTTGGTATTCCGTCGATGATGATCCCCTTTTATCTCAAGAGCAGTGTCCCGTTCAACATCCACCTCCTAAGAAAGAGCATGATATCCCTTCCATCTCCTTCACTAATCTAATTCGAAATCAAGAGAAAAGTACAAACTCAAATGATCCTACTCCAAGTCAAGATCAAGATCAAGGAATCCTTTCATCCTCCAAATCCATTTTACGTCCTTTCATTCCAAAGTCAAACCTTTCATCCTCCAAATCCATTCTAGGTTCTTTCATTCCAAAGTCAAACTATTCATCCCCCATATCCATTTTAGGTCCTTTCATTCCAAAGTCAAACTCTTCATCCTCCAAATCCATTTTTGGTCCTTTCATTCCAAAGTCAAACTCTCCATCCCTTCCATCCATCTTGGGTCCTTACTTCCCTCCAAACACCATTCCATTAACTCAAATGATCCATAAGAAAGATAAAAAAAGGCACGCATCTTTGAACTTCTTTCAAACATCTATCTAAACATATTTTCAAAACTATTCTTCCATCATTTCCTTTATCTATTTTGGGTTCTTATGTCCCAAAATTCAATTTTCCTCCATCTCTTCATCACTTCTCGAGTTGGGTACCAACACTCATCTTGAATATATTTCCATCTATCATCACACAAATCTTCAAACATTCTATCTATTATCCAACACTTCTTTTCTATCCTTCCATTGCTTTCATTCAATCGTTTCCATAAATTCATCATCTATGAAATAGGTATTTGTGTCATTTTGTTACATGCTTGCCCATGCTCGAATCTCATGTTCAGTCTTTTTCATAGATATCTATTCATGAAAAATTTAAGAATCTGAGGTTGGTCCTCTTTAACATTTTCTTTTGGTTGGGATACACACTCAATCCTTAAAAGAACCACTTATCGTATCATGGTACTGACATCTTTTGATTACTATATCTCATACACTTAATCAATTGCTCTAAATCATTGTGATCTCTTAGTCAAAGACATGGCTAGTGAAAAATCTAAAATCTTGCTTCAGTGCCATCGTAATTATCAGAACCTTGTAAGTTGCATTACTTACAAGCCAATGCAATCAAAATAAGAAAAGAAAAAGACATTATCAAAAGATCCAAAGCATGATCAAGAAAAGAAAAAGAAAAAAAAAATGAAATATCAAAATGCTTGCCTATGGGAATATGTGAGTAACTCCATCGAGGCTATGGATGCTTGGCGGGCAATGGAGCAATATTTGTGATGTTATAGTGATAACCTCATTGGAGCTATGGACACTTGCTAGCAGGGAGGCTCTATCCATGATGCTTTTGAAGTCAGGGTAACTCATGTAGCTAGCCACGTTGGACTCTAAAGATTACAATGATCATATGAGCCAGAATGAACCTAATTACAAACACATGGGTAATCAAAGACTAAGTACCTTGATCTAATTTGGGATTCTTCTTCCCTTCTGACTCTATTTCCTAGTTGCTATATATGTTCGGTTGAATTTTTTGGAGGTTCCAAGTGTGGGTTGGGTCTCTATCTTTAAAAAGTTCAGGAACACTTATTCAGGTGGTGCTAAATAATATGACAATCTTACATATCACATCTTTACAAATGGAGACCTCTACTATTGGGGTCAAAATTTCATCCACTTTATTCTTCATACCACATCTCCCATTATCCTTCCTCCAATATCCATTACCCTATCTAAATTCATCCAGTGCTATCTATGATATTAATTCATGCTAATCTATACCATCTATCCTAACTATTTATTTATTCCATCATCTATCACTATCTATGATCTTGTTTCTCTTATCCATATCCTATCTGCATCCAAATCCCCTTTACCATCCTTAATCTTGATCAAAACTAAGGACAAAAAGATGATTTTGAGAACCTCTTGATGTGTATCCTCATAAGCTACTTTCATCTTTCTCCTATTCATTTCCACCTCAATGGTTCAGTCATCTATTCATCCATTCCTTGTCCCGCTATACATTGGGGCAACCAAATACATCTTTATTCTAATCCAAAAAGCTGAAAAAAAAAAAAAGTCAAAAAAGAAATAAAAAAAATCAAAAGAACAAAATGGAAAAATCAAAGTATGACAACATGGCCCATCCATCAAATCAACAAACAAGAAAATTCTCGAAGTCTACAATCAAACTGGTCAAATGTCTTGTTAATCAATTCATCACTCGAAATCTGTCAACATCGACATGTCTTATATAGGGATAGGTACACTCGAAACTAGACAGAGCGGTCTTACATGGGATACTTACTCTTTGAAACCAGGCATTCTTATTGTGAGATTTTGCCAAGATCAAGAGGCAATGGAAAGCACAAATAAGAGAGAACAAAATATTGATATGAATAAACTGTATTCTATCAAGAGAAAATACTGATCAACTGGATCATCAATTGTTCAATGAATTACCCGTACAAATAATATAGATGAGCCTACTTATATATGCAAGGCTATATGGATATGTGAGCACACAAACATGACATGTGGCTCAATAAGAAACAAGGTTAGGTAGGAAATAGGTGTGGGTAGGTAGGAGAAACAATATAATATTCCACGTGACATGGATCACCCACTGAATGTGGAATGTAACAACAAGATAAGACCACAAAAGGTGGAAATTCTCCTACACACACTATCCCAATGTGGCACAAACACCCAAGTGTCTCATACCCAAACTACTATGAAATGCATATACCTAAGTAAACTTAAGTAAAGTGTAATAATATCCATGATGAATAATTATTTACACCAACACCCCCCTTAAGTGCAACTCAGGGGAATGGACTTAAGTCTACAATGCAACTAAGCAATGCAAGATGGGTCCCGGCTATGAGGCCATGTTATGTACCCATGTACAAATGCAAATGCATGCAAACCAATGCAATGGAATCTCTCACAAAGCGGGGAAAGAGAGAAAAACCCAATGGGAAAAACCCTCCCCCAAAAGAGAGATGATGAAAGCACACAATGCTCTCAATGATGAATGAGAAGAACAAAAAATATATCCCCCCCATAAGAGAGAAGAAAGACCATGAAACCCCCTCTCAATGTCAATTCTTCTGCAAGGATGGTCCAAAGATGTTGACCAAAATACCTCCCCATAAGGAAGAAAGAGAGCCAATGCTGCACCAATAATGTCAAAGTGTGACAAAATCAGGTATCAAGTCGATGACGATGAATCACTTGCTGCAACAAAATGAAGATCAGGTATGGAGACAACCTACTTTGAGCATCATCTAGATACTCGTAAATGGCAGAAATACTATTATAATCAAAGTCTCACAGGAGCCATGCACAAATGTGTACAATCTAAGTCTCAACTAGAGCCATGCACCAAGTCTCACAAGATATTCCTAATCTACGTGTACAAAAGGATTACATCAAATATGTCAACAGTGACAAGATATAAAGAGGTGTGACACTTTATGATAGTGCGAGTACAACATTGCTCATGCAAGAGCATACAACATGATAGTGCAAATCTGGAAACATGAAAATGATGCCACCAAGAAGCCCTATAGAATACTGCAGAAAAAGACACCTCGGATTGGGATGTGGCCAAGAGATATAAAGGAGGAAATCAACCCCCCCCCCCCCTTGACTGCTGGTTGGAAGCACTGCAAGACAGGTGTGAAGTGACAAAAAAAAGTGTTCCCAATTTGACTTATTAAATGATGTTTGTGTTTTTAAAAGATTTTAAAAATCTAAATAAAAACAATTTATTAAAGCGCATGCAAAAAAACTTTATTAAAAAATAAAGAAAAAATAAAAAATGAAAAAAACTTTAATAAAAATTATTAAAGAAAAAAACTTAAAAGAGTTTTATTTTTTTTATTTAAAGAAAAGAAAAATTGATTTGTTTTTTATTTATTAAAAAAAAAATTTAAAATAAAAAAGAAAAATTATGAATACCCCCCCCCCCCCGGCACACGGGGAGGGGCCCGCAGGTACACTATGGGGCCGTAGTGCTTGCGGTGACCTGCAGGTACCCTGCGGTACAAAAAGGACCCCCCTTACCCCAAAATTAGAAAAGTTAAAAAGATTTTTTTTTTCTTATGTAAAAAACAAAACAAATCAGCCCCCTCAATAAAGTTAAAAGAAAATATTTTTTATTTCTTGATTTTCTGAAAATAATAAAAAATGGAAAAAATAAAAAAATATTTTCAGACTTGTACCTGCAAGTCCATACGGTGGGTCAGGAGGGGAGATTTTTTCAACTCGGGGTAATGGAGGCCGATTTCGATGAAATGACAGTCGATTTTGGGGTTTTTGGGCCTTCTGAGCGCAATGGCGATGACGGATTTGGCCAAAAATGCTCCACAATTACAGATCGGTGTTAGGACAAGTCACCACCCTCCACCTTCAAACGGCTCTAGATTTGACCTCGGATGTCGGATTTGGATGAAATAAAAGGTGATTCTTAATTACTCGAACCTCCTCAATCCAATGGTGACCTCAGATATGACCCAACAAGCTCCAAAATGCAAACCCCAAATTCCTCTCTATTGGCAAACCAATGGCACTCTAATGGCTCTGATACCATGTGATATTTTGCCAAGATCAAGAGGCAATGGAAAGCACAAATAAGAGAGAACAAAATATTGATAGGAATAAACTATATTCTATCAAGAGAAAATACTGATCAACTAGATCATCAATCATTCAATGAATTACCCGTACAAATAATGTAGATGAGCCTGCTTATATAGGCAAGGCTATATGGATATGTGAGCACACAAACATGACATGTGACTCAATAAGAAACAAGGGTAGGTAGGAAATAGGTGTGGGTAGGTAGGAGAAACAATATAATATTCCACATGAGGTGGATCACCCACTAAATGTGTAATGTAACAAGAAGATAAGACTGCAAAAGGTGGAAATTCTCCTACACACACTATCCCAATGTGGCACAAACACCCAAGTGTCTCATACCCAAACTATTATGAAATGCATGTACCTAAGTAAACTTAAGTAAAGTGTAATAATATCCATGATGAATAATTATTTACACCAACACTTATCAATCATCAAACAAATCAAAACAATGACATAGATGAGTATGACTGCAAGATTTTGTGTTGGGTAGTCTTATCTTTATCAATTGATGGTAGGACATGTTTCATCTCTCAAAAATCAAGAAAGACAAAAAAATAAAAAAACATATCAAAATGTGCAATAAAAACAAGTGGTGAAAACTTGGTAAACAGATGCTATCTAAAAAGTGAGTTCTTCCATCTATGAGATCGCTTTGTGCACCTATTCACTCCATCCTATCGCATCTATCGCTTCCATCTATCGCAAATCATCCATTTCATCTTTCACATCCTTTGCTTCGAACTATTAGCAGAAAATATGCAGCTTACCAACAGTTATCAATTTTTGACATACTTATCGTAGTCACCATCTTATATTTTGTCAGAATCAATCAATCTGCATTGTATCCCACCATGGTTTGTATCATTCTTTGTACATCCATAATAATTTTTGTTTTCGCTAGGGGCAAAATGCTAATTCCTTTTTCTAAGGTGATCTTTTGAATCTTTGAAAATCTAAAACATTCGGAAAACTTAGAAAAACAAAAACACCTAGGGTTTTGAAATAGATAACAAGCAACAAAGCAACGAAGATCAAGGAATTTTATGACAACTGAATTGCGAAACTTAGAAAACAAAGAATCAACCAGCAAGTAATAAAGGATTATCAAAGATCATTCATCAAAGATGATTATATCAATTAATGACCATGGGAACATGTGAATGACATACAAGATTCAGTGTTTATATCTTGATTTTATTTCTAATCATGTACCCTATGTGACTCAAGGATTTCCATGACTAGAGAAGCTATGATGGGGCATGATTAATTTCTTTGTTTGTTGTATGCAGTTTATCTCTTATTAAGGTATGTACTTGTCTAAGGATGTGATCGACAAAAGATCAAGAAGGATGTTCCAAGTCATGCATGAAAGGAGATAATATTTGTTTGTTCTGCAAGAAATACTCAGGTCAGCTTGATTCATTATATCAAGTTGCTTGTATTAACTTTCTATATCAAAATCCATGTAAGAAATTTTTAGGTCAACTTGAAACTTTATGTCAAGTTGCTTGTATTTTCTTACAACTTTTTAAAGCTCAATGATGAAATCAAGCACTATTACAAGATATCATATGAAGAATGGAAGTATCATTTTAGTTAGATCATTTTTAGATTATCACATTATTCATCTGCATTATAAGAATTCATTGTCAATTGCATTATAAGCATATCGTTTCATTCAAAGATCAACTGTCATAAATAAAGATTGAGTATATTTGGACAAACAAAATTTTTTGCATTTTGATCATTGTAGGTGCATTCATCTTTAGAATCATTTCAATTCATTTCATTTAGTTGCATTTCAATCATTGCATTAGTTTGTATTCAATTAAGTGCATTCCATTAATTATGTAGTATATCATCATTATTATTTCATTAGAATCATTATCATTGTAGTTCTTTTTATCCATTAAAGTCATTTAGTTGCATCTTTGCACTTAGACTCATAATCATTATAAAGCATTACATATAGGAAATCAGAAACATTTCATATCGAGCATTTGCATTTTCACATCATTATAAACACGTCAAAAAAAAAACAATCATTCATTTGCATTCCCATATAGATCATTGCATTTGCATCATTTAAGCTAGTAATCATTTTCATTTACATCCATGATCATCAAAATCAAAAACATTTTTCTTTGCATCATCATATAGAATATCATCATCATAAAAAGGAAAGAAAAGATCATCATACCATCACCCATGTAATCAATGCATATAGATCGCCATCATATAGAATAATAGGCATAAGAAAATATCATCATATAGAGTCCATGTCTGAATATCATCATAAAACAATAAAAACTGTCTGAGTATACAATGATATCACAAAAATAATCAATAATGTACAAAGTCCCATGATACAATATCAAAGAGTAACACCTAGATCACCTGCATGACATCAAGCATGACTGCCTCTCAAGCCTGTGGGTCTAACACCTAGCTCACCTGTGGCACCTACACATCAGGCATGACTACCTCTCGAGCCTGTGGGTCTAACACCTTGATCACCTGCGGCACCTGCACCAACATCATCATCCAATGGAATCATTCTTCACTTTAATATCTTCATCATTCATTCAACTATCATCTATCATGTCTTATACAGGATGTATCTTTCCTGAAACTAGATGTTTTGGTCATCTATCATGTTTTATACAGGATATATCTTTCCTGAAACCAAACATTTTGATCATCTTTTTTCTTATAAGTGATGTGTCCTTCCTGAAACCAAACTTGATCTCAATCCAATCAATCTTATCAATCCGATTCATCTAATCAATCTGTAATCTATTCACTCGTCTATCTTTCATATAACATTCTTCTTCTATCAAGAGATCATCCATGCCTTTAATGCACAAACAATCTCTCGATGGGGCATCATCATCAAATCAATATCTAGGGCACACAATCAAGATTTTTTTATCTCCATCAAACACACTATCAAGACTTGATTTAATCTTTGAAACAATGTTGTCTCGACATCATTTCAAAGAGGGGCAAAATGTATACACATAGAAATGGCTATGAGTAAATAAATAAATATTTTATATTTATTTAATAATTATTCTTCTATTAAATAGTTAATTTGAAAAGATTAATTTATTTAATTCATTTTCATGTCTTTCTATTAATTAATTTAAATGAAATATTTTATTAATTAATTCATTTATCGTTTTCCTTTGACCAATTAATTAAATATCTAATATTTAATTATTCCTTCAATCAATTAAATATCTAATATTTAATGGTTATTCCTCTATCCTATAGTATCAATATTATTAAATAATTTCTAAATTATTTAATCTCTTTTCCAACTCCTCCTTCCATCTCCACTTCATCTTTCCTTTGCCAACTCATCAATCATGTAGCTAAAGATATTAATATTTCTTAAATATTAATTCATCATTTATCTTCAACTTCCAAATTTAATAGTATTAGTTAACTATCAGTTATCAGTTCATTCTTCATATGTCATATTGGAAGCTATTAGTGCTTGTCTGAGAGCAAATCATTTGCAACCAAGAATAGTGGAGTTAGGACACAATGAGACTTAAATCATGAAGGTAAAAATAGTGTTTTTAATTTATATCAATTTCATGTAGTTTCATTGGTTGAGTTTGGATTTCCTGTAGCATTTCTTTTGTATTTTGTGAAACTAATATGTTGTAAGTAGTATTTTGATGATGAAATTGAAGTCGACACAAGAACAACATGCCCTTTTTTTATTTTCTTAATCCCTTCACAGGTATGATGGGCACACAAAGCCAAATAAAATTATTTGGAGGCCCTATCACCCACCTTGAGCCAATGTAACCTAGCTTTGATTTGAGCTCCTCTGACAGAGTAGTTATCTGCAACTTGTTTCTAATTACGAAGCTGGGCTAATTGAAGTTGTAGGTTAGAATCAAAAGAATTCAAGGCTAGAGCTTCTGTGGTAGCATAAAGATCTTTGGTGGTCACGTCATATGAGTGCCTATGGTAGATGGCAAGTTGTCTACCATAGATGTGCAGTTTCCTTGCAGAGCGGGTAATGACATCATTCCACAATGCAATCCAACCAGTGTGATGATGAGGCCTTGGTTCCAAATTCAAAACCCTTTGAATTTGGGCCATCATGACTTGATGATGCAGGAGAGATGTGTTGAGGTAAAACTACGTCTTGGAAGGATGTTGCCTAGCTATCTGCCATTCAATGCTAAACTTTCTAGGGAGGTGATCGAACATCGTCACATCAATGAGAGGAGTGATAGGCAGATCTTGATCTTCAGAAAAGGATAAAAAGATTGCACAATTATTATAGCATGATCAAGCCTTTTAAATATTCTGTCTGAGCCAGCTGTAAAATTGGACAAAATGTGCTAAACACCACCTTGGCGACGACAATTGGTGTAGGGGTTGAAAAGACCCAACTTATTACACATATAGTACTAGGCTTCCCTCTCGCCAACTGTCCATCAAAAAGGAAAAATTCCATCCTTATCGGTCGCCACCTCAACCATATTGAAGTAACCACACATGACCCAAGTTGCAGGTGGCAGATTGTTAGGAATCCAATGCCATACATGTGATCTATCAACCACATCATTAGGAGCATAAACATTAACAATCCCAATGGAATGATTATCAATTGACAACAGAACCCATACAGCCCGCTGCATGGGATCAAAACCATGAGAAATAATGGCAAAAAGACAACGAGGTGAAATGAGAGTAGAAACTCCACCTTGATCGACTTCATGCTGGGAAGCAAAAAAAGGCTATATGGCCAAATAACATGGCATGTAGCAGTAAGCATGAAAAGAAAAATTTTAACTACCTAAAGGCAAAGAACATCCAGGCCTAAAACACACTTAGGAACATCTCTAACAAAACACTTTCTAGTGAGGTCTGTGAGACCTCGAACATTCCATAAGATGTAATTAATGAAAAAAATTGCATTTCATCCTCATCCCCAAGAGAGGAGAAGCTATTGCGCAAAAAATCTAAACTGAGACTGGGAAGAGAGTCCCCATCAAAAATAAGACGCCTTTTTTTTCTGAACCACCATCTGCAATCTTAGCATGCCCAGAAGGGCTGCGAGAGTAGCACAGAGAGCATGGAGTAGTAATCGCAGATGCAACCTGAGGAGTGCAAACCCAAGGGGGTCGAGTGGCACCCACAGAAGAATCCTTCCCCTGTTATCCAGGGTTTGAAACCAAAGCGGATGGTGTAGAGACTGCTTGGGCAGACGGTGTCTGTGTAGGAGGCTCTACTGTCAGCTGAGAACTTGATCCAACGGGTGGCTTTTGGGCCGAAGCCACAAAGTTTTTGCCTTTGCAAACAATAGTGGTCCATTCATCCTTCTTAGCTCCCTCCACAAGTTGAGAGCCGATCAGCTTAATAGGGGGTTTTATTTTCGGAATAGCCAAGGGACAATCCCTGATTTTGTGTTCCATCGACTGGCACCGATAGCAAGTGTTGGGAAGGTTCAAATAAAAAACCTTCTAGGTGAAGGTGTTGCCTCCCACTTGAATATCAACAGTTGCTTTTCGGTCGCATGAAAGGTCGACGTCAATGCAGACCCTCTTTTGAGGGCGAGCATTAAAAAAATGGTCCGGTTCAAGAAAAAATAACTTTGCCAACAGACTAAGCAATAGTTTGCATTAAAAGGCCAAAAAGGCAAAGGAAGACTAGGGAACTCAACCAAGACGGGGACTCGCAACTTTTTTTCATCTGAGATAGAAAAGTCTTGAGACTAATGCACAATCTGAGATCTAAACAACTCTAGTAAGAATAAATATAAACACAAAAGCACCAACACACACAACACCAAGATTTTGACATGGAAAACCTAGTTAACGAAAAAACCACGGTGGGAACCTACCCATGATAAGATGATACTCTATAGTACTATGTGTAAATATACAATGGCGAATGCACATGCATTCAAGCACATTGCCTAGAGCTCACTGATCAAAATAAGATGACCCAGAAGGCTCCAACCCTTAGGGAAGGCTCACTACCTTACAATAAGATTCAAACTACAAATATAGCATCTCCCTATGCCTGATGACTATTCTAGTTAAGCATATTTGTCTTCCCTACAACAATCTCTGCTTAATACACCACACCTAATAAAAAAATTTCTTATGCACCACTTATACCACTCTCTGATAATGTAGACACAACACCCACACTAAAATTACATGACTATACCACCTATTTATACAATTCATCAACCTTGACTACAAGATCGGCCAAACCCTTAAAACCACAATCATAGAATTAGTTCACATGACACATATGTGAACCACTAGACCAATATAATGATATATATGACATAGTATGAACCTAAACCAAATCTCCAAACATGCATAACCACTGGAAATCTCACCAAGATCAACCGCAACATGCTACACCATTAAGAATACCACATAACATGAAGAATCTCACCAAATCAACAAAATCACCAACAATGCACACAAGAATCAATGCAGACCACCAAAAAAATAGGACACAATTAGGAAACACCAACATGCACATTAGAACCATCTGCAATAGCTGCACCAACACCACTTATGCAAATCTTCATCGATCAACACGCTAATACACAAGAACACTCAACAACAACAAGGAGAAGGAAAAAACATAGAACCCGCATGGGTTTGCGACTATTTTGGGTTTTACCAACATCAAGAGCAATTTTTAACAATGGAACGCCATCGAATAGGTAATATTTGATTTGTTTGATTGTTTTTTGTTTGTATTTTAATTAAAATAAGGTTTTTTAATTGATTTAAGTTTCATTTTTATTAATTTGATGTCAGATTCTTCAAGGAATCCCCAAAAATGAAATAGGCAACAAAGACCTCCTCCTGCACAAGCAACACAAGAAAATCCTGTTAACATTGCACAAGAGAAACAAGAAAACCCTCAAAATCCAAAAAATGTTGCTCCTCAACCCTCACTAGAACACTAGAAATAATGGATAATAGTGCAAATGAGGTATCTAGGGATGTTACGAAATGGGGTTCATGGAGGGATAGATGTCAATTATTTTATGCAGATGGGTTGTCATATGATCAAGTGAAGAAAAATGGCATAGGTAAAGCTGACATGTGTTCTCTTTTCACCGATCCTATTACCAGTAACAACCTAGAACTAAATACGACTTAGTTTCCTATACATTGGTGTGTTTGTGCTAGGTTGAAAGAAGCTTTTTGGGATAGGTGGTATATGGTCTTTGACCAATCACCTTGTAATAATTGGGAGGTGCCTCTATATTTTTTGAGAAATTTGTATTGTGAGTTTATCCTCGGCAAGAAGCCAAATTACTTTGACATCCGACAATTTCAGGGTAGAGGGAGAGGCTCTACACAGGATAGACCTGGGGCCCATAGGGTGGTAGACCCACAACATAGAAGGCATACAACTCCTAAACCCATGGTTCATGTCACTGTCCCTATATCCTCGAAGGAGTCTATGGAATTACATACTCTTCAAGTAGCTACATCATTGACTGATGTCATTGTTCAGCATGGCACACAGGTGGTTAGAGTAGAGGATGTACCAAAATCTGCAACACCTCCTTCATCAGTGACACCTCCTTCATCATAAGCACCTCCTTCCTC